>NC_133328.1:330876871-331184926 GCF_042186555.1 Aquarana catesbeiana | reverse complement strand
TTACCATATGTGAACTTTGTAAGTTCAAGTTTTTTGGCTTTCTTGTTGGTTTTACACAGGCCTGTTTTATCTGAAATGGATATTTTGATTTTTCATAATGCTACTGCAAACATTGTTATACAACAAACATGTTGGTTTGTTTTAAAAACCTTTGGTAAATGCGCATGTGATTGTGCAGGTATAAAAAAGTGCCTTACTCAAGAATGTGTGGATTATTGTCTCAACACTACAACACTTTTGGGGTGATGTAATTGTTGTTTTATGCACAAATGGGGGTTATTTCCTAAGGGCAAATCCTCTTTGCACTACAAGTGCAGGTTCAGTGCAGTTGCAAGTGCACTTGTAGTGAAATGTGTTTTTGCATTTAGGAAGTATCAGCCAACACTGTTTTCTATAAGGTTACACAATCACGACATTGTCTGCACTCACACTTTCTTTGGGTTGTTTTTTATTTGAAAAAGGTGTCACATATTGTCTGGCATATTGATAGCCCCCCTACCCACAAAGAACTCCAGGTATCGTAACCGGACATCACGGGCATTCAGGGAGGGCGAGCCAGGACGGCCGCTTTCAAGTGCCGTCATTGTGGATGTATTTGGGATTCCAGCCTCAGGCCCAACTGAGCCAGCATAGTTGGCTGAATGTTTTTGTAGAAAATTATGGAGAACACAGCAGGAAAGTATAATATGGTTCAGTTTATACTCCGCCATATGGATGGGTGTCATAAATAATCGGAACCGGCTGGCCAGGATTCCAAATGTGTTCTCCACCACTCTTCGGGCTCTGGCCAGCCGGTAATTAAAAACCCTCTGTTCCGGGGTGAGGGTCCTCATCGGGAATGGCCGCATCAGGTGGTCCCCCAGCGCAAACGCTTCATCAGCGACGAACACAAATGGGAGACCTTCAACATTGTCCTCTGGAGGTGGCAAGTCCAAGCTGCCATTCTGGAGACGCCTGTAGAACTCCGTCTGGGCGATCACTCCACCATCGGACATCCGGCCATTCTTCCCCACGTCCACATACAAGAAGTCGTAATTAGCCGACACCACCGCCAACATCACTATACTATTAAACCCCTTGTAATTATAATAGTACGACCCCGAGTTGGGTGGTGGGACGATGTGGACATGTTTCCCATCAATTGCCCCTCCGCAGTTAGGAAAGTCCCACCGCTGGGCAAAGTGGGAGGCCACAGTCTGCCATTCCTGTGGCGTGGAAGGAAACTGTTGAGGAAAAAACAATAAACATTACTATTTTTTCACAGAAACCTGGCAAGCAGATTATACACAAACATTATGGGGCAACCTCCAGATAGCATTTAATAAGGGGAATTTAACAAGGCCAAAGTATAAGGTACACCTATCATATTCCCCCTCCCCCCCTCTCATGGGCCATTTCTAACATTATAGGGGGGGGGGGACTCTTGGACAGGTAACCCTCTTCACTTCATTAAGAGGTGAATGCCTAAATACAGGGTATTACTTGGAACAGCCCCTCCTTAGTTACACTATTGGCAGCCCACTGGACAGGTAAGAAGTGTCATAATACAAAGATATAAATACACACTGTACACATTTCAGGACATTTGGACATTCTGCTATTACCTATCAAGATAATAATAGGATACAAAAACTTTAAACAGTACCATTTGAAAGTATACAGGCAGGCCCTTGCACTACATGCTTTGGGGAATTCATCCATAAATCTGACCAGTAAAGAGATGGGTATAGTGTGTATGGGTTTGGCAAAGTCAGCAGATAGATGATTGAGGATAGAGAATTGGGATCAGCTGACTTAGCAGTTGGGGGAGGGAGGGTTACTAAAAATTTGGGGACACCACAAAAAAAAGCCTCTAGCACTCTGCCTGAATTTAAATCAAAAATAACATTTCCAAACATTTTAGGGGGTGTTTGGGGTAAAGCACTACTATGGAGCTGATAAAATACATTGTTAAGTGACTACATGAGGTGAATATAGGGCAGGAGACACCATGCTGGAGAGGTTATTGAAGGGCAAATATGTATGAAGGACCTAAAATAATAATTACATAAAAATCCTGCATGCATGAGAACAAAGGGGATATTGACAGCATATTCCAATCATGGTAATTAGGGAATGAGGAAAGAAATACAATATATTATCAAACATTAAATACAATAAAATGGGATATAAAAGGATAAAAATCTTACCTTCATATACTCCTTCTGCAGGACCTGGATGATGGCAGAACAGGTCTCTGGGATAATGATCCCCAGAGCCTGGGGGGAGATGCCTGTCGAGAACTTCAAGTCCTGCAGACTTCTCCCTGTGGCCAAATACCGCAAGGTAGCGACCAACCTCTGCTCCGGAGTGATGGTTTGCCTCATGCAGGTATCCTGCCTGCTAATATAAGGGGTCAGCGAAGCCAACAAACGGTGAAATACGGGGTCCGTCATCCTGAGAAAGTTCCTGAAATCATCAGGATTATTCTCACGGATCTCACGGAGCAAAGGCATATGACAGAACTGGTCACGCTGAAGCAACCAATTCTTGGTCCATGAACTCCTCCCCACCCTGTTCATGGACTGGACTTGTGTCAAGGTCAGGACCCCAACACCAAGCCCCCGCACAGCACGAACTCTACGAGGAGTACGCATACGAAACATGGCTAGAAAACGGTCGGCTGCTCAGAACGAAGTAACAGAACGCACTGAAGAACAGCAAGGCCTGTGAAGAGCGACCTGAAAACCAGTAACGAACGAACAAGAATACAATGACTACCTAAAGTCACGCGGAACTTGCTGCACGCACTGAAGAGCAGATACAAACCCACAAGCACAAACTGAACGGCAGAAAACGATCTGAAAGCCACGAGTCTGAAAAAGCGCGAATCGTCTCTCACCAAACTTTTACTAACACGAGATTAGCAAAAGGAGCCCAAAGGGTGCCGCGCTTGGTTCTGAACCGGCCTTTTCTAGTCTCGTCGTACGTGGTGTACGTCACCGCGTTGTTGGCGATCGGAAATTCCGACAACTTTGTGCGACCGTGTGTAGGCAAAACAAGTTTGAGCCAACATCCGTCGGAAAAAATCCGAGGATTTTGTTGTCGGAATGTCCGAACAAAGTCCGACCGTGTGTACGGGGCATTAGTGTTCACAGGAGTGGAGATCCTCTTTTATTTGTGGAAGAATTGTGGATTGGATTGACAGTAGATTTTTAAGGACACTTTTTAGGACATCATTTATTTTATTTTCCACTCATTAATAATAGTAATAATAATAATAATAATAATAGTAATCATATAGATAATATTAAGAGCAGATTTTTTTTTTTTTAAATAAAACAGTGAAATAAATAAAAGCCTTGTATTTATTTGTCCTCCACCACCTCCTACCACTGACCCACTCACTGCTCAAGAGATTGCCAATCACTTCAAAACCAAGATTGATGCAATTCATAAGGACATCTCTACTGTATAGATATCTTCTGTACGTAACATAACATTCAATACATTCTTTTTTTTACATAACTACTACTGAAGAGGTTACCAAACTTCTCTCAGATGCCTACCTAACCAATTGCCCCCTTGATCCTGTTCCCTCACAACTATTATGGCCTGGTACCTTCCTCTCACCTCTAAAGTATGCACAGATCATTCACATACTTAAAAAGCCCTCAGCCCACTATCCTGAAAAACCTAAGACCTTTCTCCTTGCTCCCATTTAACTCTAAACTTTTGAAACACTTAGTCTACAATAGGGATGAGCCGAACATCCCTGGTTCGGTTTGCGGCAGAACATGCGAACAGGCAAAAAATTTGTGCGAACACGCAAACACCGTTAAAGTCTATGGGACACGAACGTGAAAAATCAAAAGTGCCAATTTTAAAGGCTAATATGCAAGTTAGGTTTTAATAATGCTTAAAGTGAAACAATAAAAGTGAACTATTCCTTTAAATATCGTGCCTGTGGGTAGACTATAGTATGCCTGTAAAATGGTGCATTTTTCCCGTGTTTAGAACAGTCCCTGCACAAAACGACATTTTTAAAGGAATCAAAGTCATTTAAAACTGCTTGTGGCTGTAATGTAATGTCGGGTCCTGGCAATATAGATGAAAATCATTGAGAAAAACAGCATGGGTTCCCCCCCAGCCCATTACCAGACCCTTTGGGTCTGCTATGGATATTAAGGGGAACCCTGCACCCAAATTTAAAAAAAAGGCATGGGCCCCCAGGGCCTATATACTCCGAACAGCAGTATACAGGTGGTCCCTGGGTTACAAACAAGATAGGGACTGTAGGTTTGTTCTTTAGTTGAATTTGTTTGTAATTTGGAACAGGTACATTTGTACACAAGTGTAGCTCCAGCCAAAAAATCTATTTTTAACATTTTTGGATAACATAGAGAAGGATTATCACCCCTGTAACATTTGTTTTGATGTCTGTGCCCCTGTTCAGAAGATTTCACCTCACTTTCTGTCCCAATGACAATTGGATTTTGAAAATTTTGGGTTATTAGGGAAACAAGGATTGGTGATAAAGCATCAGTGGAGACACCTTTTTCCCATATCAACTCTTATGCCCCGTACACACGGTCGGACTTTGTTCGGACATTCTGACAACAAAATCCTAGGATTTTTTTCGACGGATGTTGGCTCAAACTTGTTTTGCGTACACACGGTCGCACAAAGTTGTCGGAGTTTCCGATCGCAAACAACGCGGTGATGTCAAGCACATACGACGAGACTATTAAAGGCCAGTTCAGAACCAAGCGCGGCACCCTTTGGGCTCCTTTTGCTAATCTCGTGTTAGTAAAAGTTTGGTGAGAGACGATGCACGCTTTATCAGACTCGTGGCTTTCAGATCGTTTTCTGCGGTTCAGTTTGTGCTTGTGGGTTTGTATCTGCTCTTCAGTGCGTGCAAGCAAGCTCCGCGTGACTTTAAGTAGTCATTGTGTTCTTGTTCGTTCGTTACTGTTTTTCAGGTCACTCTTCACAGGCCTTGCTGTTCTTCAGTGCATTCTGTTACTTAGTTCTGAGCATCCGACCGTTTTCTAGCCATGTTGCGTATACGTACTCCTCGTAGAGTTCGTGCTGTGCGGGGGCTTGGTGTTGGGGTCCTGACCTTGACACAAGTCCAGTCCACGAACAGGGTGGGGAGGAGTTCATGGACCAAGAATTGGTTGCTTCAGCGTGACCAGTTCTGTCATATGCCTTTGCTCCGTGAGATCCGTGAGAATAATCCTGATGATTTCAGGAACTTTCTCAGGATGAAGGACCCCGTATTTCACCGTCTGCTGGCTTCGCTGACCCCCTATATCAGCAGGCAGGATACCTGCATGAGGCAAGCCATCACTCCGGAGCAGAGGCTCGTCGCTACCCTGCGGTACTTGGCGACAGGGAGAAGCCTGCAGGACCTCAAGTTCTCGACAGGCATCTCCCCCCAGGCTCTGGGTATCATCATCCCAGAGATCTGTTCTGCCATCATTTAGGTCCTGCAGAAGGAGTATATGAAGGTAAGATTTTTATCCTTTAATATCACATTTTATTGTATTGAATGATTGATAATATATTGTATTCCTTTCCTCATTCCCTAATTACCATGATTGGAATATGCTGTGAATGTCCCCTTTGTCCTCATGCAAGCTGGATTTTTATGTAATTAATTTTTTAGTCCTTCATACAGATTGGCCTTCAATAACCTCCCCAGCATGCTCTCCTGCCCTATATTCACCTCATGAAGTCACTTAACAATGTATTTTGTTAGCTCCATAGTAGTGCTTTACCCCAAACACCCCCTAAAATGTTTTTAAATGTGATTTTTGCTTTAAATTCAGGCAGAGTGCCAGAGGCTTTTTTTGTGATGTCCCAAAATCATTTTTAGTAACCCTCCCTCCCCCCAACTGCTAAGTCAGCAGATCCCAATTCTCTATATATCCTCAATCATCTATCTGCTGACTTTGCCAAACCCATACACACTATACCCACCTCTTTTGAGCTCAGATTTATGGATGAATTCCCCAAAGCATGTAGTGCAAGGGCCTGCCTGAATACTTTCAAATGGTACTGTTTAAACTTTTTATATCCTATTATTATCTTGACAGGTAATAGCAGAATGTCCAAATGTCCTCAAATGTGTACAGTGTGTATTTATATCTTTGTATTATGACACTTCTTACCTGTCCAGTGGGCTGCCAATAGTGTAACTAAGGAGGGGCTGTTCCAAGTAATTCCCTGTATTTAGGCATTCATCTCTCAATGAAGTGGAGAGGGTTACCTGTCCAAGATTTCCCCACCCCCCATAATGTTAGAAATGGCCCATGAGAGGGGCGGGAATATGATAGGTGTACCTTATACTTTGGTGTTGTTAAATTCCCCTTAATAAATGCTATCTGGAGGTTGGCCAAGAATGTTTGTGTCTAATCTGCTTGCCATGTTTACGTGCAAAAATATTAATTTATTTTTGTTTTCCTCAACAGTTTCCTTCCACGCCACAGGAATGGCAGACTGTGGCCTCCCACTTTTCCGAGCGGTGGGACTTTCCTAACTGCGGAGGGGCAATTGATGGGAAACACGTCCAGATCATCCCACCACCCAACTCAGGGTCGTACTATTTCAACTATAAGGGGTTCAATAGTATTGTGATGTTGGCGGTGGTGTCGGCTAATTATGACTTCTTGTATGTGGACATGGGGAAGAATGGCCGGATGTCCGATGGTGGAGTCATCACCCAGATGGAGTTCTACAGGCATCTCCAGAATGGCAGCTTGGACTTGCTACCTCCAGAGGACAATGTGGAAGGACTCCCATTCGTCTTCGTTGCTAATGAAGCGTTTGCGCTGGGGGACCATCTTATGCGGCCATTCCCTATGAGGACCCTCACCCCGGAACAGAGGGTTTTTAATTACCGGCTGGCCAGAGCCAGAAGAGTGGTGGAGAACACATTTGGAATCCTGGCCAGCCGGTTCCGCCTATTTCTGACACCCATCCATATGGCGGAGTATAAACGTAATCATATAATCCTGGCGTGCTGTATTCTCCATAACTTTTTACGCAAACATTCCGCCAACTATGCTGGCTCAGTTGGGCCTGAGGCCGGAATGATCCATGAAACAACACTGACGGCGCTTGAAAGTGGCCGTCCTGGCTTGCCCTCCCTGAGTGCCCGTGATGTTCGGTTACGATACCTGGAGTTCTTTGCGGGTAGGGGGGCCATCAATATGCCAGCAAATTTGTGAAGCCTTTATCAAATAAAAAAGCAAAAAAAAGAAAATCTTTGTGGACATTTACTGCTTGTGTTTGTTTTAGCTGACTGTGACAGAAATGGGTTGAGTCCAGAAAATGGCGTGATTGTGTAACCTTATACAAAGCACTGTTGGGTGTTATTTACCAAAGGCAAAGACACTTTGCACTACAAGTGCAGTGAAACTGCACTTGTAGTGCAAAGAGGATTTGCCCTTAGGAAATAACCCCCATTTTCACAGAAAACAGCAATGACATCACCAACAAAGTGTTTTAGCGTTGACACAATAATCCACACATTCTTGCTTAACAATCTCTTTAAAACCTGCACAATCACATGTGCATTTTGAAATTTTTTTTCTAACAAAACAACATGTTTGTGGTATAACAATGTTTGGGGTAGCATTATCAAACAGATAAATGTCCATTTAAGCTAAAACAGGCATGTGTAAAAATAACAAGAAAGCCACAAATCTTGAACTTACAAAGTTCACATTTGGTAGAACTTGAAGGCAATATCAGACATTAGTATTTAGGAACTGTGTTTGATATTGCGTTCAGATGGGGTGAAGTCACCCCAGTAAAGCCAAATTTGGAAGATGCACACAAATAGCCGAATGTCAACATGTGCTAGCTGCCATCACGGGGGATCAAGGGACGTCTTTTGGGGGAGCAACCCCTTCCTCTCAGCTACTTTATTATTGAGGAAGGGGTTGCACCCCCAAAACACGTCTATTGATCTCCCGTGATGGCAGATAGCACATGTTGGCACACTGTGTGCATCCTCCAAATTAGGCTTTTCGACAAATCTTTCAAACATTTTGAACATTGGAGCACACAAAAAAACAAAGGGATTGGGAGGGGTTTTAAACTCGCCCCAAAGCATCAATGATGTTTTTATTTTTTTGAATAACATCATTGATGTTTTTATTGAGGTTTTCCAATTCTAAATTACACCCCATGATCTCCCCGATCAGGATCTGGGCACTTTCTGATGTGAAAGGATCTGGATCCACAACATCACGATCACCTAAAAAGAGAGAAACAGCCAAAAAAAGTTATCAAAAATATGCCGTCATCCATCTCTTACCTGAGCCTGTGGTCGCAGACACTCACCTGTTGTGGTGACAATTTCCACCACATCTTCCTCCTCCTGCTCTTCTTGGGTTGGTGGGATTTCACCTTCTTCCAGAGGTGGGGGGTCTGTGTTCTCCTCGTATGAGGGGTGTCCTCCGAGTCTTTTCTCCCCTATGTCAAACAAAAATGCTATACTTAGCACACAGTGATTTGATGGCAGAACTATAAATATTAAACATTGCTTGGAAGAGGGGTACAATTGTCTATTTTGGCATAGTTCCAAAATGTGGCATTTTCAGTGTCCTTTGTCAAGCTTCAATACTTTACCTGTTTGGTACAAGCTTCACAGATGTAGCCCCCCCCTATATTATACACTGGAGCACCTGTGTGGCCCCCTAATAAAAATGGTGTTCTTGTGTCCCACACTAGTGCTCCAGTGTCCAGATGTGAAAATAGCTGCTGAGTGTCCTCTCCTTACACAGAATCTAGTTTGCATTTCATTCTAGTAACAAAGCCATCTACCCAACCAAAATAGTTTCTGACAAGTAGGGCATAAAAATTGTGGCCAAATGCATATGGCATAAACAATGGTGTTTTATAGGCCGAAAGAAAAATGTTTGATATGAACGAATAATGTACCCATGAACATGAAATTTGCCATGTAAAAATGTAGACTTGTAAGAAAAGCACATGGAGCAGCACGAACGTAATAAACATAAAGAATAGGAACACAGGACAACTACTTACTTTTTTGCAGCACTCTCCGGATCTTTCTGTACTGCTCATGTTCTCGTAATTTCAGGTCCGACCACCGTTTCCTGAGCTGATCTTTCGATCGTCGTACCCCAAAATGCCGGTGCAGACTCTTGACCACTTTCGCCATGATCTTGGACTTTCAGACATTGGGGTTGGGGTAAGGTCCATACTTCCCCTCATAGTCGGCCCTCTTCAGGATGTCCACTATCTCCAACATCTCCCCAAAGGACATATTTGAGGCCTTAAATCTCCTTCTGGATCGGGACGTTTCAGGCTCTGGGCTTTCCTCCTCCTCGTTGCTATAATTAGCACACACCTGCTGTGTATTCGCCATGTGCTCTTCCCCCACTGCGCCGAAGGAAAAGGGGCGGGGAATAGACTAGAAAGAACATCATGGGCGGGCGGAGTTACACGCATGCGCAATGTGTATAAAGTGTAACACGCGTGCGTATTACGTACGATCTGTGAGCGGAGGAAGGAGCATCGAAAGCGACAATCGTGATAACGAAGGTAAGATCTAAACTTGGGCCTATACTGCTTTGAAATTGAAGCCTATATTGTAACAAGATTAGGAGAGTTTGGCCTGACCTTAAGGTTTGTTTTGCGTTGTGTCTTGCAGAGAAAATGGATGGCTTCAACGACCACAATTTCCTCCCCCTGTTCATAGACAAGTACAGGGAGCTGCCCTGTCTGTGGCAGGTGAGACACCCCCATTACAATAATAAACAAAAGAGGCAGGCAGCGCTGGAGAAACTGCTGGAGTTGGTGAAGCCGGTGGTCCCCACAGCAACCATCCCCTATTTAAAAACCAAAATTGGTGGCCTGAGGAGCACTTATCTTAGGGAGCGTAAGAAGGTCATGGATTCCCAGAGGTCCGGAGCTGCAGCAGATGATATTTATGTCCCCAGGCTGTGGTACTATGAGAGACTGCGATTTCTGTCAGACCACACTGAAGTCAGGGAATCCCTCTCCACTCTTCCTTCCACTCTTCCTTCCACCCCAGCTGAGGCTTCTGATGTCCAACCTGGGCCTTCCAGCCAGGAAGAAGTGGAGGAGCCCAGCTGGAGTCAGGGATAGCATTCTTCTACAGATTTCTGGTCAATAACTAAATGATGTTTACTAGATGTTATTATTGATCACTAATTGCTGATTGAAAAAAGTGTTTTACATATCAATAGACAGTAGTAGGTAAAAATAATTGGGACAAGAATGAAAAATGCTGGGCTCAGAAGGATAGTCTATTATATTTGGTAACAGTCAATTTGCAACAGTCAGGAGGTGAAAATTGTGTGTGATTAATGATTAAAAAACTAAAACTATGTCCCTTTTTCATACACAGGAAGACCTCAGCCAGGAGGAGGTTGTGGAATGTGGCAGCCAGGAGGAGGCGGGGATTAGTGGCAGCCAGGAGGAGGTGGGGCTAAGTGTCAGCCAAGAGAAACCCAGGACCAGTCGCAGCCTGACTGAATCACAGGTTCCTCCCCTCCGCCTTCCATATAAAAGAGCGAGGAAGATGACTCCCATGCAGGATTCCGCGCTCAGGCTGATTCAGGAGGCTTCTGCGTCCCTCCGAGCCTTACCCACTCCTGAAGAGGCCTTTGCCTGCATGGCTGCCACCAAACTACAGGGCATGCAGGAGGGTCAACACAAGCTATGTGAGGACCTGCTTTATAAAGTCCTAAGTAAGGGGGTGAGTGGGGAACTAACACCCAAGACCGACGTGATTGAGTTGGACCATCCTCCTCCTCCTCCTGCTGCCACAACTCCACCACCAGAGCCACCGCATGGAAGGAAGCGTGGAAGGAAGACAAGAGAGTGATGACCCTGGGTTCAGTCTGGTCTGACAAAAGCTGCAGTCTCTTGTATGACCACAGCCTGGGGACACAGATGTCATCTGCTGCTTTCAGGATCTCTGGGACTTCTGGACCAGACTGCACTCCCTTAGATAAGGACTCCTCAGGCCACCAATTTTGCTTGAAAATAGTTGATGTGTGCCCTGGGGGTCCAAGGCTTCACCCATTTCTGCAGTTTCTCCAGCGTTGCCTCCCTCTTTGTTTAGTTGTGAGCCCTTAAAAAAAGTTATTTTTTGGAAAATTATACTCTCCTATGTGTGTTTTCATCCAAAAAGGACAGTTTGTTGGTGAGGATTCAGGTACATTTCTAACATAAAATGTGAAATTAACAAGAGACAACAACACCAAACAATCTCCTACAGATTAAATAGAACAACATATCAATGGTGTTGTGGTAACTTGACACAAAAAACGCACACAAAAATTTTCAGGAGTACAAATAAAAATCCCAAAAACAAAAAATAAGCCTTGAAAAAAATACAAACCAAAAAAACAATAATCGGCCTTAAAAAACAAAAAAAACAAAATAATGTTGTCAGATGTGACAAATCAAAATATATTGAGGAAATCCCGATAAATAGTAAAGAAATAAGTTTGTGAGAAGTGTGTGAATATGAGCAGCAAAACTACTTAATTCTTGTCACATTATAAAGAAGAAGAGAGTGCGCTGTATTAAACCATTTTTAATATTGCAGCGTGACAAAAGTGCTGTATCCATTGCGAACGCTAAGTTTACCAGACCGAGCTGTTCCGTGTCAGAATTTCTTCTGAGCATGCGTGGCACTTTGTGCGTCGGAACAGGCCACACACGGTCGGAATTGACGCGATCGGACTTTGTTGTCGGAAAATTTTATATCCTGCTCTCAAACTTTGTGTGGCGGAAAATCCAATGAAAAATGTCCGATGGAGCCCACACACGATCGGAATTTCCGACAACTAGCTCCAATCGGACATTTTCCATCGGAAAATCCGACCGTGTGTACGGGGCATTACAGGAGAGAATTTCCCTTCCTATGGGTAGATTTCCTGTTGTCTCCCTCCGTTTATAAGTAGGAGTCGTTTGTAAGTCGGATGTTTGAAAATAGGGGACCGCCTGTATATACTATATAGCCTGCCCTATACGCTCTGTGGAAAATTGGGCCTTAGGTGTTGGTGGTACCAGAACACTGTTAGCCCTCACAGTTACTCTTGGTGGGCACTGGAACGGACTCTGTTGTGAAATATTATATCAAGAATTGTAATTACATGCCCCTGTTAAACAGGGGGAAGAAAAATTGGGCCTTAGGCAGTGGTGGTGGTGGCACAACACTGTAAAGCCTCACAGATACTCTTGATGAGTGCAGGAATGGGCCCTGCTGTGAAATATTAGAGCAAAAATTTTAATTACATGTCCCTGTTAAACAGGGGCAGAAAAATTGGGCCTTAGGCGGTGGTGGTGGTTGTGGCACAACACTGTATTGCCGTCCCTAGTGAATATTGGGAGGATGTGGCTATTAGATCGCATCAACGCTCAGAAGTGATGACGCGCTAGCCACGTGATTGCAATCCTTAGTTATCATTGGGAGCATAGGACCACTAGAAGGAGGCTTGGCTTTTCATCGACCTCTCTTCCCATGATAGGCTTAATGATGGTCACGTGATCGGAGAAACAATCACATGATACGGAAAACCCGGAAGTCACGCCGCACAGGTGTCCCCAATGGAATTTCTGACAGTTTTAGATAAATAGCGCAGTAGATGACAGGTTAGCCTTACCCCAGTTGAAGTCTTGGTAGACGAAAAGCGTCGGGTGTGTGACGCTACCACAGTCATTAACCTTACCGTATAAACGGTGAAAGCCTATATGACTCACCGCCAACGGCCTGTGAGTCCACCGCTTCTGGTAAGGGCATTTAATTTCACCTCCCCCCTTACTGAATATAAGAAAGATCACTCTGGATGTGAATATATACTACTGTGAGATCCATATCCATGCTTTAGAACCATCTTTATGCTTGGATGAACTGTCCAATATCCCAGAGACTTGTTTCATATCTCACTTAAAGTTTTATTGTACACGTTTACTGTTTTTTTTGTTGTCTATGGGATAGTTTTGGTATAATCACATAGTCCAGAATAAGGACTAGTATTAATTGTGGTGGTTTAATTTTTTATTTGATTATTATTAGATTGTTTATAGGTTCTGTTATAAGACTTTTTGTCTTTTTTGCTTGAGTGGCAGCACTGACTGCAGGTGTATATATGGGTGGATTACACTAATGTTTACACTAATATTTACACTTATAATATAGCGCTACACTTTTTAATTTTCTTATCCATATACACAATTAGTCTAATTGGTAGTGTTGGCAGCTTGACATATATTGAGTTGGCGCAGCAGTTTTTTCTTTATTTATTTATTAAAACACTGTAAAGCCTCAGAGATACTCTTGTTGAGCGCAGGAATGGGCCCTGCTGTGAAATATTAGATCAAAAATTGTAATTAAGTGTCCCTGTTAAACAGGGGCAGAATAATTGGGCCTTAGGCAGTGGGGGTGGTGCCACAACACTGCAACCCCTTGTAATTACGCGTCCCTGTTAAACGGGGGCATAAAAATTAGGCAGTGGTGGTGGTGCCCTGAACCAAAAATATTCTTAGAAGCTATCATCATGAAGATTGAGGAGGTATAGGATAGTCACTCAGCATAATAGGCTAATCACTCAGCATATGCAGTCTTCAAGGGATCCCACGTCCATAGAAAAATCAATTGGTTACATCAGCATCAGGTGCTTGGTTGTTGGTGATCCAAGACTGATTCATTTTTATGAATGTGAGCCGATCAACAGAGTCTGTGGACAGGCGCACTCTGTGATAAGTTAGAAAGCCTCCAGCAGCATGAATGTGTATTCAGAAAGAACTCTGGATGCAGGACAGGCCAGTAGCTCAATTGCATATTGAGCAAGTGCTGGCCAGTGGTCTATCCTCAAGAACCAGTAACCCAGTGGATGTTCTGTTGGAAAGGTCTCCAAGTCTGATCTTGCCCTTAGATATTCCTGCACCATGTAATTCAGACGCTGGTGATGGTTGCTGGGATCAATCAGACCTTGGCACTGAGGATTGAATAATTGTCTGAAGGCATTGGTCAGCTGGCCACCTTCTTCACCGCTCTTTCTGTGACTGAACGAAGCCTCAGCAACACATTGTCCAGCACCAAGAAGTTGTAACCTCCCAGGCTCTGGAAACGCATTGCACAAACCTTTCTGCAAGGCCTCCCAAAGATATTTCATCCTCTGCTCCCTCTGCGAAGGCTGGATAAGTTCTGCAACCTTACCCTTGTAACGTGGATCAAGAAGGGTTGCCAGCCAGTAATGATCCCTCTCCTTGATACCACAAATCCTAGGGTTCTTTCGCAGGCTTTTCAAGATCAGGGAGGCCATGCAGCATAAGTTTGCAGAGGCATTCGATCCTGAGTTCTCTGGGTCACTAAGGATCACATGATCCTCAACCACCTCCTCCCAGCCATGTACAACTCCATGGGTTTCTGGGGACTGAAAATGATCCCTTGAAGACTGCTGCTGATGCTGAGTGTTATACAACATGTAGGTGTGAGCGCTAAGTTCAACCAATTAGAAACAGTTATAACCCCCCAAAAAACATATTGCTATAATAAAGAAGAGGTGAATGGCTAAAAAATAATTACACAATTATGATTAAAAATTAATAAATTATGGAACTATAATAATAATAATATGATGGATAATAAACACAAACAGACTCTGAGCTGCTAAAGTCCAAACAAAACTGAATTATAGTCCATAGACAGCAACTGTAGAAGGCAGCCCCGTGGATTAGGATGAAGCAATCCTCTGGGTACTGAAGGAGAAGAACAACAATGGCGCCACTCTAAGTGCAGTATTTAAAAGCAAATTTAATACATCTTTAAAATCAAGTACTCACAAGGGTACATGTAAACAGGCATGTAGAAAATAAGTTGATAGTGCCAGGTGTCCCAGGTAAGGTGTCCAGTCACATCGTGTGATGGCGTTCTGCTTCATATGACAGGCTGCGCTGCTGTATGCTTGCTGTATCCTGCAGCTGGAACGCACTGTTTTCGATCCGGGGAACAGGGTCACTTCCGGGTCCGTACGGGGATAAACAGATAGGCGACGCGTTTGCGGAGCTACGCTCCTTCCTCAGGCCTAACGTGACCTGTGATTGGTCACAAGCTAATGTAGTCTATGATGGGCCTTGATTGGAGGGGAAAAACATCCATCAAACTCAGGCATAGAGCTGTGTGCTGCAGCTACGTGCTGACGTGTCAAATAAGGAGGTGGATGAAATAATGTTTGTGTCTCTGCTCTTTGACAAATCTTAATAACCCAGCGCTATATGTATATATGAGAAAAAACGGGGGGGGGTTTTTATTTGTATATTATTTTCTATTGATGTGGTACTGGAGATGGGTATATGAAATTATACGTGACTGATGCATAATTTCCAGATCATATTTGTAAAATATGGGTTGCAGTGGGGGAAATATAAGCATAATATATATGCCCGCTTTGATGTATGGACACACTTGTGTATTTTCTAATAAGAAATAATAGTAAAGGAAAGAGTGTACTAACTGACTTGGAAGTGGTGCTTGAGTAAAACATAATAACAGCCACTATAGCATCACACCAGGAAAGAACTTGCATTGTGGTAATTCGAGGATGCCCAACACAAACCTAAAGGTTGGAAAGACGGGTATGTTGGAGGTGTCCAACAGCCAACGAGAGGGACTAGGAGAAAGGTCAGATGAGGCTGCTCGTCTCTATCTCCTCGTTGAGCCCTCCAGGGGCCAGAGAGTCAAGGATATATATCCAGTACGTTTCCCTCTGGCAGAGACGTTTGAAACGCTCTGCCAGTGGGAACGTACCGGGGATGGACTCAATAATCCAGACTTTAAGGCCTGATGAAGAATGATCATGTTTTTTAAGAAAATGGAGGGGAACACTATGATGGTCATCTCCTGCCTCAACGAGGCGGCGGTGCTCACCAAACCTCTTTCTCAAAGTGCGTATGGTGCGGCCTACATAATATAACCCACATGGACAAGTCAGGCAATAAATAACAAACTCTGTAGAACAGTTGTAAAAGTTGCTGATCTGGTATGTCTGACCTTTGTTGGTGAATTCCTTTTGACCATGGTGAACATGACTGCATGTGAGGCACAATTTTTTGCGACACTGATACATTCCAATTAAGGGAATAAGACAGGCTAATGTTGTTTTGGAACTTTGTTGCCCTTTGTATTTACTGGGTGCTACCAGATTTTTAATGTTCCTGGTCTTACGATACGTAAACTTTGGTTTGGAAGTGATTGTGGATTTTAAATGTGGATCCTGACGAAGAATCGACCAGTGTTTGGTGAAGATGCGTTCCATAGCTTTATATCTAGAATGGAACTGAGTCACAAAACGGACAGGCTGTGCTTCAGGTTGAATAGTATCACTGGCAGATGTAGAAGGTTCTGACAGATAGAAATCAAATGCTTCGTTTATGAGTTTAGGTGGAAAAGCTTTGTCCATAAACTTTTGTTTTAAAAGGGACCCTTCCGTGATGTAGTCCGATTGTCTAGTGCAATTTCTACGTAGGCGACAAAACTGGCTCTTAGGGATGTTTGCAATCCATCTGGGATGATGGCAGCTCTGGTGGTGCAAAAAAGAATTGCCAGCTGTCGGCTTAGTGTAGTTTTTGGCCAGTATTTTGCCGTCTTGGTGGAAAAGTAAAAGATCAAGAAATGCAAGTTGGGACCGATCATGTTCTGAAGTGAAAGTGAGGCCATACTCATTGTTGTTACAATGTGTGATGAAGTCTGTGAGAAGGGGCTCTGGGCCATCCCAAATGACGATGATGTCGTCGATGTACCTCCCATAAAAAACTATATGGGAGGTAAAGGGATTATTGAGCCAGATGTAATTGGCCTCCCAGTACCCCATGGTTAGATTAGCATAGCTGGGTGCGAAGTTGGCACCCATAGCTGTGCCCTTTGTTTGGAGGTAGAAATCGCCATCGAATTCAAAATAGTTATGGGTCAGGCAGAATTCTGTAGCCTCTAGAATGAACTCTGCCTGACCTGGATTGAGCATGGGATCAGAGGAAAGGAAGCTGGCAATAGCTCTGAGTCCTATATGGTGTGGAATTGAGGTATACAACGAACTTACATCCAAGGAGGCCCAGGAGTAAGTGGGCTCCCATGTGTAGTGTTCCAACTGTTGCATAAGATGGAATCCATCACGAATGTAAGAGGGGAGACTGGTTGCGAGTGGCTGTAGAAACTGATCTATATATTGAGAAAAGGAACTGGTGATGCTATCCATAGCCGCAACTATGGGTCGGCCTGGTGGATTCTGGATACTCTTATGTATTTTAGGGATATGATAAAAATATGGGGTGGAGAAATATGGCCGATTAAAAAAAGCATACTCATGTTTTGAGATGATGTCATTGCTTTTAGCTCTGTCTGTAAGTATTTTGACTTCTGTGGTGAAGCTTGACAAAGGATCACAGCGCAGTTTACGGTATGTGCTGTCGTCTGACAGGAGACGGCGGGCTTCAGCCAGATATTCACTGCGATCTTGGACCACAATGCCTCCGTCTTTGTCCGCCGTCTTGATGACTATATTATGATTGTCAGTAAGATTTTTTAGGGATGATTTTTCTAGAGGAGTGAGATTAGAATGATTGGAATGACTATCGTGTGTCTGTTGGCAAAGACTTTTTATATCAGAGAACACCACCTGATAAAAAGTTTGGAGATAGGGTCCCTTAGAATGTGTAGGATTGAACAAAGATTTGGGCCTAAAAGTACTAAATTGTATAGGGGGGGAGGTGGAGAGATGCTGTGTGAGAAGAAGTAAGTCTACATCCTCATCATCACTCTCCATATTATATAATTCCTTTAGAATATTCAATTCGGGTGAGTCACTGTTTTCGAAAGGAACAGTGGGTTCAGCCAGGTAGAAGGATGTGTCACTGTCAGTAACCTGAGATGATTTCATGTTATAGTGACGTTTTAAAGTGAGATTGCGGATGAACATGTGGAGGTCTTTAAATAACTGAAAAGAGTTGGGTAGTGAGGTGGGGGCAAAATTGAGACCCCGTTGTAAGATTGAGGCCTCTGCTGAAGACAAATTGTGGGAAGATAGGTTGAATATTTTTATTGTTTGAGGGACTTCGCCCTGTGATTTGTGCCGTTGTTTACCCCCTCGTTTGCCTCTTCTTCTAGTTTTCTTTTTCCTCTGGATGGACGGCTGGGCAGCGAGGGGGGAAACACTAAAAAATCCTGTGAATCAAGGGGAGAGCAGTTGGACGGGACTAATTTGGTGGAGATTGAGGGATCAATGGCATCAGGAGAAAGGGTGGAACTAGTAGAATTAACCAAACCAGGAGCTGTCATTGGACCAGACTTGAATGTGGATCTAGAGAAATCCTTAGTGGGGTTCTGAGATGTGGATGAATTGCTTGAGTTACTGTCATTATCTCTTGTGGGCCCACTAGAAGTGGTAGGCTCATTGGTGGTATTAACGTTGCTAGAATTACTGTCATTGTCTCTTGTGGGCCCACTAGAAGTGGTAGGCTCATTGGTGGTATTAATATTGCTTGAGGAATGAGGGTGGTGATTATTGGAATTTAAGCTTATATTTAAATCTTTGGTAGCACAATGTCTAGCTTTCTTAGCTGGTATGCGTTGGGGTTTGGGAGTAAGTGAATGTGTTTTGGAAGAGGGAAGGGGCATGGTTATGGAATGAATGTTGGTGGGATGCGTGGGGTGGGACAGGGGTTTGTGCCTAGATGAAGGCCATGATCTTAAGCCTGGAGGTCCCACTATGCATTCCATGAGAGGCATAAGATGGGTAGAAGAGTGGGGCGAGTGATTAATGTTGGATGCGCAATGGCTCCTTTTCCAATTAAAAACCCTCCCTAGGTTGAAATCATCCAGGTCTCTCCTCATCTTACCTAGTTTAGTCTGGATTAAGTTATCCTCATCTTTCTTACTGTGATGTTTCAGGGTGTTAAGCCAGGAAGTTGGTAAGCTGGTTGTGGTGGTGCTCAAAATGGAGATATTGTTTTTAATTTGTTCAACTAGATCCTGGTATTTTATCTGTCTCTGCTGGATGATGATCCGCATCCACTTTTGTGTACAAAATTCTGAGATCTGAGACCATTCACTGGTCAATTCAGATGTCAAAAAAGAACAGGTTTTTAATATTCTTAACCCTCGAGGGGAGATGGAGTGGGAAATATATTGTTCTAGAAAGAACTTATCCCACCATTGATGATTGGCCGCGATTATAAGGTGTTCTAATTTCCTAAACTCTGTACTGCAAGATTTTTGGATATGTCTGGGGATGAAGTGATGTTGTTTAAAAAAACTTGTTGGGAACAATCCATATAGTTGGTCTAATATGTCATATTTAGCTTTTTCTAGTTGCTGTAGCCACTCCATTTTGGGAATGGTGTAGGGAAAATCTAAACAAATTAATACAGTTCTGATGTACTATAAATAAAAAAGGGGGAAGGGGGGGGGGGAGGATATAGTATATAGTGTAACAATCTTGTGCCAAATAGTGACAACACAACACAAATATATATTATTGGAAGATCACCTTATTAGAATTGGAATCGAATGGGGACTTTACCGTGACTGGCGGGAAGGAAGGGCAAAAAATGAAAAGGGAAAATATAAATGGGGAAGAGAAAAAAGGGAGGAAGATATGGGGGGAGGGGGAAGGAGGGGGGCGGGGGGTTTTTTGGAAAAAATTATTACAGAGTAGGGAATTGGACCGGGTAATTATAGCAATAGCAATAGATTAAAAGGGGCACTGGACTGATGACTAAAGGCTGAATAAGCAGCACAACATTTGGCTCCAAAAGACAATATACAACATGTAGGTGTGAGCGCTAAGTTCAACCAATTAGAAACAGTTATAACCCCCCAAAAAACATATTGCTATAATAAAGAAGAGGTGAATGGCTAAAAAATAATTACACAATTATGATTAAAAATTAATAAATTATGGAACTATAATAATAATATGATGGATAATAAACACAAACAGACTCTGAGCTGCTAAAGTCCAAACAAAACTGAATTATAGTCCATAGACAGCAACTGTAGAAGGCAGCCCTGTGGATTAGGATGAAGCAATCCTCTGGGTACTGAAGGAGAAGAACAACAATGGCGCCACTCTAAGTGCAGTATTTAAAAGCAAATTTAATACATCTTTAAAATCAAGTCTTTCCAACCTTTAGGTTTGTGTTGGGCATCCTCGAATTACCACAATGCAAGTTCTTTCCTGGTGTGATGCTATAGTGGCTGTTATTATGTTTTACTCGAGCACCACTTCCAAGTCAGTTAGTACACTCTTTCCTTTACTATTATTTCTTATTAGAAAATACACAAGTGTGTTCATACATCAAAGCGGGCATATATATTATGCTTATATTTCCCCCACTGCAACCCATATTTTACAAATATGATCTGGAAATTATGCAACAGATAGGCGACGCAAACGCGTCACCTATCTGTTTATCCCCGTAAGTGACCCTGTTCCCCGGATCAAAAACAGTGCGTTCCAGCGGCAGGATACAGCAAGCATACAGCAGCGCAGCCTGTCATATGAAGCAGAACGCCATCACACGATGTGACTGGACACCTTACCTGGGAAACCTGGCACTATCAACTTATTTTCTACACGCCTGTTTACATGTACCCTTGTGAGTACTTGATTTTAAAGATGTATTAAATTTGCTTTTAAATACTGCACTTAGAGTGGCGCCATTGTTGTTCTTCTCCTTTGATGCTGAGTGTTATCTTCCACCTCCATGCTGACACAATCCTCCTCCTCCTCCTCTTCTTCTTCCTGTGTGATCGTCAGGCCCACAGGAATACTATCTGGTTAAAGGGGGCTTTGAGAGGTAAGGAAGTCCTCTTCTTCCTCCCGCTGTTCTGCCTCAAGTGCCCTGTCCATTATTCCACAAAGCGTGTGCTCCAACAGAAAGACAAGAGGGACAGTATCACTGATGCATGCACTGTCACTGCTCACCATCCTCGTGGCCTCCTCAAATGGTGACAGGACAGTGCATACATTCTTGATCAGTAGCCACTGGCATGGCAAAAAAAGTCAAGCTCCTCTGACCGTGTCCTGGTGCCATACCCCCACAGGTACTCATTGATGGCCCTCTGCTGTATGTGCAGCCACTGCAGTATTGCCAATGTTGAGTTCCACCTGGTGGGAATGTCACAAATGAGGCAGTTCTTGGGCAGGTTGCATTCCCTTTAAGGTCAGCCAGCTGAGAACTGGCATTATATGACAGGCGGAAATGACCACAGACTTTCCTGGCCTGCCTCAGGAGATCCTGTATGTCCAGGTACCTGCTCAAGAACTGCTGCACCACCAAATTCAGGGCGTGAGCCAAACAGGGAACATGGGTCAAGTGTCCCTGTCGGAGGGCGGAAATGAGGTTGGTGCCATTGTCGCATACAACCATTCCTGGCTGAAGCTGGTGTGACATAAACTACCTCTGAGCCTGCCCCTGCAGAGCTGACAGAATCTCTGCCCCAGTGTGGCTCCTGTCCCCTAAGCAGATCAACTCAAGTACCGCATGGCATCTTTTTTGCGTAGCCCCTTGAACGCCTACGGAGCACTGCTGGTTCAGAGGACAAATCTGCAGAGGAAGAGACCATAGAGGAAGAGGGGATGGATGAGAGAGCTGTGGAAGAATCACCAC
The DNA here is from genome assembly GCF_042186555.1 of Aquarana catesbeiana. Taxonomy (NCBI): domain Eukaryota; kingdom Metazoa; phylum Chordata; class Amphibia; order Anura; family Ranidae; genus Aquarana; species Aquarana catesbeiana. The sequence goes on along the minus strand of NC_133328.1, from coordinate 331,163,263 downwards.
TAGCATTTTGGAGGCGTGGTGGCGGAACAAGCTCCAACAATACTAAACCCTGTTCTGCATCCTTCCCAGCTGCCAGCAGAGTTACCCAGTGCGCCATGAAAGAAAGGTAATGTCCCTGTCCATGCCTGCTGGACCATGAGTCAGCGGTAATATACACCTTACTGCTGACCGCCCTGTCCAACAAGGCCAAGTCATTGCCTTCCACATGCCGGTAGAGAGCTGGAATGGACTTCCATGAAAAGAAATGGCTTTTGGGAACCTGCCACTGAGGTACTGCACATTCCACAAATTCACAAAAGAGGCAGAGTCTACCAGCTGAAAAGGCAGCAGTTGCAGTGCTAGCAATTTGGCCAAGCTAGCATTCAGATGCTGGGCATGTGGATGGCTGGGACCGAATTTCTTTCGACAGTTTAGCAACTGGGGTAGGGAAATTTGCCTGCTAAAAATCGGATGTTGGTGTACCGCTAGCAGATTGGCCTCAAGTACTTGGGACACCTATTTCTATACCTTCATTCCTCTTGGTGCAGGTTTCTGAGAGGACTGGAGGTATAGTAGGGTTGGAGATCCCAGCTGATGAGGAGCAAGGAGAGGTCCACCTTGTTCTTTGATGTGGGTCCTTTAAGTGCTGTTGCCAACGGACTGCATGGGAGGTCGTCATATGTCTGGTCAAGCATGTGGTGTCCAAGCGGCTGCTGTTTGCAAACAGCAAGGTTGCGATCTGCTGCACACATGTCAAAAAAGGCCCACACCAAAGAACTTTTCAAAATATGTGGAGAGTCAGCAGCGCCCTGCACCTGCTTAGCTCTGCGGTATAATGCAATAGGGTGGCATCCTGCCTCATTGGAGATGTGCCTCCTCCTCTCTTCTATCAGGCACCCAAGTAGAGTCAGTGACCTCATCATCCCCTCCCTCCTCATCACTGGAGCAAACTTGGCAGTATACTGCAGCTGGGGGAACATGACGGACAGTTTCTTGTCCTTCTTGGGCACCCCCTCTCTCTAGGTTCATGTTACTCTCTTCCTCAACCTGGGTACCATCATTGTACCCGACACTGGTCAAATAGTTCGGGGGACTCCTCCGATGGTGGGGCTAGGGAAGGAGTGACTGTTGATCTGGAGCCAATGGAATAGGCTGCTTTGGCAGCTGCATTGACAGGCGAACTACATTGAGCCTGGGTGACAGAGGATGAGGGGGATGAGGATGGCTTTGTTATCCATTCCACCAACTCTTCTGAATGTTGTGGCTCGATAACACGCCCAGCTGCAGAAAAAAAGGACAAGCATGCCCCACGGCTACGTACTGAGGATGCACCGTGTCTATGACCAGCACTGTTCACTGTAGACACAGAGCCTACTTGCCCTCTTTTAGTGGCCTCTCCTTGGTGGCCCTCTAGACATGCTGTAAATTTTGCTTAGCAAAACCACACTACACTGTATTGTGTATGGTGTACTGTGTACACCAACAGAAAAATTGTAGCAACTGCACTAGGGGTGCACGGTATTGTGTACACCACCAGAAGTTTAATAGCAACTTTGGGTGCACTGTATGTATTGTGTACTGTGTACACCACCAGAAAAGTAGTAGCAACTGCACTAGGGATGCACGGTACTGTGTACACTACCAGAAGTCTAATAGCAACTATGGGTGCTCTGTATGTATTGTGTACACCACCAGAAAAATAGTAGCAACTGCACTAGGGGTGCGCGGTATTGTGTACGCCACCAGAAGACTAATAGCAACTATATATTATATATAGCAACTATATATTAAATAACTAAATAACCTGCCTGCCTGAAGTATATTAGAAAAAGTACACCAGGAATGGCCTGCAGTCAGATATAGCTAACTGGAAGCAGTGTGTTTGTGTATATATATATATATATATATATATATATATATATATATATATATATATATATATATACGAGACTGACTGTATATATATATTAAATACACTGCAGCTAACTGAATAACCTGCCTGCTTGCCTGCCTGCTCAATCTAAATGACACTCTCTCTCCGTCCATGCCAACAACACACTACACGGGGCCAACGTGCAGGCAGCCTTATATAGTGTGGGGTATGGACTTTCCCCCTGAGCCATGATTGGCTAAAGGCAACCTGCCTTTGACCAATTATGGCTCTCTTAGCTGAGGGCACTGGGATTGGCCAAAGCATGCAGGTCATGGTGCATGATTTGGCCAATCATCATACAGCAATGCACTGCACTCTCGCAGTGCATTTTGGAGCGTTACGCGGTGCTTGATATTGGCGCGAACGCCCCATAATGTTCCTTTTTTGACGAACAGGCGAACACCCAATATTCGAGTCGAACTTATGTTCGACCCGAACATAAAGCTCATCCCTAGTCTACAACCATCTGAACTCTTACCTCATTGAAAACAATCTTCTTTACTCCTTACAGTCTGGTTTTTGCTCACAGCACTCCATAGAAACTGCCTTACTAAAACTCATTAATGATTTACTCCATATTCTTATAGACATTTCAGCAGCCTTTGATACTGTTGACCACCCCCTCCTCTTCAATAAACTACACTCATTGGCCTCCAATATTTTGTTCTTTCTTGGTTCTCCTCCTATCTATCAGAGCACTCCTTCAGTGTTACCTACAACTCTGTCTCCTCCTCTCTATTTCCCTTTTCTGTAGGGGTCCTCTAGGGCTCTGTTCTTTTCTTCTCTATCTACACCTGCTCTCTTTGTCACTTGATAACCTATCATGGCTTCCAATGTCATCTCTATGCCAATGACCCCCATATCTTTTTACTCTTCACCTCACTCCTTCAGTCTCATCTCGCAGTACTAACTTACTAACTGACATATCAATATTGATGTCACAACATTTCCTTAACTAAATTTTTCTAAAATGGAGCTCTCCTCCCTGACTTTTCCATAAAGATCAATAATACAACTATCAGTCCCTCCCACCATGCTAGAGTACTAGGTGTAATCCTTGACTCTGACCTGTCCTTTCAGCCCCAATTCCAATCGCTGTCAAAAGCTTGTAGACCCCTGTAACATCTCTAAAATTCATCCTTTTTAAATAATAAAACTACCAAGCTACTCATTCACTCCCTTGTTGATTCTCACCTTGAATATTGCAACTTCCTTCTCTGAGGCCTACCTCTACGCAGGCTATCTCCCCTTCAGTCTGTTATGAATGCTACTGCCAGACTCATCTACCTTACTATCTGCTCAATTTCTGCCACCCCTCTATGCCAATCTCTCAAATGGCTTTTGATTGTCCAGCAAATTGAATTAAAAATACTAACAACAACATACAAAGCCATTCACAACTCTGCCCCAAGCTACATCATCAATCGTTTCTCAAAATATCACCCAAAACCTCTGCTCCACTCTTACCAGTACCTCCTGCTCTCTAGCTGTCTCTCCTCCTCCCATGCTCTTCTCAAGGACTTCTCCAGAGCCTACTCAGTTGGGAAAGCCCTGCTAGACTCACTTACTTGTAAGGAGTCAATAATGTTTGGTGAGCTTTCATCTTTACACAAACTATTGTACAGTGATGGAGATCTTTATTCATTTGTTGCAGAATTGGGGATTGAATTAACAGCAGATTTTTAAGGACTTTTTTTTCTATTACTGCCACAACAGTCACAGTGTCATCGGATGAGTGTATGCTAGCCACAGTGTTTCCGATCACCAGCACACATATCCCACAGTCACAAGACCAGTGTAAGCCAGAAACTGTGTTCCTGATTGCTGCCACACTAGTCCCCTGTGTTACCAAACCAGTGTAAACCATTAATAGTGTTCCTGATCACTGCCACTCCAGCCCTAGTGTAACAGGATAACTGTATGCCATCAACAATGTTTCTGATCACTGCTACAAAAACCCTAGTGTCACCAGACCACTGTAAGCCAGCAACAGTGTTCTTGATCACTAGCCACACCAGTGTCACAAGACCAGTGAAAGCCAGCAAAAGTGCTCCTGATCACTACCATATCAGTACAGTGTCACGAGAGCCTGTGCAGCCATCAACATGCAACAATCTCTATGCATCTAGGCTGTGGAAAAACGTCTCACATAACGATGAATTTTGATACCCATCAACCATATGTAAATATAGTTGCCTTTGGCACCTCTACACCTCCAACATGTATCAGGTGAGGAAGGAAAAATACAATGGATGGAGACCCGATTGGGGTACCATCTAGTGTGAACCTTTCATTTCAATGCCACCAAAAGACAAAAGAATTTGTCTACAATATTGATAAAAAAAAATAATTTGGGTACAGCGTTGCATGGCTGAGTATTTGTCATTCAAAGTGTGACATGACTGAAAACATAAAAATTGCCTGGACGGGAAGGGGGTAAATAGTCAATTTCTCAGGTGGTTAAATAAAAATATCTGTTAAATTAGATTAACAGGGAGTGAGTTAAAGCGGAGTTCCACCGAAAAGTCGAACTTCCGCTTTAATAAATCTTTACCCACTGACATGCCACATTTGGCATGTCATTTTTTTTTGGGTGGGGGGTGGGTACCTAATTTTCACAGGTACCCAGCTCTCACTTCTGCTCCTGGTTCCAGCCCGAGCTGAGGTTCTCCTCTCCCCTCTCCCTTCCTGCAATATTTTGGGACACGTTACAGGTCCCAGAAGATTGCTCGGCCATTCAAAATGCACAGCACAACTCATGCATGCGCAGTGCATGCCTGGTAGTGAAGCAGCAAGCTGTCACAGCCGGGAGCCCACACTTACAATGCTGGCGCCGCGGAGAGGAGGAGGAGAGGAGAGAGGCTTTTGGAGGCCGTATCGCTGGACCGTGGGACAGGTGAGTGTCTGTTTAAAAGACAGCAGCTATACTTTTTGTAGCTGCTGACTTTTAAATGGATGGAACTCCACTACAGCACAACAATTAATCATTTTAAACTAAACTAAGACATTAATAAATTTTTTAATATGCTAAATTAATGAGCAATAGTTTAGTTTTAAACAGTCAACATTTTTAATTAACAAGTAACATATTAGACAGCAAAACCATATTACATTAATTACTACATTCTTCATTGCTTTACAGTACAACATTTTAAAATATCTATGAACTGTCTTAACAAGGTAATAATATTCTTAGGAATTTCACTATTTTATAAATAACATTTTGGTTTTGTTTAGCACTTATCCTAAAGTCTTAACAAATGTTCAAGAATGAAATATTCCACCCATTCCTCAAAATTATGTATTTTCCTATTAGAATTATTTTCCAAAAGGAGTATAGAATGTTCACTTTGCAAATGAATGCCCATTTTTGAACACCAAATCATGTAGAGCGGTAACCTTTAATGAAAGAAACATAGAGACTACCATTGCAAAACTCTTCCTCTTGAAATTCTAGTTGCCTAGTTGTTAAGTTGACCTTTTTTTAAAATACTTTTAGGGCCCATTCACACTAGGGTGCTGTGAAAATCAGTAGATGAATTGGTGCACTGCTAATCATTGCAAATGGCACCCCAATGCAGCTTTTTGGTTCACCTACATTGCACCATACCACAACTATCATTAATACACTATTTGACTGCCTTAATGTAATGCACATTAATGCACAGTGCTGTGAATGGACCTTTAGTCTGTGACCTGCAAAAAGTATTTTAAAAAAGAATTGTATCTTTTCTATTACATAAAAATATTTTTTGTAACATATCTATCATTGCACTGTCAAAAATAGCCCTGTCAAAGAGAAATCTTCCTGAAAAGTCTTCTGAGTAACTGTCATTTCTGGAAGTGTCAATCTTCTGTGTCTCCCACTACATTCATTTGTTCCTCCTGCTTACCTACACATCAGTACTGTGTCCTGTATTAAAGTGGAGATTGATGGGAGCAACCATGGAGCACAGGGAAGTACACGTGATATTGTCACTCCTGGAAGTGTTGGTTTTTCATTTACTTGACAGGCTTGCTTTACAGTCAGTCAACTACTGATTTCAGAAGGAATTCAGCTATGGCACCTGTATTTTACTCATGACAGCTTAATGTTAAAGCCCAACTCCAACTTTTTTTTTTTTTTTTTTGATACAATGAGATAAAACATTTTCAGGTTTTCAATTTTGTTTGTATCTGTTTGACAAGCTTTTTCAGGCAGGTTTTAAATGCTGTCTAAGTTTGCTGTCTGTGTTTTTGTTAAAGAGATTTTTCTAATCTGCCTTACATGCCTAATTTGGACAGGAAGTGAAGGGAAATCTCCCTAAGAGGCAGGTGGCAATTAAACATTAAAAGGATAAGTTCACCTTTGGGACTGTTTTTAGGGTGAAACATATAACACGTTCTCACTACCACAGCTGCTGGCCAATCTTCTCTCTCCCTATGACAGCAGTATGGGGAGAAGTTTCCTGTAAAAGCTGTCACTTTTAAAAAGAGTGCTCTGCCCACACAGCTGCGTCATTCATTCACAGAGTTCTGTGAATGAATGAACTACAAGTATCAACATCCTTTGTGGCACTGTGGAGCGCTGTTCTTTCTGTCAGTGTGAAACTGCCTGCCAGCATGATGTACAGGCAGACAGCTTACACTCACAGTCTGCAGGAGTCCTGCATGGCACCAGCAATCTGTTGAAAATGCTCATATTTTTTACCTACAAAAAATATGCATTTATTATTTTATTTAAAGGTTAACATATTATTTAATAGTGTTGCAGCTCTTCTCTACTGCATGCAGAAATAAAAAGTAACATTTGGGGGCGTGGAAGATGGACGCATAGCAGATTAGCTCCTGCTACCTCCTAGCCGCTCCGCTTCAGGGAAACCCCTTCGTGCCTTACCGGTCACACAGTGATGGGGACTGTATCGCGGACGTCCTCTACCTCCCGCTCCCTTCCTTCTGTGTCACCATGGGCATCCCCCAATAGAAGTTCCGAACTGGTATGCTGAATTCCGCCATGCCACAACCAGGAAAGATCAACGCCCCGAAGAGTCCATGGAATCACAGGAGATCCGATACCGCAGACACAGATCCACATCGGATACCAGATCTCATACGCCAACAGAGGTCACCACAATGGCACCAGCCCATCTGCCTCTCTGCGCCCAAGAAGGGCCAGGCGGGATTATGGCTCTCAACGAGACCACTCACCACCACGTTAACACGGCAGCGATCTCACCTCATGAAATAGTTCTTCTGTTAAACTGACTTTTTCATTGTTCCTGGTTACACCTGGTCCCTGTTCAGTTCAAGATAACCTCCGTTATTTTTCTAGGTCTCATTGGTCACCTCGTTTCTCCGTGACGGTCAATATCAGGCGTCTGCAGCTATGATGAAGGGACTGTGCTATTACTACAGGTTGGGTAAGAAACGCACCCTCAATATTCTCAGCTAAACCGTTTCGTTAGCGGACTGACTCTGATTATTTTCTAGTATAAGAAAAAAGCCAATATGACTCTAACTTTTGTACCCCCCCGTGCGGGCTCAAACCACATCGGTCTTATTGATAGCATCAAGACAGTTATGGCAGGAGTTCACCAACGAGTTCTCCCCCCCCTTATCTATTACCCATATGAGTAAAGAGGACTGCAGATATGGATTATATGTTGATATCTGAGTATGCGCTTTGTTACAGCTACGAACAAGCTTAAGTAATGTTATCAAAGTAATGCTCAGGATAAGCATAACAATCATATGTAGAGTAAATATATTTGGGCCAGCGGAGGCCTTTAGGCCGCCAGATGCTCTATTAACAAGCTGTCATGGTCTCTATGGGATTAGGAAATTCCCTGACAATAGAGGGCGCCGCATTAGCTGTCCCCCCGCATAAAATACAACACAGCAACATTTAAACTATTCTCATACCTCATGTACATAAGGCTAAAGGGTTTGGTAGAGAAGGACAGGCTTGGTCCACACTACCAATTACGCATATAATGTCCCAATCTTTCATTACTTCATACCCTATCACGATCCCTGTACTTCATAGGCCGGAGTGATCGCTTAATCTATATGGCAGGAGAGCTCATCACACTCCTCCCGTGGAAGGGCAAAACCTCCGGCCTTGCTACACTCAAGAAAATCAGATGCATTATATCGTACTGCACCCCTTATGGTAATCCCAGTTATCCAATATCAAGGGGGAAGCTTCACAGATAATAATCCCACAGCCTGTTCGGTTCCAGCCCTAGAAATTTTACCCTTTTAAGCTCTCCTACTCTCCACCCCTACTACCCCTATCCCTCCCCCCAACTTTCATAGCCTAGGCTACCTTTACAGCAAACGCGGAACACAGAGGACAGATCTTCTCATGCCCTCTTCCAGGTCTCACAACCCCCCTCCACAGGTCAAACTATACTCCATAAACATAAAGGGACTCAATAACCACGAAAAATGATCACGGCTACTTCTATTACTATGGAAAGCTAAAGCGGTTGTGGTCTTTATCCAAGAAACGCATTTCAAATCAAATAGTGGCAAAACTGCGCTTTAGGGCCTGGCTATAAGGTCAGAAAGTACAGGTTGCTGTCTCCCTTTCCACAATTTCAAATCAGATAATGCCCCCAAACTTATCAATTCAGCCTACCCAACTGTGTACCATGCCACCAACCCAGACTCCAAATCGAAAGGAGTCTCCATTTTGATATCCAAAAATTGCCCCCTGCAAATACAAGACACAATGATTGACCCCAATGCTAGATATATCTTTCTTAAGGGCAAACTTCACAATACACCCATAACACTTGCCAATCTATACACCCCCAACAGGCAGCACGTCCCCTTTTTTCACGACACCCTACAAAATCTAACTACATTCTCCACAGGCATGCTGATCGTCGGGGGCGACTTCAATTTAGCCCTTAACCCCTCTCTGGATGCTTCATCAGGCGCCTCCTCTCCATCACCTATCGAGCTCTTCGAGCAATAAAAGCACAACTCTCTAACCTCACGCTGCACGACACATGGCGTACACTGAACCCAAATACTAAAGACTTCACATTTTATTCCCCCCCTCATCACAGTTACACGAGGATAGACTACTTTTTCCTGACCCAACCGGACTTGGACTCATTACTAAATGCCATAATAGATCCATTAGTCTTATCAGACCATCATTCTATCTCCATTACCATTACGCTCCCGACATCTCTCAGAAGACACGTACCATGGACAACGCTATCCTCAGAGACCCAGCACACACGACTAGAATAAACGAATGCCTATCGCTTTACTTTCAAGAAAATGCATCTGCCGAAACCTCCCTGCTAACCCTTTGGGCCGCAAATAAATGCGTTGTGAGGGGAGAACTAATTGCAATTACTGCACAACAGCGTAAAACTAAACAAGCACTAATATCCCAGCTATCGGACAAAATTCATTATCTTGAAAGACAGCATAAGCAATCACTAGCAGATCAAACTCTTCAAGAGCTGTTGAAAGCCAGGGAAGAACTTTTAGAGGAGCTAGGAAAATCAGTCAGATGCAAATTCACTCTCTCGCAAAAATTCTTCTACGAATTTGGAAATAAATCCAGCAAAATGCTCGCCAGAGCCCTCCAAACCAAAAAAGCGAACTCTACCATCCACTACATAATGGATTCCCAAGGGAACAAAATAGAGTCAACGACAGGTATAGCAAAGCAATTTAAAAAGTTTTATTCCAAACTTTACAACCTGACTTCTCAGCCGATGACTGATCCAACCAGTGACAGGAAAAAGATGATAGGAGATTTTCTCACACAATACAGCCCACGCCCCATCACATATGATGAGGCAGACGATCTGGACAGACTGCTCACCAGGGAAGAAATTGTTGAAGCCATCAAACAATCGAAACCGGGCAAAAGCCCTGGCCCAGATGGTCTACCTGTCAGTTACTACAAAACCTTCGCAGACACTCTTATTCCACATTTACTAATTCCTATCAACTCTCAACTCCTTAGACGCACATCCTGACAAATGTAGAGATCTCCTCGAAGCTCACATTGTAGTACTACCTAAGCCAAACAAAGACACAAGCACAGTCTCCAACTACAGGCCTATTTCACTAATAAATGTAGATGTAAAACTCTACGCAAAAGTCTTAGCAAATCGTATACTGCCTCTACTCCTTTCACTGATAACTCTAGACCAAGTAGGATTTGTCCCCGGTCGAGAAGCCAGGGATAATACCCAGAAGGCAATAATTATTCACCACTGGCTCTCGTTCTCCAACACCCCGGGCTTCTTCCTTTCCCTCAATGCAGAGAGGGCGTTCCACAGAGTGGCCTGGGATTACATGACAGAAGTTTTACGTAAATTGGGATTTAAAGAACGCATGATGCAATATATTTTAGCTCTATACTCATCCCCAACAGCTAAAAACAGAACCAACGGTCACCTGTCGGACACTTTCTCTGTATCGAACGGGACTAGACAGGGAGGTCCTTTATCCCCCCTCATATTCATTCTCACGATGGAACCCATCCTTCACAAAATTAGACACAACCAAGACATCAAAGGAGTAGAAATAGCCACCACCCAATACAAAATCGCGGCTTATGCCAACGACATCCTATTGTTCCTTGCGGACCCCATCACCACACTCCCTAACTTATTGAAAGACTTTTCCCTCTTTAAAGATCTGTCCAATTTTCAAATAAATTTCTCCAAATCCAAAGCACTTAATGTATCCCTGCCCTATCCCCTGGTAACCTTATGCAAAGCTAACTTCCCATTTGGTTGGGATGCAAACGCCATAACCTATCTAGGGATACAACTACCATCTAAACTAACGAACCTATATCATCTGAACTTTGCCCCCATCCTAACAACTATACAGAAAAACCTTCAGGAATGGAGCAGAGGCAATTTCTCATGGTTTGGGAGGGCGGCGATTATAAAAATGAACATTCTCCTTAGGATTCTATACTTACTACAAACAATTCCAATTAAACTACCGCCAACATTCTTCTCTACTTATCGAAGACTATGCCTAAACTTTTTATGGGCCGATAAACCTGCGGGGGTAAGTTGGAAAAAACTTGTAACCCCAAAATTAAACGGTGGAATAGGCCTCCCTGTACTGCAAAAGTATTATTGGTCATGTCATCTAGCCAGAATACTAGATTGGCACGTGCATTCCAAAACCAAAGCATGGATAGGTGCTGAGGAAGCGTTCTCCCCACTACCTATCCAACCTATCCATCACCTACCATGGATAGACATTCGCAGGATACCACAAGAACAAAAATCACACCCTCTATCTGGCCCCACGTTACAGGTCTTTCAAATGGTTTGCAAGAAACTGAACATTGCCTTCACACTGGGCCCGCTAACCCCTATAGATCGGAACCCAGACTTTCCCCCGGGCATTGCACCCCATGTCGACACGGGTCAACTAGTAAGGTGTTCCATCAGAGCAAAAGCTTTCTACATTAACAGAAAGTTGCTATCCTTCCGAGAAGTCTCAAAACATCTCCCCAACGCAGATATTCCTTTCTACAAATATCTCCAAATAAGACATTTTTTACAAAACACATAACCACAAACTCTTTGGTACAGAGATCATACGCCATTCAAAAACCTTTGCTACAAATAAGACCCTCAACGACACATTATATCTGAAATATACACTCTGTTGTTCCCCGAGTCACCCACCATAGAAGATACTACATGCTTAAAATGGGAAAAAGAATTAGCTAAGTACTTCACACAAAAATCCCTAACCCTGCACCTCATAAATGCAGCTAAACTCTGCATATCCACGCATTTCCCAGTATAGCTGAATGGCTCTGCAGAGTAGGGAAGATAGAGGAAATGGAGGACCTAATTCATCAAACAAATGATACAACAACCAAATTTCATAAAACATGGTCATGTTGGCTACATTTCAAAGGAACAACTGAATACACCAACATCATGTCCAAACCTGTATAGACCTGAGGGGGTCTCATGAGCCACCTCTCAAACACACCTTACCCTCAACCAAGCCCTCTCACCCCCTCCCCCATTTTTTCCCCTATTCTTGCCCATTCCATCCCCATAAACGGTCAATAATCCAACAGACAGAGTATATCTAATGAACAACAATATACTCACCTTCAGCGACAAAGATTATGTCGGTTATACCCCTGAAAGACCTACATTTCCTAAGCCTAACTCCAAATGGTTACAAGTAACGCCCACGCACAGTTAGCTCCCGTTGGGGTTGCGTGTGGCAGAGAAGTGATGCCAGTTTCTAGAATGTAACCTCTTGATACATTCCATCAAGGATTCTTGAATTGTGCTTGTCTGAGGGGTTATTACAACCTTACTGGTGTACCATAGACTCCCATAGAACGCTGTAAGCATAGCTGTGTCATCTTATATCTTTTTTCCATTCATGTTTAGTTTATCACTACCTATTCAACCTTACATTGAGAATGTACACCGACATTTTGTTATTGCTGTATTACATAGTATTATTCTTTGTAACCTGCATTCTTTTCAATAAAAATATTGAAATTAAAAAGTAACATTTGAGTTGGACCTTAAGAAATTAACCTTTAGCATTTTTTTTGTTAAGGCTGCGGGAGGGAGGGGCAAACAGGGAAGGGAGAACTGGTGAGCCCAGATTTAGGCTTTAAAGGTCATCGCAAAAAACAGTTTATAATAAGGTTACCACTTGGGACAAATTAGCATACATATAAACATATACAGTACATATTTCTTCCACATGATTGGGTTTTCTTTGCAAATTGAATTTTCAGTGCATTCAATAAGCTCTGGGGAAAATTGCCTTGCAAAGTGAACCTTTTTGCCTTTAGTAAATACGCCCCTTAGTTACAAAGGTCAACAAAAAACTACTTTTCAATTGATTGCATTTCATCCTTTTTCACGGCCAATCTGCCTAGTTTTATTAAATTTCAAAAAGTTCTATATAAAGTACAGTTTTATCATTAAAACTAAATATATTTTTGAAGAAAGAGAAAAGAGAAACAAACTTACAAACTGTATAACAAATGTATTTATTTTATAAATTTGAAAAATAATTGTAATAATATATTTGTTTACAAAAAAAAAGGTGTAAAGTCCTTATACATTGGCCATGTCTTATGGATTAAGGTCTTAATGAATATACAGTTGTGCTTCTAAGTTTACAGTTTTTTGTACATTTTTCAGAGAATATGAATGATAACACAAAAACATTTCTTTCACTCATGGTTAGTGTTTGGCTGAAGCCATTTATTATCAATCAACTGTGCTTACTCTTTTTAAATCATAATCACAACAGAAACTACCCAAATGACCCTGATCAAACGTTTACATACCCCAGTTCTTAATATCGTGTATTGGCCCCTTTAACATCAATGACAGCTTGAAGTCTTTTGTGGTATTTGTGGATGAGGCTCTTCATCTTCTCAGATGGTAAAGCTGCCCATTCCTCTTGGCAAAAAGCCTCCAGTTCCTGTAAATTCTTGGGCTGTCTTGCATTAACTGCACGTTTGAGATCTCCCCAAAGTGGCTCAATGATATTGAGGTCAGGAGACTGAGATGGCCACTCTAGAACCTTCACTTTATTCTTCTCTAGCCAATGACAGGTTGACTTGGCCTTGTGTTTTGGATCATTGTCATGTTGGAATGTCTAAGTACATCCCATGCACAGCTTCCTGGCTGATGAATGCAAATGTTCCTCCAGTATTTTTTCATAACATACTGCATTCATCTTGCCGTCAATTTTGACCAAATTTCCTGTGCCTTTGTAGCTCACACATCCCCAAAACATCAGCGATCCATCTCCGTGTTTCAAAGTGGGAATGGTGTACCTTTCATCATAGGCCTTGTTGACTCCTCTCCAAATGTAGCGTTTATAGTTGTGGCCAAAAAGCTCCATTTTGGTCTCTTCACTCCAAATGACTTTGTGCCAGAAGGTTTGAGGCTTGTTTGGTGTATTGTAAGCAGGATACTTTGTGGCATTTGCGTAGTAATAGCTTTCTTCTGGTGACTCGACCATGCAGCCCATGTTTCTTCAAGTGTCTCCTTATTGTGCATCTTGAAACAGCCACACCACATGTTCTCAGAGAGTCCTGTATTTCACCTGAAGTTATTTGAGGGTTTTTGTTTTCACCTTGAACAATTTTCCTGGCAGTTGTGGCTGAAATTTTAGACGGTCTAACTGACAGTGGTTTGGCTTCAACAGAACCCCTCATTTTCCACTTCTTGATTAGAGTTTGAACACTGCTGATTGGCTTTCTCAATTCCTCGGATATCTTTTTATATCCCTTTCCTGTTTTATACAGTTCAACTACCTTTTCCTGCAGATCCTTTGACAATTCTTTTGCTTTCCTCATGACTCAGAATCCAGAAACATCAGTGCAGCGCTGGATGAAAGATGCAAGGGTCTGTCAGGAGTCCAGAAACTCAGTGACCTTTTATATGGACACACTAATTACAAGCAAACAGATCACAGGTGAAGATGATTAGTAATAGCCATTCGAATCCCTTTGTGTCAACTTGTGTGCATATTATCAGGATAAAAACACCAGGGTATGTAAACTTTTGATCGGGGTCATTTGGGTAGTTTCTGTTGCCATTATTATTTAAAAAGAGTAAAGAGTTGATTGATAACAAATGGCTTCAGCCAAATACTAACCATGAGTAAAAGAAAAGTTTTTGTGTTATCATTCATTTTCTCTGAAAAATGGCCTAGAAATCATAAATTCTGCCAGGGTATGTAAACTTATAAGTGTGTGTATAACTGTATATATATATATATATATATATATATATATATATATATATATATATAGGCAAATCTGACAGAATCATGTTTTCCATAACAAATAAATACAATATTGATTCTGATTTTAGTGTGGGTAAGGTGTGAAGGTTTCACGCAGATTAATGTGATAGCCTACAGCCTTGTGTTATATGCTACAAGGATTTAATCTCTCATTCATAAGGTGCACCACAGAAGACAGTTTTGATAAATGAATAATACATTAATTGATTTTCTTGCAAGTAGAACCAGGTAACCAAGGCAGTGGCCTTGTTATTTATATGGGGGCTGATTCCATGACTTTATATTGGTACTAATTTAAGTAACTTGTGACCTGTAATTGGCATCAAGCCCTGTGTCCAAAACAAAACAAGGTCACCAGAATGAAGTCACAATAAAATAAATGACAGCACAGATTTGTGCAATAAGTAGTGTTTTTTTTTCTGTCTGCAACATCGCATTACTCTCATATGGCAAAACCAAAAAAGACACATCATTATAACTTGCTGTTGTTTACATTGGCAGACTTTGACTGAACAAAATATTCACAAAAAGTGAGACTTTGAAAGTGGTTGTAAAGGTTAAAGGTTTTTTACCTTCGTGCATTCTATGCATGAAGGTAAAAAACCTTCAGTATGCTACTCCCCCTGCAGCCCCCCTAATATTTACCAGAGCTGGATCCCGATCCAGTGATGTGCACAAGAGCGGCTGCACTCGCAGGTCTCTGCCTCCTCATTGGCTGAGATACAGCAGTGGGAGCCATTGACAGCCAGTGAGCCAATGAGAAGAGAGCTGGTGGTGGGGACTGGCCCTGTTCTGTGTTCCTTTTAAACACACAGAATGTGGCTCGAGAGCAAGCATGTATGAGTGCCTCCATAGCAAATGGCTTGCTATGGGGGCACATGGAGAAGAGGGGAACCCAGGAACGCTAACAGGGGACCTGACAAAAGAAGAACTGGGGCTGCTTTGTGCTAAACCATTGCATAGAGCAGGTAAGTATAACATGTTTGTTATTTTGTTTTTAATAAATTAACTTTAAATATCACTTTATGGTGCCAAAAAGAAACATAAGTTGCACAAAAAATATGATATAATGCACTTTATTATGTAATAAAAATGCATAAGGCAAATTTAAAATAGTTAAAAAAAATCACTACAATAGTACAGTTTCCCTTGTATAGATTGAGGATGTCTTCACATGTTTGAACAGGTATTATTATAAGTAGAAGCTTCAAGGACACCTCACAAAGTGTGTCCTTGAAATTTCAGTTTCTGGACAAAGGCTACCCAAAACCCCCGATCAGTGAAGCCTATAATTTTTATCTAAAAGAAAAACCCAAAATATTTCACAAAATGTAAGGACGGAGACCTAGTCAGATTCACAATCCATTATCACAACCAACACCACAAGATGGAATGCATCCTAAAGAAACATTTGTGCATCCTACTACAAGGCCCTCACCTGCAGCCCATTCTTCAGAATAAACCCAAAGTTATATACAGAAAAGCCCCCAGCCTCAAAAAAAAAAAAAAAAGCCCCTAGCAAACTCAAATCATCTGGTCCTGATAAACACGCCTTCCCACTTCAACTTTTCCTTTATTAGGCATGTACCAGTCTCAAAAGAGCCTCTGTAAAATGTGTCCAACATTATTATATTATTATTTTATACATGATTTTTATAGCTCCAACAGTTTACACAGCTCTTTACAATGTAAATAGGGACAGTACTATTACAGTACGATTACAATACAGTTCAATACAGCATAAATAAGAGGGCCCTGTTCATGGAGCTTACAATCTAAAGGGAGGGGAGGTGGTACAAAAGGTATTAGCTGTGGGGGATGATCTAATGGAGGTGACTTGTGTACAGTTGTTAGGTAGAGGTGGTGTAGGCTTCCCTGAATAAGTGAGTTTTCAAGGATCACTTAAAGATGGACAATGTATAGGCTATAAGATCAATAACTTCTACAATTGCTCGTCAGAATTCATGATCTATTGTCTTGTTTGCCCCTGTAGACTCATATATGTTGGACGTATCATCAGACCATTTTGCCAAAGATTCAGCGGGCATCGTCCTGTCATTTTTTAGAATTTCACCAAACATCAACTGTAGGCCTAAAGGAATGGGTCACTGAGGGTATGAGCGCTTCCACAGGCTTTGCCAGAGGAAGACCTTCTGGATATGCAACCTTGGTACATTGACCCTCTCCCCAGTGGTCTCAATGAGGAGTTGGAGACCGCCACTATTCTTTAGGCATTCCTGGCCCTACTGAAACTAATATACTTACCATATATATGAATATAGCGTATGGCAATAAAAGTTGTAATAAAAGACATAATATTTCTACATTTCCCTAACTCTGTAAACCACTGTTTATAGGTACTCTTTATATCCTGAATAGAACCAAACTCTGTACTACTTCTAACAGAGTAAGTACAGCTATATGGTATAAGTATAGATGCAATATTCTTAGTTCAAATTTGCTCCATATATACAATATGTTAAAGGGGCTGTAAACCCTCACGGTTTTTCACCTTAATGCATTATATGCATTAAGCCCCATAAAGAATAAGGAAGGACATCTGGTTACAAAGGATGGGGAGATGGTGAAGGTATTGAATTAATTCTTCTCCTTCTCCTATGACATATCACAGGAAGCACCTCCATGGTTAACAGAGGACAGAATTAAAATTAGACTTGGGAAATTTAACATTAGTAAATCACCGGGACCAGATGGCTTGCATGCGAGGGTACTTAGGGAACTTAGTCAAGTAATTACCAGACCATTGTTCTACTGACTGGAATGGTACCAGGTGATTGGAGAAAAGCCAACGTAGCACCAATATTTAAAAAGGGCCCACAATACTTCCCTGGGAATTACAGACTAGTTAGCCTAACATCAATAGTATGCAAGCTCTTGGAGGGGATGATAAGGGACTATATACAGAATTTTTGTAACAAGAACGGTATCATTAGCAGTAATCAGCATGGATTCATGAAGAATCGTTCTTGCCAAATCAATCTATTAACCTTCTATGAGGAGGTGAGTTGCCATCTAGATAAAGGAAAGTCCGTAAATGTGGTGTATCTGGATTTTGCAAAAGCATTTGACACAGTTCCCCATAAACGTTTATTGTACAAAATAAGGTCCGTTGGCATGGACCATAGGGTGAGTACATGGATTGAAAACTGGCTACAAGGGCGAGTTCAGAGGCTGGTGATAAATGGGGAGTACTAGAAATGGTCAGAGGTGGGTAGTGGGGTCTCCCAGGGTTCTGTGCTGGGACCAATCCTATTTATTTTGTTCATAAACGACCTGGAGGATGGGGTAAACAGTTCAATCCCTGCATTTGCG
The DNA here is from genome assembly GCF_042186555.1 of Aquarana catesbeiana. Classification (NCBI taxonomy): domain Eukaryota; kingdom Metazoa; phylum Chordata; class Amphibia; order Anura; family Ranidae; genus Aquarana; species Aquarana catesbeiana. The sequence goes on along the minus strand of NC_133328.1, from coordinate 331,145,220 downwards.
GACGATACTAAGCTAAGCAGGGCAATAACTTCTCTGCAGGATGTGGAAACCTTGCAAAAAGATCTGAACAAATTAATGGGGTGGACAACTACATGGCAAATGAGGTTTAATGTAGAAAAATGTAAAATAATGCATTTGGGTGGCAGAAATATGAATGCAATCTATACACTGGAGGAAGAACCTCTGGGGGAATCTAGGATGGAAAAGGACCTGGGGGTCCTAGTAGATGATAGGCTCAGCAATGGCATGCAATGCCAAGCTACTGCTAACAAAGCAAACAGAATATTGGAATGCATTAAAAAGGAGATCAACTCCAGAGATAAAACGATAATTCTCCCAATCTACAAGACTCTGGTCTGGCCGCACCTAGAGTATGCTGTCCAGTTCTGGGCACCAGTCCTCAGGAAGGATGTACTGGAAATGGAGGCAATACAAAGAAGGGCAACTAAGCTAATAAAGGTTCTGGAGGATGTTAGTTATGAGTAAAGGTTGCGAGCACTGAACTTATTCTCTCTGGAGAAGAGACGCTTGAGAGAGGATTTGATTTCAATTTACAAATACCATACTGGTGACCCCACAATAGCGATAAAACTTTTTTGCGGAAGGGAGTTTAACAAGACATGTGGCCACTCATTAAAATTAGAAGAAAAGCGTGCTCTGAAACGCATCACAGCTCCTACTCTGGTGACGTCATGCCACCAATGCCATGTGACGTGTCACGTGTGCATTCCAGAGCCATCTTGGAAGTGTCCAGCCATCTTCCTTCCACATACCATGGCTTAGCAGCAGACCCTGGTGGCCCCCTCGGCGAGCTATTCCACACTGTGTCCTAGACTGCTTCATCTTGATGAGTCTTATACTTACCTTTGTTTGTAAGTTGCCACTTGGCATTTTATCATTTTTTCAAAGTTGCCACACAGTCTACACTTAGAAGCGCTTCTCCATTTGTTTCAAAGTCACATGACTTTAGAACAAGTGCTTCTTTTTTTTTTTTTTTTTAAAAGCTTTTCTAAATATACTGTAGCTGTAAATTGTGATATGTCAGGAGTTTTCATGGAACGCTACTGAAAACATTGTTAAGCACTGCGCAAATTGTTAGTGCTATATAAATCCTGTATAATAATAATATAATAATAATAAGGACTAATAGAAGACTTGGTAAAATATACCTGCTTAGTCTGTGTGCATGTTCCAATAAGAACCCTTTTCAAAACCCCTTCCTTCCTACTCCCTTTACTAAACATGCTACTGTTTTACAAGTGTGCCTAATATAGCAGTACTTTCATTTAGATCTATGCCATGCTCACTGTTATTTTCCTGGTAATATTATTTGTGTGTACACTATCTGTTACAGCCACATGTATAAAAAGTTAATTAAGTCATAGAACTCTGTAAATAATGATGCAGAGCTCTGCATGGCTGTGTTGTTTTTAAATTGTGACCGTAGGTGTGATCCCTGCCCACTGTCACACTAAGAATCAGAGGGAGAGGAGGCAGGATCTGTAACATGTTACAGTATCTCACAAAAGTGAGTACACCCCTCCCATTTTTGTAAATATTTTATTATATGTTTTCATGTGACAACACTGAAGAAATTATACTTTGCTACAATGTAAAGTAGTGAGTGTACAGCTTGTATAATAGTGTAAATTTGCTGTCCTCTCAAAATAACTTAACACATAGCCATTAATGTCTAAACAAAAAGTGGCAACAAAAGTGAGTACACACCTAATACAAATGTCCAAACTGGGCCCAAAGTGTCAATGGCCGCCATTATTTTCCAGCACTGCCTTAACCCTCTTGGGCATGGAGTTCACCAGAACTTCACTAGTTGCCACTGGAGTCCTCTTCCACTCCTCCATGATGACATCTCTGGGCTGGTGCATGTGAGAGACCTTGCACTCCTGCACCTTCCGTTTGAGGATGCCCCACAGATGCTCAATAGGTTTTAGGTCTTGAGACATGACTGGCCAGTCCATCACCTTTACCCCTAGCTTCTTTAGCAAGGCAGTGGTCATCTTGGAGGTGTGTTTGGGGTCGTTATCATGTTGGAGTTCTGCCCTGCGGCCCAGTCTCCAAAGGGAGGGGATCATGCTCTGCTTCAATATGTCACTGCCAGGAACCATGAATCAGATGGAGACAGAAAATGCAGTAAAAATCACACTTTTTAATATAGTGGTAAAAATGGTGCAAATAGTAAATATAGTCAAAACATAGCTAGGGTTCGGTAATCAAAGTGGGGAGTTAGTGCAAGCCAGTAATTCAGGAAGCCAGAGATCAGTGTAGATTAAGACAGCAAACAGGATCAGAAACCATAAGGGATGTCAGCCAGGCAAGTCTTTAACAGGAACACAGCAGAGAAACTTCAGATATGTTGACCAATGGGAAGGCATGTGAGATATGAACCAGGCAGTTTAAATAGCCAGAAGGGGCTGGCTGATGAGCAGGAAATGATCACCAGGTGAGGAACAATGAGTGCTGGCAATTAACCACCAGCTGAGCATCAGCCCTGACAGTACCCCCTCCTCAACGACCCCTCCCTCTCGGCGAGCCACCAGGTTTGAGGGGAACATGTCTATGGAAAGCACAGAGGAAGACAGGAGCATGTACATCCAAGGATGAGCGCTCCTCCAGATCGTACCCTTTCCAATGAACCAGTTACTGTATGCGCCCACAGAACCTAAGGGAGTCAGTGATTGATTGTATCTCATACTCCTCATGGTTCTCAGCCTGAACCGGGGGAGGATGTGGTATCAAGTTGGTGAAGCAGTTGCACGCCAAAGGTTTTAATAAGGAGACATGAAATACATTTGAATTATACATGTTAGAAGGAAGGTCTAATGCATAAGCCACGGGGTTGATCTTACGGAGAATACGGAAAGGTCCAATAAACCATGGTGCCAGTTTCTGTGAGGGAACACGGAGTTGGAGGTTGCGAGATGACAGCCAGACCCTCTCCCCAACCTGGTAGGAAGGCATAGGTAGGTGTCTGCAGTCAGTATGGAGTCAGTACCTATCACCGGCATGTTGCAAGGACTCTTGGACCTGTACCCAAGTGGAACAAAGACCAAAGAGATGCTCCTCTATTGCAGGAATTCTTTGATGAGCAAATGAGTCAGGCAACATGCATGGTTGGAAACCATAATTTGACAAAAACAGAAACAATCGGGAAGCGGTATTGACGGCACTATTGTGAGCAAACTCCAACCAATGTAAGAGGTCTGACCAGTTGTTATGGTTGTCAGAAATATAACAGCATAGAAACTGCTCCAAGGTTTGGTTGGCTAGTTCTGCGGCCCCATTGGACTGCAGGCGATACGCAGAGGAGAAGAAAAGCTGAATTCCCAACTCTGCACAAAATGCTCGCCAAAATCTGGAGACAAACTGGCTACCCCTGTCCGAGATTATAACGTTGGGTAGCCCATGTAATTGAAAGATCCCCTGAGCAAAAATGGATGCAAGTTCTTCGGATATGGGCAACGTCTTAAGTGGAATACAATGGGACATTTTCAAGAAGCGGTCAACCACCATAAGAACTGCCCCGGGAGTTGGATAACTCCACAAAAAAATCCATTGACAGGTGGGTCCAAGGCCTCTCTACATTGGGTATGGGTTGTAGGAGACCCACTGGAAGGTGTTGTGGTATCTTACACTGAACATACATGGAACAAGTGGCTATGAAGGTGGCTACATCCACGCAGAGCCTAGGCCACCAGAATTGTTGGGCATTGGCTCAAATGAGTTAATTCTTCCCTGGGTGGCCAGCTGCCTTGGGAGAATGGTAAGTCTGGAGCAAAGCAGTGCAGAGACTCTCAGGGACAAAGCAGCGGTCACAAATTTTCTCGGGAGGAGAGTGGATCTGAGCGGCAAGAATTCGGTCACCCAAGGGTGAAGTGAGACTGGTACAAACAGGGGCCAGAATACTATCGAGAGGTATCACAGGAACAGGAACCGGCTTTCAACTTGGAAGTGGACGAAAACTGTTGCCACAATGCATCAGCCCTTACATTCTTGGTACCGGGTAAAAACGAGACTAGGTAATTGAAGCTTGACAGAAAAAGAGCCCATTGCACCCTTCTGGGAGATAAACATTTTGCCTCAGATAAGAATGTGAGATTCTTGTGATCAGTCCAAATAGGAGCTGGCACAGTGGTACCTTTGAGGAGATTCATCCATTCTTTAACTACTTGCCGACCAGCCGCCACAGTTTTACTGCAGCAGAATGGCACGGCTGGGCGAAATGACGTTATGTAATGTCGCTTCGCCCTGTGGCCACTGCTCGCCCCCGGAGCTGATTCGAGTGCATGGCGGTCTCGATGACCGCTGGGCTCCCGCGATCGCTCATGACACACTGAGAACTGGGATCTGTGTGTATAAACACACAGATCCCAGTTCTCTGAGGGGAGAAGAGACTGATCGTCTGTTCATACAAAGTATGAACAGCAATCTGTCATCTCCCTTAGTCAGTCCCATCCCCCTTCAGTTAGAACACAGAGAGGGAACACAATTAACCCCTTGATCACCCCTTACTGTTAACCCCTTCCCAGCCAGTAACATTTTTACATTAATCAGTGCATTTTTATAGCACTGATCGCTGTATAAATGCCATTGGTCCCAAAAATGTGTCAAAAGTGTCCAATGTGTTCGCCATAATGTCACAGTCCAGATAAAAATCGCAGCTCACCACTATTACTAGTAAAAACAATAATAACAATGATAAATCTATCCCCTATTTTGTAGACGCTATAACTTTTGCGCAACCCAGTCAATATACGCTTATTGCGATTTTTATTACCAAAAATATGTAGAAGAATACATATCGGCCTAAACTGAGAAGAAATCGGATTTTTTTAAAAAAGAATGGGGATATTTTTTATAGCAAAAAGTAAAAAATATTGTGTTTTTTTCGAAATTGTCGCACTTTTTTGTTTATAGCGCAAAAAATAAAAACTGCAGAGATGATCAAATACCCCCAAAAGAAAGCTCTATTTGTGGGGAAAAAGGAAAATTTTGTTTGAGTGCAGCGCCACATGACTGCGCACTTGTCAGTTAAAGCAACGCAGTTCCGAATCGAAAAAATGGCCTGGTCATTCAGCAGCCAAATCTTCCGGTGCTGAAGCGATTAAGAACTAAAATGATCGCTAACAACTCTCTGTCCCAAATCTCATACTTGCATTCTTCAGGAGGCAATTTATTGGAAAATTAGCCACAGGGATGCATAGTGCTCTCAGAGGTAGGACGTTAAGACAGAAGGGCACCAACTCCAGTATGAGATGCATCAACCTCAAGAATGAAGGGTAACGTGGGATCACGATGTGCCAACACAGGAGCTGAAACAAAGGCAGCCTTGAGAGACTCAAAGGCTTTAATGGAAGCTGGAGACCAATTTTGTGAGTTACAGTCCTTTCTGGTCTTATCAGTCAGGGGTTTGACCAGAGAAGAGAAGTTATGAATAAACTTCCGATAATAATTGGCAAAGCCAAAAAAATGTTCTAGCAGACATAGACTTATGGGTTGAGGCCACTGTAGGACTGCAGATAGTTTCTCTGGGTTCATTGAAAAAACAGCAGTAGAATTGACATAAACCAGAAATTTAACCTGTTCATGATGGAACTCGCACTTTTTCAACTTGCAATACAAGTTATTACCTCTCAACTTCTGTAGCACACGGAAGACATCTGTGTGGTGGTTCTCTAAGGAGTTAGAATATATGAGAATGTCATTGAGATAAACCAAAACACATTGCTGCAACATATCTCGGAGGACATCATTGATGAATTCCTGAAAAACTGCAGGAGCTCTGCAAAGACCAAATGGCATTATGAGGTATTCGTAATGTCCTGTCCTAGTATTAAATGCAGTTTTAGATTCGTCGCCCTCCTTGATCCTCACAAGATTGGATGCCCCTCTCAGACAGAGCTTCGTGAAAAACTTTGCTCCCTTGAGGCGGTCAACTAATTCCGTAGATAATGGAATCGGATGCGCATTCTTAATCATTATGCGATTGAGACCCATATAATAGATACAAGGTCTTAGTTCTCCACTCGTCCTTTTCACAAAGCAGAATCCAGCACCAGCATGAGATGAGGATTTTCGGATGAACCCTCGAGAAAGTGCATCGGCAACATAGTCCTCCATGGCTTTATCCTCGGAGACCGACAAAGGCTAAACCCGGCCACAAGGAGGTATGGCACCAAATTGAAGGTCAATTGCGCAATCCTATGACCAGTGTGTAGACAAACTGCCGTCTTGACCTTTTTCCATGACATCGCCAAATTTTTGGTACGCCTCTGGCAGGGAGTGAAGAGGTGCACAAGACCTTAGCCACTTTTTGAAAACATGTCTTACTGAATTGTGGTGACCAGGAAAGAACCTCAGCCCCGAAGCCAATCAAAAGCGGGGTTGTTCCTCTGTAACCAAGGATAACCAATATCCACCTGGTAATGGGGTGAGGAAATAATTGGAAACTGGATTCTCTCATGGTGAAGAGCCCCTACGGCCATGGTCAATGGAGCAGTCTCATGAGTCACATGGGCAGGCTGTAGCAGTCTCCCATCAATAGCTTTAATGGCAAGTGGAGTGGCAAGAAGCTGCAGCGGAATCAAGTGCTTAGACACAAAGGCACTATCTATGAACAGGCCTGTAGCCCAGGAGTCAATTAGAGCCTGTGTCTCGATGGACAACTCAGACCAAGAAAGGGTAACTGGAACAAAAGGCTTATCATTCAGGATAGCTGGGGATGTAATGATGCCACCTAAGGCCTGTCCCCTACAGCCCCTAATGTGCAAGTGTCTCTTCTGGCCACAATAAAGGCACAATCTCTTCCTCCTCCTAAAATACCTATCCTCTGCAGAGAGATGAGTGAAGATCAACTGCATGACTCAGGAACTCAGGAAGCATGGGTGGTGAGGGATGCAAGGGTGGGACTGCAAAGCTCGGAGCCAAACATACAGGAGGCTTCCACAAGCGCTCCTTAAAGGAAGCTATCTCTCGGAGTCTGGAGTCAATCAGAATGGCAAACGTGATCAACTTCTCCAGATCTGTAGGTGTGTCTTGGGCTGCTATCTCATCTTTAAAATATACTGCATTAAACTTGCACTAACGCACAGAAATATACGCCGTTAAAAGGCACGTAATGCACTAAAATATACTGCGTTAAACTTTATACTGCGGTAAACTTGCAGTAACGCATTGAAATATACTGCATTAAATGGAAGGTAACGCACTGAAATATACTTCGTTAAACTTTCAGTAACCCACTAAAATATACTGCGTTAAACGGTCACTAACCCACAGAAATATACTGCATTAAATGGCATGTAGCGCACTGAAATATACGGCGTTAAGCTTGCAATAACACACTGAAATATATTGTGGTAAATGGACACTACACTCACACTGACTAAACTATCACTAGATTCACACTAAAGTGACACTAAAGGAAAAATGAATGGTCACTTTTCTCAGCAAATAAACAAGCCTGTGTAGAGGCCATCTTCACAGATTTTTTGTTGTTGTTAAAGGCTTGTGATAATGTCACGTCTTCCCCAATGCAGGTGATCAGACACTATAGCTGACTACTGTGTTCTTCACCTATAGCAGCCCCCTTTCCTATAAGGCAAGGTACTCAGTTGCCCCAGGTCTTATACACAATGCAATAGTGCCTGGCCACAATGCCAGGAAGACACGAACTGAGCAAACCAAACAGATACTTGCGGTTGGCAGACAAGTAGGGTAGGTCTATGACAGTCCAGGTAAAAGGCAGGCTGAGTTCAAGGAATAGTCCAAAATCCGGTCCAAAGTAATACACAGGGAAATCCAATCTAGCAAAGCAAGGCAGACAGACAGGGGACTTGATCAGGAATAACACATCAGGATCTAAAAAGAAGATTCTGGCATCGGCTAACAGTTTGTGTATTGTATGAACTGAAGGAGGAGGGAGGTGGAAGGTCACTACAGCTACTGTATGTCTCTTATTCTGACAAAATGGCATGAGTGACATAGGACCTGAACAATATGACTGCCACACACACACGCACACAGCTTTTTGCTTGACCAGTACACACGACCATTACATACAAAGCTGCTGAACATTTAACAGTTTATACATTTCTTTTATAATGTCTGTTAGATTGAAATTGTTAATATGACTGAGCATGTGGAGAAGACCAATTCTGAGGCTTTAGAGGATGTGTTTCCTAAAGGGACCTCTTCAATGCTAGTGATAGAATCGCCTATAGCTGACACAATGGCCTGGTGTTCCCCAAGAGTGTTGCTATGGGCTATATATGTGATAATCCTCTCTGACTCAGCACAGTACACACTTTTGGTCACAAAAGAATGCATTAGAACATTTTCAATGCTATGAGCCTGTGGATCTTCATTTAACCAGTTTCCGCCCATATTATAGTCAATTGAAGGCTGTGTGGGTCTCTCATCAATATGGGTGGACATCATATGATGTCCTCCCAGATCACGCCTTGTGCATGCCTGCAGGACCATGCTACAGCATGGTTTGTCACCAGCAATACCACCGGATACAGCCGATGACTGATCCCTGCACCGGCCTGCTGCCGACACCATGTGACCACTGTAACCAATCTCAGCTGGTCACATGACAGTTGTAAACAATGGATGGCTTCCTTTCAAGCCATCCATTGTGTACAATTGTGTTGCTAGCTGTGATTGGTCTCAGTGATTACATGCTACAGACTGGGCCAATCACAGCCCATCTGTGCCATGTGATCAGCTGTGACCAAATCACAAACAAAACAAACTGAATAAATCAATTTTATTTAGTACAATGATTGCTTATAGCAATGAAACTCCTTGCTAAAGGCAAACATAATGTGTAAAAAAAAACATTTTCAGATATATATCATAGTTTGTATACTATATAACATTCCTACTGACTAAATAATATACTCTGATTTTGGTCATTTTCACCAAAGAAATGTAGCAGAATACATGTTGGCCTAAATTTATGAAAAAAATTTATTTATTTTCTTTTTTCATTTATTTAGCAAAGAATAAAAAACCCAGTGGTGATTAAATAGCACCAAAATGAAGCTCTAGTTTTATGAACAAAATTATAAAAATGTAGTTTGGGTACAGTGTTGCATGACCACACAATTGTCATTCAAAGTGTGACATCTCTGAAAGCTGATAATTAGCCTGGGCAGGAAGGGGATAAAAGTGCTCAGTATTGAAGTGGTTTACCAATGAATACTCTTCTATCGTTGTGAGAACTCTCATTTCCATCAGGGCAGCGTCATAGTTTTCAAGAGAAACCTCTGGACCTGGAACTCCAGGCCTCTTGGAGGCTTCTTAGGATACCTCTGCTTTACCTTACACTGTTACTAAGAGAAATTGTACACTTTTCTCACTGGTGGCCTCAAACCATATTTATATCAGCATTTTGCTTACATGATTTAGGTATAAACACAGAGGTCTTTACATCATTTAACAATGCATCATTTGATCAAGATAACATCGATTCATTATTTAACATTTTCACTGCCGGTCTTTCCAAGGACTAATGTATCATACCCAGTACTCTACTCCTTTAAGTAAGTAGTACCACACATGGGGTTTCACCTTAATTTGGAAGGTCTGGATTTCCACAAATCTGTCCACTCCTCATTTTGTTGACTATCCATTTTACCCATGCAGCCACATAGTTTTCCAAGGACTTAGTCCACTCAGCAGAATGTGTTTTCTGGCTTTTGACTCATGTTTCCATCTAAATTTCAAAGGGGGGATTTACTAAAATGGAAGAGTGTAAAATCTGGCACAGCTCTGCATGGAAACCAATCAGCATCCAGGTTTTATTACCAAAGCTTAATTGAACAAGCTGAAGTTAGAAGCTGATTGGCTATCATGCACAGCTGCACCACTTTTTGCACTCTCCAGTTTTAGTAAAACAACCCCAAAGTAACACAGTGTTCTGCCCACATCTGAGTTTTTTGGCATAACAATGAACACAATCTGATCTAAGCCTCCCAGCCTGATCTAAGCCTCCCAGCCCAGTCACAAAGCTCTATCTATTTCTACTTAAAGTGGAGCTCTGTTGTGTAAAATTTGACCCTATGCCTCTGCCACCCTCTGCAATATTATATTTTGGTGGGGAGGGGGGTGGCAATGTTTTTTTTATGTTGGCCACATTGACATTCTGGCCTAGGCTGGAATGATGTGTCCTGCTACCGCAGACCCCTGGGAAACCCTCATCTCATATCTGAGGAGACTGTTAGAACATATTCATGAATGGCAGGGGGAAGAGCTGTGGCATCATCAGGAGCCAGGTTGCCTGGACCCAAAACAGGTAACCAACTGAAGAGGAAAAAGATAGTGGCATGGGAAACAGGCACAGACACCCAGGCAGCAAATTACTGCAGTCAACACTGGATCTGTTGGACGGGGGAGTGTGCATTTTTCTTTTAATCTAGTTTAACCAGTAATTGGGAATGTTGGGAGAGAAAAGATAAAAGTTAGGTTCCTCTTTAGAACAGAGATGGCCTCTCTGCCTAACTGGATCTTTCACCCCCCTGACTTGACCTGTTGCCTGTTGATGTGCATTGCAGACTGCACTTGATTACCTCAGACAACTGGTCTTTTCAGATATGGACTAAAGCTGGATACACACTATACAATTTTCTGTATAGTAATTGGGAATGTTGGGGGAGAAAAGATAAAAGTTAAGTTCCTCTTTAGAACAGAGATGGCCTCTCTGCATAACTGGATCTTTCACTCCCCTGGCTTGACCTGTTGCCTGTTGACCTGCATTGCAGACTGCACTTGATTACCTCAGACAACTGGTCTAAAGCTGGATACACACTATAAAATTTTCTGTAGATTTTTTTCCTTCAGATTGACCAAAACCATATAATATTAGGTCAAAACTTAAGATTTTAAATTTACATGCAATCAGGCAGGCCCTTGCACTACATGGTTTTGGTAAATCTAAAGGAAATCAGACAACAAAAGTTGTATAGTGTGTATGAGGTCTAACTCCTCCCTTCACAATTTCTAACTTTCAGATGTCAATCTGACTCTGTAGTGTGTATGTGTTGGCCTAACAGGCCTAGACACACGTTCCTGATATATCAGGCTTCAAGCTGCTCTTGCAGCAGATAGGAAAAAAGCATGAGTAGTGAATAGTCTTTTTTGTGGATACCATCCATCTGTCTCTAGTCAGTTTAACACTTATTTGGGGACCTTTTCCCTGCTAAAAAGACACATCTGCATCTTTACATAGTGATATTCACAGGAGATTCACTCTCTATAACTTCCCTGATTACCAATGTTACAGGAAATGAAAGTGAGGTTAAAGCCAATATTTCGAGTTGCCACTATAACAGGAATAGACAGATAAAATTCCAATGGGGACACTTATCATTACAGTTGCCTAAGAGGGGATTTCCTTCACATTAGGAAGACAGGATCTAACTTGAGTCTACATGACAAGAAGTCAAGGGAAAACCTTTGATTGACACACAAATGGAAATAAAAACTTGACATTGTCTTTAACCCTTCCCTACTCTTTTGGTTAAGCACTACTGCCAAAACATGCTTTTTTCTATATTCTCATCTGTACATTTTTTGTGGAGACAATTACAGATCCAGAAATTGGTGTATGATAGAGGGTAGGAAAATAGTACCATGCTCTTGTACCCAAAAAGCTAATTATAGTATAATTTGTGATTCACAACAAAATTATGACCCACAACATGGACTGAAACGGTGATTCTTTGGTGGAATAGGTTTTAGAAGATTTGCTGATAACATTTTTTTTTATAATACAGTAGTATTAATAATTATTTTTATTTTAAATAGTATTAGCTGTAGTTGTTACTACTAGTACAAAATATAATAATACTATTTATAATAATATTCTTACTGATACTGCTACTGAGACCATTCAACAATTACATAAAAGCTTTTCATTTGAAAAATGCTCTTGAATTTCAGCATCTTAAAGTTATTAAATTATCTTATTTCCCCACAGTGTTTAACAGTAGTCATAATTTAAACATACTAATTAATTTATTGGATGTTTTATAACATAAATACAGTATTTCCAGCCCATTGAATCCTTGAGAGCATTTTTTTCTTTAAAGGTGGATTCCAGCTGCTCAGCTATTTCCTTTACCTCTAAACCTATTTATATTTCTAGCAAAAAAATAAAACCCAAGCATTTTGAGAATAGAACATTTATTATTAGGTAACAGAAAAAAAGGCAGTCACAGCATTACAAAAACACTGCATATATTGAAATAGACATAGTAATTATATAGCAATGTTGTACATGTATTTATCAAAGACATATATGTTAGTTCTTTCCCTCAACGCTACACCAGGGGGTGTGAAAAAAAATGGACTTTGTAGGCACCAATCATAAAATTAAATACAGATATTTTATTTATACAGAAAATACAAAAATTCAAACGACATACATATTGTTAAAACATTGCAGCATGTTACAGAACAATGACTAATGCTCTCTCACATATACATCAAAGCATAAAGAGTGGTACCCCTTAAAGCAAAGGGGAAGATAGAGGTTACCACCCTTTATTTGGCATAAGAGACATCAAACCAGTATAGCTCTTTACATGTTTCACAATTGAATGCTTCTTCAGGAGCCTGTTTGAGTCATCTGTAGAAGGAGAGGGGAGAGAGCAAACACCAAAGTATATAACATTAATATACATTTGAAATCCCATTAGTAAAGCGTCTCAGTCAGTATTCGTGAGCACCAGTAGGGGGCCATCCAGTGAACCCAAAAGCCAGCCATCAAACGGTGACAACCAATCACATGCGGGGACGTGTCTGGTAGCAAAATAATAACAACAGTAGCTCACAGTAAGATGATAGAATGAAGAGTCCCAGCTGCCTGGCCTTGGCAGCTGGGACTCTTCATTCTATCATCTTACTGTGAGCTACTGTTGTTATTATTTTGCTACCAGACATGTCCCTGCATGTGATTGGTTGTCACCGTTTGATGGCTGGCTGTTGGGTTCAATGGATGGCCCCCTACTGGTGCTCACGAATACTGACTGAGACCCTTTACTAATGGGATTTCAAATGTATATTAATGTTATATACTTTGGTGTTTGCTCTCTCCCCTCTCCTTCTACAGATGACTCAAACAGGCTCCTGAAGAAGCATTCAATTGCGAAACATGTAGAGAGCTATACTGGTTTGATGTCTCTTATGCCAAATAAAGGGTGGTAACCTCTATCTTCCCCTTTGCTTTAAGGGGTACCACTCTTTATGCTTTGATGTATATGTGAGAGAGCATTAGTCATTGTTCTGTAACACGCTGCAATGTTTTAACAATATGTATGTAGTTTGAATTTTTGTATTTTCTGTATAATGCCCCGTACACACGGTCGGATTTTCCGATGGAAAATGTCCGATCGGAGCGTGTTTTCGGAAATTCCGACCGTGTGTGGGCTCCATCGGACATTCTCCATCAGATTTTCCGACACACAAAGTTGGAGAGCAGGAGATAAAATTTTCCGACAACAAAATCCGTTGTCGGAAATTCAGATCGTGTGTACACAAATCCGACGGACAAAGTGTCACGCATGCTCAGAATAAATAAAGAGATGAAAGCTATTGGCCACTGCCCCATTTATAGTCCCGACGTACGTGTTTTACGTCACCGCGTTCAGAACGATCGGATTTTCCGACAACTTTGTGTGACCGTGTGTATGCAAGACAAGTTTGAGCCAACATCCGTCGGAAAAAATCCTAGGATTTTGTTGTCGGAATGTCCGAACAAAGTCCGACCGTGTGTACGGGGCATAAATAAAATATCTATATTTAATTTTATGATTGGTGCCTACAAAGTCCATTTTTTTTCACACCCCCTGGTGTAGCATTGAGAATTTGTAGACTTAGGACGTTGGCACTGCTCTATCCATGAAGTCTCCACAGACCATCCTGTGATGAGATTTGGCACCCCGTTTTAAATTCTTAGTTCTTTCCCTGATTTTGACAGATAGGGAGCGACTATTTGGCAATGTCATAATATATTGTACTCACTGGCATTGTAATATTATGGAGGATATCAGTGTAATAAATTAGATTAAAAAAAATGAACATTAACAAGTAATATCTATATTATTATTATGGATGAGATGTTAGTTTGTGGCCATGTTGAGTTTGACCCAAAATGTACATGTTTGCAGTTTGCCTAATGGGAGAACTAAATGTACAGTTCAACTGCCTGCCAAGCCTATGACTGCTGCAGCTGGGAATTATTAACTTAAGAGTGGTATCACTGCTATCACTAAATTAATGATTTCCAGTTCATTGGTCGCTAGATCGGCGGTGACCACCTGCATTCCGACAACTAAGAAGGTTATGTGGGCTGGATGCCTGCATCATAGAAGCCAGTGTTATAATTGGTTGCAAAGAAGAAGGCAACCACACTGTGTACCATAAAACAATTGATGCTGTGCAAAAAAAAAAAAAAAAAAAAAAGCAAAGTTATCCCCAAAATACATACCAGGCTCTTACCCAAGATAGGGATCCTGAAGGTTTTTTTAGGTAAACTCACACAAAGGAAAATAAAAACTGGGGTCCAACCAAAAATCCACACCATACCCAGAACTAAACATACAGACAGGAAATGGAGGAGCAGCAAGTGTGAATCCTCTCCTAAACCATAAAAGTCCACTTACCCTGAAAATAGGGAATGTAGTTAGAAAAAAAAACAACATGAAGAAATGGTGCTTTGCTGGGGGGTGGGGCTGGAAAGGTATCTTCGGATGTTGAGTCATGGAGCCTTGTATAGTTCAGGAGGAGAGTCACTAACTCTTGTTCCTCTTTCCTGGCTAGCCAGGCTGAATGCTCAGATAAGGCTCAGTTATGGGCCTTATATGAGTATATTGGGAAACCCATGCTTTTTATGTTTTTTTTGGCTTGGGTTAACACCTTAAAAACTATACCATAATGGCCTAGTATAGATGTTGAGAGGTCTCCCTAACAGCTTTGTTTATAAACAGGATGAAAATGTCATAAAATGTCATTTAGCTGCATTTAAAGAGGTGTTCCAGCCTGGGGGAAAAAAATCAAAGTCAACAGCTACAAATACTGTAGCTGTTGACTTTTAATATTTGGACACTTACCTGTCCAGGAAGCCCACAATGTCAGCACCCCAGCTGATCTTTGGATTGACTGTTGGGTGCTGCCACTGCCATCTCCACTAATGGAAACAACAGTGAAGCCTTTCAGCTTCACAGCCGGTTCACTACTGTGTATGCGCGAAGCGCGCTGCACTTTCTAATTGGCCATGCAGCAGAGGGAGGAGGAGGGGGCCGAACTTCCAAGGGACAGTGCTGCAGCACCATCTCTGGTAGTGGGGAAGGGGAACCTGTCAAAAACAGGTCTCCATTCCCCACTTACCCCTCCCCCTGAATGGTGGCAAATGTGAGACCAGAGGGAAGGAGGAAGCAAATAAGCGGTTTTTGGGTGGAACTCTGCTTTAAGTTAATTTGATTTCATGTGTACTTTTAAGGTGTCCCTTAAACATATTATTAGAGAAGGGCTGAACACCCCCTTGTGTGGTTCGCATCAGAACTCCTGAACAGAGAAAAAGTTCTGACCCGAACGGCAAAACCCATGGAAGTCTATGGGAGCCGAACTTGAAAGATTAAAAGTTCCCATTTTGAAGGCTTATATGCAAATAATTGGCCATATAAAGTGTATGGAGTCCGGGTACTGCCTTGAGGGAACATGTATCAATGAAAAAAAAGGTTTAACCACTTGGCGCCCAATGTATAGCAAAATGACAGTGGCAAAGTGGTTGTGTTATCCTGATTGGACGTCATATGATGTGATCAGGATAACAGAGCCGGCGCGCACCCGCGGCGGCACGCAGTGCCGCGATCAGAGGTGCGGTGTGTCAGTCTGACACACCGCACCTCCGATCGTGGTATAAAGCCTCTGACAGAGGCTTCTTACCATGTGATCAAGCTCACCATCGCGTGAACCAGGAAGTGCCGGTAAACGGCTTTTCTCGGTTCACGCTGACAGGGAGAGCGGATCGGCAGCTCTCCCTCTCAGAGGGGGGTCTGTGCTGATAATCAGCACATTGATTATCATCACAGCCCCCATCAAAAGATGTCCATCAGCTGCCAATCAGTGCCCATCACCTGTCAGCTTGTTCCCCTCTATAAACGCCTGTGCCCACAACAGTGCCAATCAGTGTCCACAACAGTGCCAATCAGTGCCCAAAAAAGTATCAATCAGTGCCCATTAGTAATGTCTGTCAGTGGCCCATCACAGTGCTCCTCATCAGTGCTACCTATCCAGTGGCACCTATCAGTGCCCATCAGTGCTGCCTATCAGTGCCATCAGTGCAGCCTATCAGTGCCCATCAGTGACGCCTATCAGTGCCCATCAGTGCTGCCTATCAGTGCCATCAGTGCCATCAGTGCAGCCTATCAGTGCCCATGAGGTTTTTTTTTTATAAATTGTCTGCCTTTTTTTGTTTATAGCGCAAAAATTAAAAACCACAGAGGTGATCAAATACCACCAAAAGAAAACTCTATTTGTGGGAAGAAAATGATAAAAATTTGTTTGGGTACAGTGTCGCATGACCGCACCATTGTCATTCAAAGTGTGACAGTGCTGAAAGCTAAAAATTGTCCTTGGCAGGAAGGGGGGAATGTGCCTGGTATTGAAGTGGTAAAAAATTGATAGTTTTTAAAGGAGCAGTGATTTTAATGATGCTTAAAGTGCAACAATAAGAATAAAAAAAATCTTGAAATACATCTGCAGGCAAAAACTACATTGTTATAGAAAAAAAAAGTCAAATCACCCGGCTATTGAAAAAAAAATAAACCCCCTCAGGCCATACCAGATCCTTCAGGTCTGGTATGAATTTTAAGGGGAACCCCATGCCAAAATAAAAGAAAAATCCATACCAGACCCTTATCTGAGCATGCAGCCTGGCAGGTCAGGAAGGGGGGCAAGCAAGTTCCCCCCTCCTGAACCATACCAGGCCACATACCCTCAACATGGGGGGTGCTGTGGGGCGGAGGGGCTCTGTACAGCTGCTGCAAATTCTGACTGCTCTAGTTTTGATAAATAACTACATATTTCCATGTGACATTAATCAGATAACTTCACTAACAGCATTAGACATGCTGGCGGGGGGTGGGGGGGATCAAAACTGGAGCAGTCAGAATTTGCAGCAGCTGTGCATGGCAATCTAAATAGCAATATTCCACTTGGCCTAGGATCATGTGACCCATATAATTTGGGACATATTATATGGCACCAGAGATTAAAAAAATAGGATAGGATAGCATGATAACAGATCTACACTAAAGATTTGCTTTAATGCATAGAATAATTTATTACAAAATGTCTAGCCTTTGCAAGGCTAACACAGTGTGAATAGGCATTGATATACAGGCTAATAAATAAAAGCACTGTTTAACTGTTCAGAAATACACGTGGGGGTTATTTACTAAAACTGGAGCAGTAAGAATCTGGAGCAGCTGTGCATAGTAGCTAGATTTCACAAAACAGTCACATTCAAGACATGCCATAAATGACAATGATCACAGTTGCTTGTGCCCTAAACCAAACTGTTAAGCCATCAAATGGCTAGTGTTGCAACTGATGACATGTTACATGGCAACTACAAATTAAACAGAGGTGAAAATGGCAGCTTCTGTGGTTGTAAAGGATAGAAGGGTTTGGTTCTGCTTTCAGTTAAGCTTTGGAAATTAAAGCTAGAAGCTGATTGGTTGCTATGCACAGGTTCTCTAGATTCTGTCTGCTCCCGTCTTATTACAGTTTCCAGACAGCTGCTTCCATTTTCAGTACTTTTGTGTTTATGTTTTTTTGGAATATATAATTTCCAGAAATAAATATTAAATGGTTAACCTATTTTGAAATTGACTTTTTGGTACAAGTAGGTACAGAAAACTTTACTGACCCAATAGTGTCATATAAAAGAGAGATATTTTCACCTAATGTAAGTTTTTAGCTATATCAACCTGCTTCAATAATTATCAGGGTCTCCCTGCTTTTTATATATCTGCTTATAGTGAAAGTAATTTAGCAAATGCAATGGTATGAACAAGAAGCAAGATCTTGTCTATGTAATACTCACATTTCTAGGCAGCTACATAGGGTATCATTATAAATAAAAATTGAATTTGTTTTTGGAGGATAGAGGTTTGACAATTTTTATTTATCAGTTTATAAACAATGGAGATGCATGTTGATTGACCAGAAGAAAAAAATGTTTATTATTCCTTAACTGAAGGAAAACACAAAAAGAGAAAACATGTACCACACTGCATCAATTCATGATTAAAGTAGCCATTTCCGCTATCTGAGAAGAAAATATGCATATTTATTGTGATCTTCTTGTGCTTCCTTACCTTGAAAGACATGTAGAACTACAGTCAAGCGGAAAGAAACCAAGATGAAACATGTAAAGAGGTGATATTGACGTGCAAAGTACTTATTACAGGATTGCTTCAAGGTCAATGTTCATTTATATGAAAAGTGTTGTTATTACGAATATAATTAGCACAGGCATCACCGTGTTATTAGAAATTACTGAAAAAATTACATATTTATAAAAGCTAGATAAGTTTCTAATTAGCATATGAGCCTGGCAATATAAAGTCTGTGAATTACATGCATTTATTATCAGCAGTTACGTAACTGTTTTCGGAAGGGGTGTACTGACCTTTGGTGAGGTAAAAGCTACAAGAAAAGGAGAGACTAAATACATTTTATACTGTTAAAAAATGTGTTCTCTGAAGGAAAGCATACATGTTAATGCCACATTTATAAATATGAATAGAACCCTTTTAAGTATGACATGTGATTTAACCATAGTTTATAGAACTGACTGAGGTGAAAATTAGACAAAACTGCACCCGGTAATTTCACAACTAATTACCCAATAAAACCCATTGTTAATGCTGTGATTGCTATTTTTGGTGAATGGCTGTAGGCTTCAAGCATGCTTAACCACCTTGAAAATCATTCTGGGCTTAAATAAAATGACTTTCAAATATTGTGGTCATGGCTTTGATAAGGCAAATTTAACACACACAATTTCTATGGTATCCTCAGCCTAAAGCTCCATGATCCAATGGATCATAACCATTCAGTTGTACAATTAAATACTATACCATTAAAAGTTTAATTATATAAAGGTTTTATAAAGATCACATAAATAAGGCAGTCAATATACTTAAATAAAACAAGCCTGCTCTAATAATAACATAAAAGTTTAATTGCACCTTAAACATTTTACATTTGTAATCTGTCACGGAACGCCCCACACTCCGCTTGAGTGCTTCCGTCATATACCGCTTCCTAAGTTCTGGAACACGAGTCCAATGGATCTGGCTATAGGAACCCCAAGAACTAGACAACACCAGTCTTGGAGTACATCAGAACTGCCCTTTATTGAGATCTCACAGACCTTTATACAGCAGGGATGACTCAAAGCTAACCTAATTAACATGACCTAATTTACTACAAAATGTACCCAGACCAGATGACAGTCTTGTGGGCACCGAGCTTCACACATTAATACAATTAACAATACAAACAACAATCTCCCCCCTCCTCAGCCTAGACCATTCGTCTATTAGCCAGGGCTGGTGGCTAATGTGATCAGCTCTCTCAATTAACATAAACACATGTTGATAACACCAGCATCTCCTCACAGGATGTGTCCCAGCAGAATGAATCAGTCTTATTAGCAGGGGGCTGCTGGAGGAATCCCCCCTCCCTCTTCAGGGACACAAATATACAGTAAGGAGTCCCCATACAATATATACATGACTGAGTCCGATTAATACAGTTCAGATTGGATTTCTCATTCACCTCAAATGCTAGGGCCCATAATCGGTGGGCAACAGGCTTGCACACAGTCCTCTCCAACAGCCTCCGCTCTGGCCATGTCCATGACATTTCTCCCCTTTCGGCAGGAGACTAACACAGGAGGAGACCCCAGACGGGTTGACTCCGAAGTTAGTAAACAGCTCCAGTCCTCTACTGCCTGTACCCACACAGTACCCCAAACAAATCATCCCAAACAGTGCATTACTCACCCAGCCATCCTCTGCCTCTCTCAGAGAACATATCTGCCGCTGGGGAGAGGCCCGGACTGGCCCTTCTCCCTGGAATTCTTTCTGCCGCTGGAGAGAAGACAGGGGGACTGGGCTCACTCCATCCTGCTGTTGGGGATCTGGGCCGACTGCCCAGCATTCCTGGGGTATACAGGTGGGGACTGAAGCCCCATCAACCGACACCAGATCAAGCTGCAGTTGTGAGGTGATGACTGCATTCTCTCCTTGGATCCTGATCTGCAGCTCGCGATAGACTGCCACCTCCTCACCTTGGGCCTCCACAATTGCTGCAGGTGTGGGGCAGAGGTCTTGGACCCTCTGTCTGGTTGCCAGCACTTCTGCTGGGGGTTTGCCAGGTGGTTCCTCCTCTACAGAAACGTCTATTAAATCCCCAGTCTCTGGAATTGGTAAAAGTGTGGGACAGAGGTCTTGGACCCTCTGTTCAGTTACCAGATCTTCAGCTGGAGAAGTTTGTTTTAACTCCATAGATGCTGCTGGCAGAAGATCACATGTCCCTGTCAGTGTTGTGGGAGAAAGGCCGACTACCTCTTCTCTCAGGAAGGCTGAAGCCACTGTTGGCGCTGGGCAGAACACAGTGAACTTTGGCCCTGATAGCAGCTCTTCTGCTGGAGGCTCATCAGGTTGTTCTTCCTCAGCAGAAAAGTCTATCAAATCCCATGTCTCTGCAACTGATGTCTGGGAATAGAGGTTCACCATCTCCTGTCCATGGAACCCAGAAGATGTTATCATTTCTGGACAGAGGTTAGCAGAGCTCTGCCCTGTTGTCAGCACTTCAGGTTTGGGGACGGCAATCTCCGGATTTTCCACTGCCGATTCTCTGGCATGCTGCTGAACTTGTTCTAGCAGTTTCCTGTATGCCCTTTCCAGATGCTGTTCCTTCCTTAGCAAATGGTCCAGATCAGGTTTGAGCTCTGAGACCCCTGCAAGACCGAGCATAGACTCTCTATAGTCTCTCATGTCCTCAAGGTCAGGTTCCCCCTCATCGCCAAACATAAAAAGATCTGTAAGGTTCTCCCACAGCAATCCAGGGCCGCCAAAGTCATATCCCTCCGGAGAGCATTCTGTTGTCTCCCCTAAATATCCCTCCTCTGCGTGCCATTGCAAAGCCCGATAACGATTGTCCAGCTCTATCTCCTGCTGGACCAACCTGTCCAACTCAGTCACCCATTGCTCCTGGGGCTGCTCTCCCAGGAATGCCATCCGCAATGCCCGTTGGTCACTGGCCCGTTGCTCTTGGGTTGGAAAGCACTTGCCCTGTTTTATACCAGCGAGACGGAGGGCTGCCATCCAGAGCTCCACCCGAATCAGCTGCCTGAGCTCCAGGTATTCATCCTCAGACACAGTCCTGGTGTACGTTGAAAGGATGATCCGCAGCAGCCCCGGGAATTCTGATGCCAGGTCCATATCTCCGCTGGGGTGACTGAAGTCTGCTATGCTGATCTTGGATCCAGTTGGAGGTTTGGATGTCCCAGACTTCAGACTTCAGGAAGCTTTCCCGCTGCTTGCCACCAATGTCACGGAACGCCCCACACTCCGCTTGAGTGCTTCCGTCATATACCGCTTCCTAAGTTCTGGAACACGAGTCCAATGGATCTGGCTATAGGAACCCCAAGAACTAGACAACACCAGTCTTGGAGTACATCAGAACTGCCCTTTATTGAGATCTCACAGACCTTTATACAGCAGGGATGACTCAAAGCTAACCTAATTAACATGACCTAATTTACTACAAAATGTACCCAGACCAGATGACAGTCTTGTGGGCACCGAGCTTCACACATTAATACAATTAACAATACAAACAACAATCTCCCCCCTCCTCAGCCTAGACCATTCGTCTATTAGCCAGGGCTGGTGGCTAATGTGATCAGCTCTCTCAATTAACATAAACACATGTTGATAACACCAGCATCTCCTCACAGGATGTGTCCCAGCAGAATGAATCAGTCTTATCAGCAGGGGGCTGCTGGAGGAATCCCCCCTCCCTCTTCAGGGACACAAATATACAGTAAGGAGTCCCCATACAATATATACATGACTGAGTCCGATTAATACAGTTCAGATTGGATTTCTCATTCACCTCAAATGCTAGGGCCCATAATATAATCTCCATGACATAATCTTCCCAGCATGCTCTAAAAATTGCTAGTATAGTCTTTTCTTACCTGTAGATATGTTCTGTTTCTAGCAATTGCTTCCTCCTGTGCTGTGAAAAATCTGTTTTGGGGAGGCAGATTGCTTATTTAGCGTTACGCAAAACAGGTTTCCCATCTCCAAACAGCACCTTCTAGTGGTGATCAGGAACAGCTTGCCTCTTACCATAAAATTGAATTAGTGTTTAGAGATCTAACAGCAGCATACCTAGTATTTAGATACACAACATTTATACAAGAAGACTTTCTTTTAAAGAGATTAAATTTAAAAAAAAAAATACATAAATAAAATAAAAAGAGTCAATGTCCACTTAGGAAGCTGTTGAAGCAAGTGCACAGTCTTTGGGGTCATGCTATCTGCTAATCTCAAACCCCCTTGATTCCTCCCATCTTTGAAGAGATTTAGTGCCTTCTGAGCTTTTAATAATTCTGGCCAGCTTTCAGATATTAATTCTGTATGCCCAAAACAGTATTCATGAGGGTTGAAAATCCTAGAGTATCTCCTAAACTAAAAAAATAATTTAAGGTTTCTAATTCTGCAAAACAAGCCATACTGTAGTTTAAAGAAATTAAAAATTAAATGTAGGCAGTAATTGTGCCCAGAAGCACTAACAATTATGTAATAATATAAAAATACATATTGTTTATTTTTAGTGATTACTAAACCATAATGTTCAGTGCTTTCTGGTTGTGGTGGAAGGGCTTAGAAAGATCATAAAAGATCAGTTCATGCTGAAAAATGCTGTTGAGATACTGATAAAAATGTAAAGTTAATTCCTTGTGCTGGCTGCTCTTCTCTGTCAATTTCAAACCATAAGCCAAATTCCTAAAAATGTTTGAGACTATGCTGATAGTACTCCCTGTTCTTTATTCTGGTATTCGTTATGTTGAAATGTATGTTGAACCACTATTTTAGGGAAGTATTGTAACTCTTGTTTGGTTTATTTAGCTATCCAGAGCTCCATTTGTGATTTAACTTCAGTTCTTGTTCTGATGACAACAGTTTCCCCAGAAAAGATGTGTGGGAATATCTGCAATGGTGATACAGACAGATATAACAGTCCGATAAGTGTTATACCCTTCCTTTATTCTATTAAAGGAAAACATTTTTATTTCTGCTTTTGTTGATGTTGGAGAGTTCATCTCACTTCCTGTCTGGTAAACATTGTCAAGAGGACAGTAATTGAGGTACAATCTCTATAGCATTATAAAAAGAGGATGAGTTTGGGACTTTGAATGAGACATATGGTCAAATGAGCATACACATCCATCCCTGTTGATTAATAAGAAGAGGGGGGTTGGGACTTTGAGTGAGATGTGTATTTGCACAATTGAAAACTATTCCACAATATTACAACGGTTTATTCATAAATTACACATGAGACATGGTACATTGCAAATATGATGAGCTGATGTGCATAATTGACAACAATTAAAATTCCATTATTACACATGATGAATGAAATCCATCTATAGGATGGGATGTAAATGCATAATTGGTAAAAAAAACTACATTTGAAAGCTTGACGCGTTTGCATGGATAAAGTTCCACTTCTTCAGAAGCAAATGCAGAATGCATATCTACAAAAAATATGAAAGATATTCCAAATTACTTAAATCAATAAAATGAGAATAAGGAGGGAGGAAAAAAGCCAGGCACCCCAAAAATGACTTGCATATCAGCTCTGAAATGGGTCATGAAATCCTGAGAACTGGAAGTTTGGGTACAACGTCGTACGCGCAATTGTCAGTTAAAGCAACGCAGTGCCGAATCGCAAAAAGTGTTCTGGTCAGGAAGGGGGTAAAATCTTCCTGGGCTGAAGCGGTTAATGTGTGAGTACATATACTGTGACTCTCTAGCCACTGCATAAAGTGCTGAGAACTAAAAAAGCAAGAAAAAGCATGGCTCTCGATCGATAGGTGTGTGGATGTGAGACGGACCCTTACTGCATTTCCAAAGAGACCAGAGGACTTGGAATCTGGATGAAGGAGGTGCATATAGCGAGTTTTGAGAAAATAGATATATTTATCCCCTGTGTGTAGTCTATGCTGACATTTAAGAAAAAGCATAAGACATAGAGATTATAAAATGAGAAAACAAAGACAAAAGAAAATGGGAATGAAAACACAAATCCACCGATACGTATGACCATCCCACCATCATGTGAATGTTTGCCATTTAAAACGAAGCAATCGGCAGGTTTATTGGATCATTTGTATTGTCGGTCCCAACTACATCGGTTCTCACACTAGGGGGTTACATTAGTGTACATGAATACATGAATGTAGATTGATCATCTTATAATCGTACCGATATCGCCACAGAAATGGAAAAATAAATAAATGAAAAAGAAAGTTAGGAATAGGAAAAAGGGAATTAATAAACCGGCAAAGCTGTTAATTTTGATTGTATTTGGCCCCCACAAAAACGATGGTGTCAGTCGTTATGCAGGCATATACTACATATTCCAATGCATACCGACTGCCATCGATTTGTGGCATCTGTCAGTGAAAAGAAGAAATACTTATGGTTATATGTGACAACCTTGGGGACATTTTTCTGCATAGGAATGGGACATGTCTCATTCATAAAAATGAGACACGTCCCATTCAAAATTAAGGCCAGCCAGGCCTTCTAGAATCTAAATTGAAAATCCATCGGACCTCCTGTTTACACAAAATCTTGAAATTGTCTCCAGCTCTGGGTGGCTTCACTATCTTTTCTATGCCCTGAATAACTAAACTAGATGTGTCTTTATGCTGACGTTTGTTCCAATGCCATGCCACATTAGTGGAATGATCCTTCTCTAGAGATGATCATAAAGGTGATCTGAGAGTCTACGCGTTGTCCTTCCAACATACTGTATGGAACACCGTGTGCATGTCATATCATAGACTGCATACCACGTATTACAGTTAATGAAGGACAATATTTTGTGTGACTTGCCTGTAGTGGCTGAAAGAACTGTGCCCCCCCCCCCCCTTGATGGGGCAATATGCACAGCTTTTTTTTCCCACATTTGAAGGTGCCTTTAAATAATAACCAATGTGTAGGGGTTCTTTTGCTGGTATAGAGATTAGGTGATAACAATCTACTAAGCGAGGGTGCCCTCCTGGAGACAATTTGTATACCTTTGGCCTGTATTTGAGAATAAATGGGGTCACTAGATAGCACAGGCAGGTATTTGTTATTATCTTTTGTATGCTTTTAAATTCTACACTGTATGAAGTCAAAAAGGTTGGAATATTACTAGACCGCTTTGACCTCCCATTTTTATATTTTTTCTCTGTGACAGGTTTATCTAACAATAGGTTATGCTGAGGCACTTTATCGGCAATGTTGAGGGCCCTGTTAATAACTGACTTAGGGTATCCCCTGTCTTCAAATCTGGAGGACATATGAATGGTCTAATGTTTAAAGTTGGAATCCCTGCTGCATAGACACTTCAACCTGAGGAACTGGCCAGCCAGGATGCTATTTATTGTATGCCCTGGATGGCTGGAGTCAGCACACAAAAGCGTGTTCAGTTTTCTATAGTTGCAGTGGGTTTTCTATAGAGATTTGAAGTGATTCCACCATTATTTCCAGTTAGCATCACATCCAAAAATTAAATGGACTTCATCTTATGCTGCCCGGTTTATTTTAGATTCAGGGTATTGTCATTCATGTATTCTAACCATGTGTCCAGGTTAATGTGTTGTCCAGAGACTATAAAGATGAGGTCATCAATGTACCTGCAATAAACTATAGTATCTTTTCGACGGGAACTATCAGGTCCATAAATGCAAAAATTTTCCCACCAACCCATGTATTGGTTGGCCAGGGAAGGTGAGAATTTAGGCCCCATGGAGGCTTTGCACTTCTGGAGGTAATAGTCCCCATCGAACATAAAAAAATGATGCATGAGCATATATTCTAAACACATCAAAATAAATTCCTGCAGGGCCAGTGAAAACCTTCCAGATTTATTTAAAAAATAGGACACCACCTGTAGGCCTAGAGCGTGAGAAATAGAGGAATATAGATTTGAAACAGCGCATGAGATCCAGCTGTAACTGCTTTCCCATTTGAGGTTACTCAATTTAGATACAAGTTGTAGTGTAGTGTAGTGTAGTGTCCCAAAGAAATCCAGGCAGATCCATTACTAACAGTTGTAATTGTTGGTCAAGCTACTGACCTAAACGCTCATTCAATGAGTCTATGCCTGCTACAATGGGTCTGCCTGTAAGGGGATTTAACCCCTTGTGTATCTTCGGAAGATGATGAATACCTGCATCACTGGGAAATCAGGAATGAACATTTCTTTTTTCTTTTAATGTAAAAATACCCACTTATATCGCTCTATCCATAAGAGTAGAAACCTCTCAATTTGCAGTAAGTGGTTGTGTCTGACAGCTGTTGTAGTGCTTCATCACTATAATCTGCTGAATCCAAAATCACTACTGATCTGCCTTTAGCTGCATTTTTAATAACTATGCTGATATCTTTATTCAAACTTTCAAGGGATAACTTTTCATCAGCTGTGAGATATTCAGATACATTTTTGGTGATATTCCCTGCTAGGTTTGTCAAGTCCTTTTCCACCAGTTTTTGATATGTATCCATATCTTTGCCTATAGAACCCACAGGGTAAAAATCAGATTTAGGTTTAAATGGAACTGTGGGGTAGCATAGATTAGTGTCAATGATATTTGTACAAGATTTTAAGGCAAGATCAGTAAGATCTGACAGTGCACACATTTCAGAGAAAAACTGGGGAAAGAAAATTGACTTACCCACCAGCGACTGCTCCACAGACATAAAGGATTCTTCACTCTCAGGATCAACAAAGTAATGCTTCTTTAAACACTTCAATACCAGGCACTTAGACACCTTCCTGCCCAAGCCAATTTTCAGCTTTCAGCACTGTAGCAATTGGAATGACAATTGCATGGTCATTTAACGCTGTACCCAAACAAATTTTTTATCATTTTGTTCTCACAAATAGAGCTTTCTTTTGGTGGTATTTGATCACCTCTGTGATTTTTATTTTGTGCGCAACAAATAAAAAAAGACCAAAAATTTTGAGAAAAAAAACACGCTTTTCTTTGTTTCTGTTAAAAAATTTTTTAAATAAGTACATTTTCTTCTTCAATGATGGGCACTGATATAGCTGCACTGACGGTTACTGATGAGGCGGCACTGATGGCCACCAATGAGATGGCACTGATGAGGTGGCACTGACGGGCACTGATAGGCAGCACTGATGGGCACTGATAGGTGGCACTGATGGGCACTGATAGGTGGCACTGATGTGCACTCATAGGCTGCACTGATGGGCACTCGTAGGCAGCACTGATGGGTACTTATGGGTGGCACTGATGGGTACTTATGGGTGTCACTGATGGGCACTGATGGGCACTGATAGGTGGGCACTGATGGGCATGGATGGGCACTGATAGGTGGCACTGATGGACACTGATGGGTGGCACTGATGACACTGATCTGTGGCATTGCTGGGCATCACTGATGTAATTTGTAATTTGTGGGCACTGATTGGCACAGATTGGGCATTCATTTTCACATGTGGATGGCCATGGGGTACATACCTGGCCATCTACATGTTGCCCCCTTCCCTGGTGGTCCTGGCGGCTTCCCTGGTGGTCCAGTGTTAGCATCCGAGGGGGGCTGCGCAGACCCCCCTGTCAGGAGAGCCCCCGATCGGCTCTCCTCTACTCACGTCTGTCAGACGTGAGTGAGGAAAAGCCAATCGATGGCTTTTCCTGCTTACATCGTGATCAGCTGTGATTGGACACGGTTGATCATGTGGTAAAGAGCCTCCATCAGAGGCTCTTTACTGAGATTGGTGTAGCGGTGTGTCAGACTGACCACCGATTGCCGTGATGCACTCCCCCACGGGTGCGTGGCGGCTGTTATCCTGAAGGACTTCATATGGAGCCCAGTGAGGATAACTGAACCACCGCCCGGCTGTCATTTTGCTATAGGCCGGGCGGGAAGTGGTTAAAGTTAATGTTCGTGCAAATTTATTAACATCCAAAATAGTTCCAAACAGTTTAAAGTGGTTGGAAGGGAAAAAATTCAGTCCTCTTGATAGAAGAGACATGTCTGTGGCAGATAGCGATCGTTGCGACAAATTAACAACATTGAGGTTTAGGATAGATTTCGACTTTGTAGCTGGTAGCAACCCTCGTTCACAACTCTTGTGCCATAGATGGGAACTCCCTACTTCATCCAAACCTAAGAAAAAAGTTTTTGCTGGACATACACCTTAGGATAATTTACATTATCACACAATTGACACTGCCATGTGCCACATAGAGAACTTGCTGGGGGCACCATCAAAATTTTCCTATGGGGCCCTATAAATTGTAATTGTAGTTAATTGTAGTTAGTTTGGGTGAACCATGGGTTAGACCCAAAAGCAAACAGTTCACGGTTCCCTGGACAGGCAAACTACATGGCTAGGTTAGGCCAGTTTGCCCACCCACCAAAACTTCCAGCTGCTACAGCCATAAGTCATTCATTTTGTTGCGGTTTCACCACCCATATCCTAGGTAAGAGTCTGGTATGGATTTTGTGGGGGGACACAGGCAAAAAAAACAGTGTGAGTCCCTCTCAAAATCCAGGATTTTGAGAAGGCCTCATGCAAAAAATAAGGAAAAGTTTTGGTGTTTGCATTCCCCACAATATGTCACATGCCCTTAACATGCCCTTAACATTGGGAGCTTACAATGCCAAGGGGTTATCCTGGCAAGACACCATGCCCTTGCGTTGATGGGGAAGAGAGCCTCATTTCTATACCCTTGACAGGGTGGATGAGGGAGTCTACAAGGGGACTTTAGAATATTGTAGCCCCCTATAAAATAAAGGGGCTGCCAGATAACCTGACCCCCCCTGTATGATTAAGTATGGGGTATATATTACCCCTTGTTGCTCATTCACAAATACGTTAAAGAGTAAATAACCATAGATACCACTTTAAAAAGTATTTTGTGTAAAAAAAAAAAAAAAATCTTTGCCCTCCAGTGTTTTT
This sequence comes from Aquarana catesbeiana, assembly GCF_042186555.1. NCBI lineage: Eukaryota > Metazoa > Chordata > Amphibia > Anura > Ranidae > Aquarana > Aquarana catesbeiana. The sequence continues at coordinate 331,115,889 of NC_133328.1, read as the reverse complement.
ACATAAATCCCATTATTCAGCAGTTTAAATACATTGTCAGTCGTAATGAGTGATCTCTCAAAGACCTGTGGGCCCTATCACCATGGTGATCTTCCAATATTGTGACTCCCATCACAAATGATAAACCCCAGTCAGTTGCAATTTGTGGTCCATAACATCACCCATGCAAACAGAAGAAGGCTGAGTATTTGCACTGTCATTTGGGCACTGGACACTTAAACCCCCCCCCCCCTAAGCAGACCAATTTTCAGCTTTTGGTGCTCTCACACTTTGAATGATAATTACTCAGTCATGTAATACTGTACCCAAATGATTTTTTTGTCCTTTTTTCATACAAATAGAGCTTTCTTTTGGTGGTATTTGATCACCTTCTGGGTTTTTTATTTTTTGTGCTATGAATGAAAAAAGACCTCAAATTTTTAAATTTTGCGAATTATTAATTTTTCTTCATAAATTTTGGCCACCATTTATACTGCTACATATCTTTGGTAAAAATAACCCAAATTAGTAGATATTATTTGGTCTTTGTAAAAGTTAGAGAGTCTACAAGCTGTGGTGCAAATCATAAGAAATTGATCACACCTGATGTACTGGTGGCCCATCTCATTTCTTGCGATCCTAAAAAGCCAGGAAAGAAAAATTACCCCCAAATGACCCCTTTTTTGAAAGTAGACATTCCAAGGTATTTAGTAAGATGCATGGTAAGGTTTTTGATGTTGTCATTTTTTCCCACAATTCTTTGCAAAATTAAGATTTTTTTCCACAAAATTGTCATTGTAATAGGTTATTTCTCTCACATGGCATATGTATACCACAAATTACACCCCAAAATACATTCTGCTACTCCTCCTGAGTATTATGATATTACATGTGTGAGACTTTTTCACAGCCTAGCCACATAGAGAGGCCCAACATGCAGGAAGCACCATCACGTGTTCTAGGAGCATAAATTACACATCTAACTTGTTGACTACCTATTACACTTTTGAAGGCCCTGGAGAACCAGGACAATGACACGTGACATGGCACTAATATGTGGCACGGATGACAAATGGAACTAATACGTGGCACTGATGACACGTGACACTGACGTGGCACTGATGACAGATGGCACTGATACTTGGCACTAATGACATGTGACACTGATAAGATGGCACGTGACACTGACAGGTGGCACTGATGACAGATGGCACTGATACATGGCACTGATGACATGTGACACTGATAACAGATGGCATGTGACACTGACAGGTGGCACTGGGGACAGGTGGCACTGGGGACAGATGGCAATGATAGCTGGCACTGGGGACAGATGGCAGGGACAGGTGGCACTGGGGACAGGTGGCACTGTTAGGTACTGTGGGCACTGGGGACAGATGGCACTGACAGGTGGCAGTGGGGTCAGATGGCACTGATAGGTGGCACTGGGGACAGGTGGCACTGGGGACAGATGGCACTGATAGGTACTGTGGGCACTGTGTTGTGTTAGTGTGGCACTGTAATTTTTGATTTTTTCACTCACGCTGGAGCACGGAAGCTCTCCCTCCTCACACGTGGTCTCTGTGTGAGGAGGGAGAGCCGGCAATGACAGATGATCTCATATGTTTACATATGAGATCATCTGTCATTGGACACTCCGATTGAGTGCTAAATGGCTGCTGTGATTGGTCATTTAGCATGATCTGTGATTGGCCGCGTCCAAAGGACATGGCCAATATAGATTTCCCCTGATGTGCGCCCGCCGCGGCATGCAGGGAGGAAGTAAACAGGAGGACATTCAGAGACACCCTCCCGGCAATTGAGCGCCGTGCTGTAGCCATCTTTCGGCTATAGCGCGGATACCTAGTGGTTAATGACATTTTTGTAGAAGTACATCTTATAGGGCACTACTTCATGTGCAGGTTTAAGGCATTCTCCGAGCATGTTATTTTATTTAATTCATATTTAAAGTTGCCTTCAATACCTTCTCCCCACTGAATGGTACTTGTATACCAGTTATTAATTCCTTTTTCTTACCAAAAGTTTGCAAATCCGCCTTGAAAAGGGCCAGAAAAACTATATGGATCCCAAAGACTTGAGTAGGGTTCAGTGCTATATTAGGGGTTTGAGGAATTCCTGCTGGGTTTACAAAGTGTCTAGAGAACCAATCTTCACACTATGCACTCATTCCTAGTAGTTATACCCCTTCCTAAAGATATAAATCAAATGAATCAGTTATCTCTAGTGGCAACAATTCCTTGTAGTTTCTACACTGTCAATGGAAAATATGTAAAGCATAGTTTACAATTATATTAAGATCCAGGGGTACCTAGCTACATAACTAGATAACATTACAGCTATAAAAGGGTTACTCAAGGGCCACAGAAGGTGCAATGCATAACTTTATATGGAACCTGCTCAGCAGTAATGCCATTGTTCATGCTGTTGTTGGGCTTGGTGTTGGAGTTATTGCTTTGACCCAAATCCAGTCCATGAACAGAAGGAGGAGGAGTTCTTGGACCAAGAATTGGTTGCTTAATTATGACCAATTCTGTCATATGCTTTTGTTGTGAGAGCTTCAGGAGAATAATGATTTCAGGAATTATCTCCGGATGATGGACCCCGTATTTCACCGTTTCTTGGCTTTGCTGACCCCTTATATTAAGAAGCAGGACACCTGCATGCGGCAAGCCATCACTCCAGAGCAAAGGCTTGTTGCCACCATGCCGTACTTAGCGACGGGAAGAAGTCTCCAGGATTTGAAGTTCACAACTGGGATCTCCCCCCAGGCTCTGGGAATCATTATTCCAGAGACCTGTTCTGCCATAATTCAGGTCCTGCAGAAGGACTATATTAAGGTAAGTTTTATCCTTTAACATCACATTCTATGTTTTTAATGCTAATGTGTTGTATTTATTAAATTATTCCATAATGACCATGATTGTAATATGCTGTGAATGTCCTTTTTGTCCTCATGCATGCTGTAAGCTTTTACTGCTCCTTTTTTGTCCTTCAAGCATATTTGCCTTCACTAACCTCCCCGGCATTCTATCCTGGGCCCATACACACCTAGGCTAGTCACTTATCAATATATTTTGTCAGCTCCATTGTAGTGCTTACCCTAAACACCCCCTAAAATGTGTCCAAATGTTATTATTGTCCTCAAATTCAGACAGGGTGCAAGAGGTTTTTTTGGTGGGCCAAAATTCATTTGGAACCCTCCCTCCCCCCCAACCACTAAGTCAACCTATACCAATACTCTATCTGCTGACTTTGCCAAACCCATACACACTATACCTACCTCTTTTGTGGTCATATTTATGGATGAATTCACCAAAGCATGTAGTGCAAGTGCCTGCCTGAATACTTTTAAATGGTACTGTTTAAAGTTTTGTTCTTCTATTATCTTGATAGGTAATTGCAGAATGTAAAAAGGTGCTTCAATTTGGACAGTGTGTATTCATATTTTTGGATTATGACACTTCTTACCTGTCCAGTGGGCTGCCAATAGTGTAAGTAAGGAGGGGCTGGCCAAAGTAACACACATTATTTATGCATTCAGCTCTCAATGAAGTGGAGATGGTTACCTGTCCAAAACATCGACCCCCCCCACCCTCAAATTTTTACAATGGGCCATCAGAGGGGGTGAGGAATCTGATAAGTGGACCTTATACTTTTTTCTTTAAATACTCATTTCAATAAATGTTATATTTATGTTGGCCAAGAATGTTTGTGTCTAATCTGCTTGCAATGTTATGTGCAAAAGTACTAATTTTTTTTCTTGCTTGACTCCACAGTTTCCTTCAAATCCACAGCAATGGCAGACTGTGGCCACCAGCAGTGGGACTTTCCCAATTGTGGTGGTTTGATCAATGGGAAGCACGTCCAGATCGTCCCACAACCCGACTCGGGGTCATACTACTTCAATTATAAGGGGTTCGGTAGTATTATGATGTTGGTGGTGACGGAGAATTATGAGTTCCTATATCTGGACTTAGGGAAGAATGGCCGTATGTTTGATGGAGGAGCGATCGCACAGACAGAATTTTACCCACGTCTCCAAAATGGCACCTTGGGGTTGCCACCTCCAGAGGATAATGTTGTGGGCCTCCAGTTCATTTTTGTGGTGGATGAGGCCTTTGCACTGGGGGAGTATCTGATGAGGCCATTTCCCATGAGGACCATGACCCCAGAGCAGAGGGTTTTTAATTACTGGCTGGCCTGTGCCAGAAGAGTGGTCGAGAATGCGTTTGGCATAATGGCCATTCGGTTCCGGCTTTTCCTTATGGCCATCAGCATGGCCCAATACAAACTAAATCACATCATATTGAGCTGCTGCATTCTTCACAATTTCCTTCAGAAGAATGCAGCCAACTATCTGGCCTCAGTTGCGACTGAGTCTGACTTTTCACCTGACCAAACAATGATGGCGCTTGAAAGTGGCCTTTCTGGCTTGCCCCCCCCAAAGCGCCCGCAAAGTACAACAAGACTATGTCAGGTACTTCATGGGTAGGAGGGCAACTGATTTACCAGGAAATCAGGAGTCTGTTTACTAATTTAAAAAAAAAAAAAAAACTAAACTCATATTTCATTTGAATTTCTGTTTGTGTTTCTTATCTGTCTCCTAGGTTCTCAAATGGACTTTTATTTTTTGCCATTTTCTTCAATAGTGCAAATGTAACTTATTTGATACATGAGGTGACAATCTCTTCTTCAGCTAACTATTATGTTTTGTTGTGGGTCTGCTACACACACACAATGTTATTGTCGGTAATGTATGTAATGCATTAATGATAAAAATAATCATTCTTTTCAACTCCATGAATTATTTGCCTAATTGAGTCTCTAAAATGGCCTGATTTGGGCAATTTTTGCAGCACAGTGGGGGTTATTTACTAAAGGCAAATCCACTTTGCACTACAAGTGCACTGCAAGTGCACTTGAAAGTGCACTGAAAGTGCACTTGTAGTGCAAAGTGGATTTGCCTTTAGTAAATAACCCCCATTGTCACTGTAACTACACCAACTTAAAAAATAAACTGGTATTGAGCATTAAAAGAAGAAGCCACATATTGTTGAGTATAAAACATTTTACTCCAAGCACATTCACATGTGCGTTATAAACGGTTTTGGAACAAACCAACATCTTGGTATATAACATGTATGTTTGACATAAATTTGCATTTTTGGGGGCTAAACAGGCATGTTTAAAAATATGACATACACATCCCCAACTCAGGAACTTACAAAGTTCAACTTTGCTAAAGTGAAGGCCATATGAGACATTAGTATGTCAAAACTGTGTTGATTTTGCCTTCATCAGATGGGGTGATCTCACCCATGTAAAAGCCAAATTTTGAAGATGCACACAAATTGGGCCTCAAAATTTGGATTTCCCTCATGATCCCATGCCAAAAATGTGTGTATTTTGCTTACATCTATTTTACTAAAGCCACAAAACACACAGGGGCTGATTTACGAACATGTTGGCGCATTTGCGTGAGCAGGAATAGTTATTGCGACATGGCGCATACTTAAAGGAATAGAAACCAGCTGGTGACTTGCGCCGGATGTGCGGAATCGTTGCGCACGTGGGCGCAGACACATTCTTAAATACAGAACAGACATTGGGCACTTGCTCATTGTAATGCTGATCATGTTAATGAGCTTTTCCTTATCACATGGAGAATATTGCTTCCAGTTTTATTCCATTCATTAATTTTTTTTGAAACAACTCAATAATTATTCTAGAGATCTTCCTCCTATCAACAACTGTGCGGATATTCCCTGGACTTGGATGTGAAATGTCATAATTGTCAAAATGTAATTGTGTGCATTTTATGGTGATAATCTATAATCATTGGTGGACCTGAAACTTCCATGAAAACATCTTCTTAATAAATGTCTGTGTATTATGCATTCTGGACAATTCATTTCCCCATACACTGTGCAATGTGATTGGATGACATATAAATCTTCTCATCTATCTGAGCAATTCTTTCCCCATACACTGTGCAATCTGTAAAGGGTTAATACCCAAAAAGAGAAAGCAGCTTGTGTATGGTGGTGTAGCTGATTAGTAACTCCTATTCAGAATGTGCCAGCACAAAACCAGATGCAGTTCTGTGCGTTTTTTTTCTGCACCGAGGCTCCATTCACACTAGCATGTTTTTTATGCATTTTGCATTTTGCAGAAATGCATGGGAATTTTTTAACATGGGTTCCTATGGAACATGTTCACATCAATGCATTTTTGTACCTCTGCGTTTTTGGAAAGGGTCAGGAACTTTTTTCAAGAAAAATGCAGCGTTTTGCATGTAATAGAATTCAATGGACCAGCATCAAAAATGCAAGTACAGTGTTTTTGCAGCTTTTTTGCTGCGTTTTTGCTGCGTTTTGCATTTTTTTTTTTTAGACTGTATACAGTCTAAAAAAAACTGTAAAAAGAAACCCCACAAAACGCCACAAAAACATTGTAAAAATGCTGCAAAAACGCTGCTCAAAAACGTGGCAAGCAATAAAAAAAAACTCCAAAAACGCTCAAAAGCAACATGCATAGGTGTGAATCGAGCCTAAAAACGTGGCAATCACCACAAAAAACACTGCAGAAACACTCAAAAGCAACATGCATAGATGTGAATCCAGCCTTAGGCTGGATTCACACCTATGCATTTTTAGTGCTTTTTGCATTTTGCAGATTTGCGCTACAGAACATGTTCCATAGGAAACAATGTTAAATGGACTGCACTGCAAATCTGCAAAAAGCACTAAAACTGCACAGGTGTGATTCAGCCTCAGGGCCAGTTCTCACCAGATGCAGTTCCATGCAGTTCCATTTTTTCTGCACCAATACAGTCAGTTCAAGTCAGTTTCTGCACCAGAAACTGACTGCATGGTGTGAACTAGAGCCATTGGAATACATGGAAAACACTATGCATGCATTTTTAGTGCAGAAAAAAGTGCACAGAACTGCGTCTGGTGTGAACTAGCACTAAAAATGCATGCAGTGTTTTCCATGTATTCCAATAGCTCTGGTTCACACCATGCAGTCAGTTTCTTGTCAGTTCCGGTGCAGAAAAAAAGCGCTCGGAACTGCATCTGGTGTGAACTGGCCCTCAGAACTTTAGTTCTTAAAGAAACCAAATGTAGTATTGTTGTAACCCCTTTTTTTGAACAAGAGTGAAAAATATATTGCTCACAAAGAGGGGAGTATTTCCAGCATATTATCTGTGTGATCATGTGTGTGTCTATGGGTAGTCCCCCCCTCCCTATGTACATTATCTGTGTGATCATGTGTGTGTCTATAGGTAGTCGTCCCCCCCCGCAATGTATATTATCTGTGTGATCATGTGTGTGTCTATGGGTAGTCCCCCCCCAATGTATATTATCTGTGTGATCATGTTTGTGTCTATGGGTAGTCCCCCCCATGTATATTATCTGTGTGATCATGTGTGTGTCTATGGGTAGTCCCCCCCATGTATATTATCTGTGTGATCGTGTGTGTCTATGGGTAGTCCTCCCAATGTATATTATCTGTGTGATCATGTGTGTGTCTATGGGTAGTCCCCCCCCCATATATATTATCTGTGTGATCATGTGTGTGTCTATGGGTAGTCCCCCCAATGTATATTATCTGTGTGATCATATGTGTGTCTATGGGTAGTCCCCCCCCATGTATATTATCTGTGTGTCATGTGTGTGTCTATGGGTAGTCGTCCCCCCCATGTATATTATCTGTGTGATCATGTGTGTGTGTATCTATGGGTAGTTGCCCCCCCCAATGTATATTATCTGTGTGATCATGTGTGTGTGTCTATGGGTAGTCCCCCCCCAATGTATATTATCTGTGTGATCATGTGTGTGTCTATGGGTAGTCGTCCCCCCCTCCCTATGTATATTATCTGTGTGATCATGTGTGTGTGTCTATGGGTAGTCCCCCCATGTATATTATCTGTGTGATCATGTGTGTGTCTATGGGTAGTCCCCCCCAATGTATATTATCTGTGTGATTATGTGTGTGTCTATGGGTAGTCGCCCCCCCCAATGTATATTATCTGTGTGATCATGTGTGTGTCTATGGGTAGTCCCCCCCAATGTATATTATCTGTGTGATCATGTGTGTGTCTATGGGTAGTCCCCCCCCAATGTATATTATCTGTGTGATCATGTGTGTGTCTATGGGTAGTCCCCCCCCCATGTATATTATCTGTGTGATCATGTGTGTGTCTATATATATCATAATAAATCTATATTAAAAAAAAAACACACACACAGCATACATTAAGGCCCGGTTCACACTTGTGCGATGCCAGACATCGCATGTAATCTGCAGCGCACTGCCGTTCACATTACATGATATCCATTGTACTCTGCTAAAAATATATATAATGTTTGAGGGTTCTAATTAATTTTCAAGCAAAAAAATACAGATTTTAACTTGTAAATAGAAATAGGCTTGGTCCTTAAGGCCCGGTTCACACTTGTGCGATGCCAGACATCGCATGTAATTCGCAGCGCACTGCCGTTCACATTACATGCGATGTCTGTTCAGTGTGATATCAGCCATACATATAATATGGCTGATATCGCACCGCATTCGGTGCAAACACGCACAGGACCCTTTTTTCTGTTCGGTCCAGAATCAGATCGCATGTGTGTTCACACCTATGCGATATGATTCATGTCCAAACTGTCAGTTTGCAGTGCGATATCCAAGCTGAACTGGGGGTGTCATTAACATTGTATCGACACTCCCCAACGATTCGCATATGGAAGTGTGAACTGACATGCGAGTTGGTGCGATGCGGGAACCTGCAGTGGATTCGCAGTGTTCTCACATCGCACCAGTGTGAACCGGGCCTTATGCAGATTTTGACCATAAATATGTAATGTGTCTAGCCACTAAGGCCCGGTTCACACTGGTGCGATGTGAGAACACTGCGAATCCACTGCGGGTTCCTGCATCGTACCGACTCGCATGTCAGTTCACACTGCCATATGCAAATCGCTGGGGAGTGTCAATACATTGTTAATGACACCCCCAGTTCAGCTTGCATATCGCACTGCAAACTGACAGTTCGGAAATGAATTGGATGGCATATGTTTGAACACACATGCGATCCGATTCTGGTCCGAACAGAAAAAAGGGTCCTGTGGGTGTTTGCACCAAATGCAGTGCAATATCAGACATATTATCTGTGAATTTCTGCGAATTACATGCGATGTCTGGCATCGCACAAGTGTGACCCGGGCCTTGAGGACCAAGCCTATTTCTATTTACAAGTTAAAATCTGTAACGAAAATTATATGAGCATGAGCCCAGGTTTAATTTCTAGCACCACATCCCGAAAAAGAATATTTAGGACCAAGGAGAGTGGGGGTAGGTCTGCCAGGATATATGCTGCCTTCAGATCATCATGGCACACAATAAATAGTAGGGCTTATTGTGTGCCATGATGATGTGAAGGCTATTTCCAGCTTACCCTCACACATTATAAGACACTATCGTTTTTTTCTATACTTTAGCTGGCCTTTTTGTACCATCTACGCTCACCTTCAGCGTGGGGCTCCCTCGGTACGGTGGCAGCATTTATCCTGGCAGACCTACCCTGTTCTCCCCTTTTCTCCCCCCCCAACCTCTAGGAGATACAGGTAGGCAATCACACTGTGATAGACAAGATGCATATGCATGTAATTTCAATAGATGAATCCATATTTTTTTTTGTACTTATGCTCTGATCTAACATACAACTATTGTTATATGTTTTTCGCTAGAAGGCAGTGTATTCTGCATGTGACCAGCATCCCCTGAGGAAGCCCGACAGATGGGCAAAACATGTTGGGAAGTACATCGTCTTTGCTGTGTTACTGCATCTGCAACTAAATACATGTGGCACTTCTATATATAAATTTTCTTTTTATATTTTTATGTGTGAAAAAATATATATTTTTATTATATTTTTTCAATAAAGTAAAAATCTTTTTATACAAAAATATTTGATATCTATTCATTTGATGTGCACCCTAAAAATCCCCACTCTCCTTGGTCCTAAATATAAGTTAAAATCTGTATTTTTTGGCTTGAAAATTAATTAGAACCCTCAAACATTATATATATTTTTAGCAGAGTACAATGGATATCATTGCAATAATTTTTTCACACTGAGGCGTTTTGCAGGCGCTAAAAATAGCGCCTGCAAAGCGCCCTGAAAGAGCAGCTCCATTCATTCCAATATGAAAGCCCAGAGGGCTTTCACACTGGAGACACAGCAGCGGCTGTTTCGGGGCGCTTTGCAAGCGCTATTTTTAGTGCCTGCAAAACGCCTCAGTGTGAAAGGGGTCTTCATGTACAATCTGTGGCGTGTAAACTCCCCCTCAATGTAAACCCAAGATAACAAAAAACAGGGAAAGTCTTTGCAGATGATTTACTAAAGGTAAATCCACTTTGCACTACAAGTGCAGTTGGTGGAGATCCGAGGGGAACATGCAAGGAAAATAAAAAACAGCATCTTTGCTTCTACATGATTAGGTGATAAAATCACCAGTGCTTTCCCTTAGATTTTCAGCGACTACACTTGTATTGCAGAGTAGATTTGCCTTTAATAAACCCCAAAATACCTAATAATTTGGGGTGTACACAACAAAGTGCTAGAGTGCAATTTGCCTAATGGGGACACTAAGTAGATTGACATGTGTGTCCCCAAGGAAAGGCATTGGTAGGGTTTTACCCTCACTTCCTGTTTGGCTATATGACAGAAAGTAAAGCCAAATTTTAAGAAAAGGGACACAAAGCCCAACCTAAAAAAGACAAGCAGGGGTTCTAACACTCACTTGGTTTCCCTCAAATGCCCAAAATTAGAATAGGATTGTCTGGAGCTCGATTTTAGCTCAGTACTCCAAATCAGTGCTTCTCAACCCTGTCCTCAAGTATCCACAATAGGCCATGTTTGCAGGTTTTCCTTCATCTTGCACAGGTGCTTTAAATCGGTCAATGGCTTGGTATTTTGGACAGCTAGTTTAGCCAAGATAAAATTCCCTAAACATGTCCTGGCGGGGGTACTTGAGAACTGAGGCTGAGAACCACTACGCTAAAATGGAGAATTAAATACTTACCTCTCTGTAATGTCTTTCCTGGTGCCTATCCATGGCAGCATACACACAATCCATGCATATGCTACCATGAAGGCACCAGGAAAGTAACTTAGACAAATCACACATTTTTGGGATTTACCATGCCAATCAGCCTAGTTAAAGTGGTGTTCCACCCAAAAAAATAAAAAAAATACATGAATGTGCCTAAAAAAAAAAATAAAAAAAATTTGGATTTTTTTTTTACTCACCTCTAAATGTCTGTTGCTAGGGGGTCCCTCGTAGTCTGCCTCTTTCAGTGCCTGGGCTGGTGACATCACTTCCCCTCGGCACAGGAAGGGCTTAGCTCTACTCCCTCCCTCTTGTCAATCATCTGGGACCCATTACAGGTCCCAGATGACTGAGCGGCCAATCGCGGCGCTGCTTGCGCATGCGCAGTCAGTGCCTGGCTGTGAAGCCACAGCCCGGCACCCACAGTTGCAATGGTGGTGCCGCTGCCGAACGGAGGGGGAGATGAGCTGTGCTTCAATCCCCCACATTGCTGGACACTGGGACAGGTAAGTGTCCAATTAAAAGTCAGTAGCTGCAGTATTTGTAGCTGCTGACTTTTATTTTTTTTTTTTTTTAAATGGGAACTCCTCTTTAAGCTGCAGCTGGGAAATGTGTTGCATGAAAAGTAACAAAAAAACACAAAACATAAAAATTTGCTACAAATTTTATTGGTCGACAAAACAGGACTTGGAAAAGAGCAAGGAAAGCAAAAAACACATGTATGTTAATTTGAGACACTAGAATATGGTTAACATGAGTTAAAAGGAGTGCGCCCACAAATGGATAGCTATTAAGGATTTAAACATTAGTCAACATCTTGAAAACGTTTTTGAAAAATAATGCAGCACAGACAATTAAATCAAAGTGAACAACCTACAAACGACACACATTGACATCAAATATATTTCAAGGGAAAATATCACCCACCCAAAAAATACAATAAACCAAAGTAAAAAGAAAAACTTGCTCGAAAACACATTTGTTTTGCAAAGACATAAACAAAATACATAGAGAAAATATATGTGTGAGAGTCTTTTTACATAATTTTAACAAGGTACATGTCACATGTTGGGAACGTAACATGCTAATATGACCTGTGTGCAAATATCTGACAAAAAACACATAAAAGTGAACCAGCGTAAAAAAAGAAAAATGTCCGTTCAACCCACACAAATGCATTTACGTTACTTGACATTTACTAAGATTTTGGCTGCGCAGTGAACCAATGAATTTGAACAAGCGCAAATGCCGCTTGCGCATGCGCAGTGCTTAAATTGACCTCACGCAGTTCTAAACATACTTGCAAGCACAGCAAACTTGTTCAGATAAAGTTACTTTCTCATTCTATTTTGGGCATATTTGTTACTTGGGCAGTTATTACTATACTTCTGCACATCACCCCACATCACCCCCATAATATTGGCACTTCCAGCTTCTTTTAATTTTGAGTTGAGGATGTCCTGTGCCATGTCCATAGTGGTGCACTGATCGCCTCCTACCATGCACCGAGATTACTGTAGTAAATGGGGAATAGCGCTGTGTTAGGCTCTATTCACACTAATGCGTTTTTTGATGCATTTTGCAGAAATGCATGGGAATTTTTTAACATGCATGTTCCTATGGAACATGTTTACATCAATGCATTTTTGTGCCTCTGCATTTTTGGAAAGGGTCGGGGACTTTTTTTCATGCAAAAAGCAGAGTTTTGCATGTAATAGATTTCAACGGATCCGCATCCAAAACGCAAGCACCGTGTTTTTACAGCAGTTTTACAGCGTTTTGCCGTGTTTTGCGTTTTTTTTTCTTTCTTTTTTTTCACACTGTATACAGTATAAAAAAAAACACTGTAAAAAAAACACAAAGCACCGCAAAAACGCTGCAAAAACGCATGTTCAAATGCGGCAAGCACCGCAAAAAGCACTGCAGAAACGCTCAAAAGCAACATGCATAGATGTGAATCAAGCCTTACTGGTGCAAACGTTTCATAAATACCAAAACGTACATTGCGCCTCAGCGTGCATCTCAACTCATGGCGCAAACGGTTCGTAAATCAGCCCCTGTGTATGGGGAAATGAATTGCTCAGACAAATGAGTGTATTTAACCGTTTCAGCCCCGGAAGATTTTACCCCCTTCCTGACCAGAGCACTTTTTGCGAGTCGGCATTGCGTCGCTTTAACTGACAATTGTGCTGTCGTGCGACGTGGCTCTCAAACAAAATTGATGTCCTTTTTTCCCCACAAATAGAGCTTTCTTTTGGTGGTATTTGATCACCTCTGCAATTTTTATTTTTTGCGCTATAAACAAAATAAGAGCGACAATTTTGAAAACAATGCATTATTTTTTACATTTTGCTATAATAAATATCCCCCAAAAATATATAAAAAAACATTTTTTTTCCTCAGTTTAGGCCAATCATATTCTTCTACATATTTTTGGTAAAAAAAAAAAAATCGCAATAAGCGTTTGTTGATTGGTTTGCGCAAAAGTTATAGCGTTTACAAAATAGGGGATAGTTTTATGGCATTAAATTAATATTTTTTTTTTTACTAGTAATGGCGGCGATCGGCGATTTTTATTGTGACTGCGACATTATGGCGGACATGTCGGACATTTTTGACACATTTTTGGGACCATTGTCATTTATACAGCGATCAGTGCGATTAAAAATGCACTGATTCCTGTGTAAATGACACTGGCAGTGAAGGGGTTAACCACTAGGGGGTGGAGAGGGGTTAAATCAGTACAGGGATGTGTTCTAACTGTAGGGGGGATGGGCTAGCTGTGACACCTCACTATCTCTGCTCCTGATGACAGGGAGCAGAGATCAGTGACACTTGTCACTAGGCAGAATGGGAAGATGCTTGTTTACATCAGCATCTCCCCGTTTGTCCTCTCCATGAGGTGATCACGGGTATGCCCACGGCGATTGAGTCCGCTGGACCCGCGACCCAACTCACAAAGCTCCCGGCCGGCGCGCGCACGCAATGGCACAGCGGGAAATTCAAATGGACGTACCTGTAAGTCCATTTGCCCAGCCGTGCCATTCTGCCGATGAACATCGGCGTGCGCCGGTCGGGAAGGGGTTAAACATCATCCAATCAGATTGCACAGTGTATGGGGAAATTAATTTTCCAGAATGCACAATACACAGACATGTATTGAAAAGATGTTTTGGCTCCACCAATGATTATAGATTATCACCATAAAATGCACAATTACAAGTCCAGGGAACATCCGCACGGTTGTTGATAGGAGGAAGATCTCTAGAATGAATATTGAGTTGTTTCAAAAAGAAGTGAATGAATGGAATAAAACTGGAAGAAATATTCTTCAGGTAATAAGGAAAAGCTCATTAACATGATTAGAACTACAATGAGCAAGTGCCCAATTTATAAGCAGTTGTGCACGCTGGAGAACACTGATGCGCCTGTGTGCAACACACATATTTAACAAGCTAAAGCGTGTGTGTCCTGTCAGGCGAGGATGAAATGGTGAGCTTTGACAATGCGCATGTGCAGTTGAGTAAGCTGAAAGAAGGGTGTAAAAAGGCTTGATTAGTTGTAAGACAGATCTACATGTTCTGGACAGAATTTGTGCATTTAAACAATATTATATACATACTTTTTAGCCTGGTAACAGAAGATGGTAAACTGTAGTAAAGTTATCCACAGTATTTAGACAAAAATGTAGAAGATTACATTGGCTGCGCTTGCTAATGGTAGGCGTGAAGGATTGCGCAAGTGCGCAATAGCGCTTCCTATGTAAATATGGTTTGGTGCATATAAGTGCACCATCATTTTGATTAATGTCTTGAGTCCCATTTTTTGTGCAATTGCTCCAATTTCTCCACTGCACCACAGGCGCAGGTCTTTAGTAAATCACCCCCACAGTGTGTCAACATGTTCTATCTGCCATCATGGGATATCACTGTACGCATTTTGTGGTTGCATCCCCTTCCTCCAAACTAAAAAAGATGAGAGGAAGGGGTTGCAACCCCAAGACATGTCCATTGATCCCCCATTATGGGAGGTAGCACATGTTGACACACTGGGCCTTATTTCAGAAAGGACAATCCACTTTGCCCTACAAGTGTACTTTCAAGTGCACTTGCATTGCACTTGTAGTGCAAAGTGGTTTTGCTTTTTTTAAATAAGCCACAGTGTGTCAACATCTGCTAGCTCCCATCATGGGGGACCAATGGACGTGTTTTGGGGGTGCAACCCCTTCCTCTCACCTACTTTAGTTTGGAGGAAGGGGTTGCACCCCCAAAATGCGTACATTGATATCCCATGATGGCAGATAGCACATGTTGACACACTGTGTGCATCTTCAAAATTAAAAAAAAAAAAAACTTTTAAAACACGTACAATGATAGTGACAACTTAAAAACATGTTTTTGGTTTAGATTTTGCCTAAAATATCAATGATGTTGCTCAGTCTTTTTTGAACATCATGGATATTTTGCTTCATCTTTTCTAAATCACGATTGCACACCATGCTTTCACTGATGAGTACTTGTGCACTTGCATTGCTGAAGTGAGTTTCTTCTTCCACAACATCCACATCACCTAAAAATAAAAAAAACACACCATGTATTATAAATATGCAGGCATCCATCTATTACCTGAAGCTGTGGTCTCAGACATTGACCTGTTGTCGACACCATTTCAACCACTTCACCCAGCACTTCCTGAACCTCTGCATCCCCATTCTCAGGTTGTATGCTGAGTTCCCTTTCTTCAGTAGGTGTGGGGTTACTGGTGTCCTCAGATGTCCAGATTCTTTTCTCCCCTATGTGAATACAAAAAAGGTATACTTAGCAGATAGATATTTTAGGCTAGAAATAGTAATATGAAACATTGCTTGGAAGTGTCGTTCAATTGTCTGTTTGGGCAGAGTTCCAAGCTGAAGACATGATTATTTCCCTTTCAAAAGCTGGAATACTTACCTGTTTTGTGCAATTTTCACACATGGAGAGACCCATAGTATCCACTGGAGCACATGCGTGGGACACCATAACAAGCTTGTTATAATGTCCCACACTAGTGCTCCTGCGTCCAGATGTGTAAACAGCTGCTGAGTGTACTCTCCTTACACTGAATCAAGTTGTCATTTCATTATAGTTTAGAGAACAATGTAATAAACTTATTTTTATCAAAATAGGCATGAACAAATGTAGTTAACCTGCATATGCCAAAAACGTTGCATTAGTGGTCGAATGAACAATATTTAATACAAATGATTCCTGTGCCCACGAAACTCAAACTTGGCATTTTAAACTGTACAACGGTAAAGAAAAGCAAATGTATCGGCACAAAAGTAGTAATAATAATAATAGGAACACACGACAAATACTTACTTTTTTGCAGCACCTTCCTGATCTTTCTATACTGATCTTGCTCCCTCAATTTCAGGTCTGACTAGTGTGTCCTCAATTGCTCCTTGGATCGTCGTACCCCAAAAGTCCCATGCAGATTTCTCACAACTTTAGCCATGATCTTGGCCTTTCTCACATGAGGGTTTCTGTACGGTCAATGCTTTCCATCATAGTCTGTCCTCTTCAAGATGTCCTCCATCTCCATTAGGGATGAGCTTCGAGTTCGAGTCGAACTCATGTTCGACTCGAACATTAGCTGTTCGCAAGTTCGCCGAACAGCGAACAATTTGGGGTGTTCGCGGCAAATTCGAATGCCGCAGAACACCCTTTAAAAGTCTATGGGAGAAATCAAAAGTGCTAATTTTAAAGGCTTATATGCAAGTTATTGTCATAAAAAGTGTTTGGGGACCCGGGTCCTGCCCCAGGGGACATGGATCAATGCAAAAAAAAGTTTTAAAAACGGCCGTTTTTTCAGGAGCAGTGATTTTAATAATGCTTAAAGTCAAACAATAAAAGTGTAATATCCCTTTAAATTTCGTACCTGGGGGGTGTCTATAGTATGCCTGTAAAGGGGCGCATGTTTCCCGTGTTTAGAACAGTCTGACAGCAAAATGACATTTGGAAGGAAAAGACCCATTTAAAACTACCCGCGGCTATTGCATTGCCGACAATACACATAGAAGTTCATTGATAAAAACGGCATGGGAATTCCCCACAGGGAAACCCCGAACCAAAATTAAAAAAAAAAAAATGACGTGGGAGTCCCCCTAAATTCCATACCTGGCCCTTCAGGTCTGGTATGGATATTAAGGGGAACCCCGGCCAAAATTAAAAAAAAAAAATGACGTGGGGTTCCCCCTAAATTCCATACCAGACCCTTCAGGTCTGGTATGGATTTTAAGGGGAACCCCGCCCCCCAAAAAAAAAAAAACCGGCGTGGGGTCCCCCCAAAAATCTATACCAGACCCTTATCCGAGCACGCAACCTGGCAGGCCGCAGGAAAAGAGGGGGGGCGAGAGTGCGGCCCCCCCCCCTCCTGAACCGTACCAGGCCACATGCCCTCAACATTGGGAGGGTGCTTTGGGGTAGCCCCCAAAACACCTTGTCCCCATGTTGATGAGGACAAGGGCCTCATCCCCAGAACCCTGGCCGGTGGTTGTGGGGGTCTGTGGACAGGGGGCTTATCGGAATCTGGAAGCCCCCTTTAACAAGGGGACCCCCAGATCCCGCCCCCCCTGTGTGAAATGGTAAGAGGGTACTTACCCCTACCATTTCACTAAAAAACTGTCAAAAATGTTAAAAATGACAAGAGACAGTTTTTGACAATTCCTTTATTTAAATGCTTCTTCTTTCTTCTATCTTCCTTCATCTTCTTCTTCTTCTGGTTCTTCTGGCTCTTCTGGTTCTTCCTCCGGCGTTCTCGTCCAGCATATCCTCCGCGGCGTCTTCTATCTTCTTCTCCTCGGGCCGCTCCGCACCCATGGCATGGGGGGAGGCTCCCGCTCTTCTCTTCATCATCTTCTTCATCCTCTTATTTAAGAACCGTCAGATGAGGAGACGCCGTCACACAGCGGGAGCCTCCCTCCATGCCAGCATGGGTGCGGAGCGGCCCGGAGAAGAAAATGAAGAAGAGAAGAAGAGAAGAAGGAAGAAGAGAAGAGGATGAAGAAGAAGATGAAGAGAAGAGTGGGAGCCTCCCCCCATGCCATGGGTGCGGAGCGGCCTGAGGAGAATAAGACAGAAGACACCGCGGAGGAGATGCTGGACGAGAACGCCGGAGGAAGAACCAGAAGAGCCAGAAGAAGAAGATGAAGGAAGATAGAAGAAAGAAGAAGCATTTAAATAAAGGAATTGTCAAAAACTGTCTCTTGTCATTTTTAACATTTTTGACAGTTTTTTAGTGAAATGGTAGGGGTAAGTACCCCCTTACCATTTCACACAGGGGGGGGGCCGGGATCTGGGGGTCCCCTTGTTAAAGGGGGCTTCCAGATTCCGATAAGCCCCCCACCCGCAGACCCCCACAACCACCTGCCAGGGTTCTGGGGATGAGGCCCTTGTCCTCATCAACATGGGGACTAGGTGTTTTGGGGGCTACCCCAAAGCACCCTCCCAATGTTGAGGGCATGTGGCCTGGTACGGTTCAGGAGGGGGGGCCGTACTCTCGTCCCCCCCTCTTTTCCTGCGGCCTGCCAGGTTGCGTGCTCGGATAAGGGTCTGGTATGGATTTTTGGGGGGACCCCACACCGTTTTTTTTTTTTGGCGCGGGGTTCCCCTTAAAATCCATACCAGACCTGAAGGGTCTGGTATGGAATTTAGGGGGAACCCCACGTAATTTTTTTTTTTTAATTTTGGCCGGGGTTCCCCTTAATATCCATACCAGACCTGAAGGGCCTGGTATGGAATTTAGGGGGACTCCCACGTCATTTTTTTTTTTTTTAATTTTGGTTCGGGGTTTCCCTGTGGGGAATTCCCATGCCGTTTTTATCAATGAACTTCTATGTGTATTGTCGGCAATGCAATAGCCGCGGGTAGTTTTAAATGGGTTTTTTCCTTCCAAATGTCATTTTGCTGTCAGACTGTTCTAAACACGGGAAACATGCGCCCCTTTACAGGCATACTATAGACACCCCCCAGGTACGAAATTTAAAGGGATATTACACTTTTATTGTTTGACTTTAAGCATTATTAAAATCACTGCTCCTGAAAAAACGGCCTTTTTTAAAACTTTTTTTTGCATTGATCCATGTCCCCTGGGGCAGGACCCGGGTCCCCAAACACTTTTTATGACAAAAACTTGTATATAAGCCTTTAAAATTAGCACTTTTGATTATTCATGTTCGTGTCCCATAGACTTTAACGGTGTTCGTGTGTTCGAGCGAACTTTTTTCCTGTTCGCATGTTCTGGTGCGAACTGAACAGGGGGGTGTTCGGCTCATCCCTAATCTCCACCATCTCTTCAAAGGACATATTTGAGGCCTTATATCTCCTCCTGGATGTGGAACTGCCTTGCTCTGGGCTTTCCTCATCGTTGCTGATAACAGCACACACCTGCTGTGTCTCCACCATGTGCTCTCCCACTGCCCTGAAAGAGAAGATGCGCAGAATATACTAGAAAGAAGGACAGGGGCAGAGTTTCACGCATGTGCAGTGTATATAAAGCATAACACGCGGGCGACGTATGTACTATCTGTGAGTGGAGGATGGAGGATTGTTAGCACCGATCGTTCAAATGAAGGTACAATTGTAACTTGGGGCATCAGTGGTTAGTGGCCTATACTGCTTATAAATTGAGGCCTATATTGGGACAAGATTAGGAGAGTTTAGCCTGACGTTAGGGTTTGCCTTGTGTTTTGTCTTGCAGATAAAATAGTTGACAAATTCACAGCCCCTGACTTCCTGCCCAACTTCATAGACAAGTACTGGGGGCTGCCATGTCTCTGGCAAGTCCAATGCAGAGACTATTCGAACAAGCAAAAGAGGAAGGCAGTGCTGGATAAACTGTTGGAATTGGTAAAGCCTGTGTATCCCATGGCAGACATCAACTATTTGAAGGCCAAAATTGGTAGCCTGAGGAGCACATATAATAGGGAGCAGGATTCCCTGAGATCTGGAGCAGCAGCAGATGACGTATATGTCTCTAGGCTGTAGTACTACGACAGCCTGTCTTTTTTGTCCGACCAGACAGAACTCAGTCCATCGCTATCAACACTTCCTTCCACATCAGCTGAGGCTCCTGAGGTCCAACCTGGGCCTTCCATTCAGGAAGAGGATGTGGATGAGCCCAGTTTGACCCAGGTATAGCATTGTTGAAGATAATTCTTGTCAAAAATCAAATGATGTTAACTAGATGTTATTGATCACAAATGTTTGTTTTAACAAAGTGGTTTACATATCAATAGACAGTAGTAGCCAAAAATGATTGGGACAAGAATGAAAAATGCTGGGGTCAGAATGATAGTCTTTTCTATTTGTTAACATTCAATTTGCAACAGTCATGATCTCAGAAATGTGTGTGATTGATGACCAAAAACCTAAAACTATGTACCATTTTCATACACAGGAAAGTCTCAGCCGGGAGGAGGCCGTGGAAAGCAGCCTGACCAAATCCCAAGTTCCTCTCTTCCACCCTCTAAAGGACCAGGAAGGCAAGGAACCTGGAGGAGTCCTTGGCTGCTTTCCTAAAACAGGCTACTGTGGCAATTACCATGACCCCTGGTGTACACAAGACATTTGGATGTGTCACTGCCACCAAATTAGAATGCATGGAGGAGGCACAACACACTATATGTGACGAGATTATTCTCAAGGCCCTAAACAAGGGGATGAGGGGTGAACTCACACCTCAAACACACCTCTGTGAGTTGGACCATGCTCCTCCACCACCTCCAAAAACACCAACAACACCACAGCCACCCCACCCTCCACAGCAGCATGAAAGGAGGCGTGGAAGGAAGTGTTGAGAGTGATGGCCTGGGTTTGGTGTGGTCTGGCATAAAACGCAGGCTGTTGTAAGACCACAGCCTCAGGACATATATGTCATCTGCTGCTGTTCCCAATCTCTCTGTATCCTGGACTGTATTGTACTCACTATTAAATGGACTCCTCAGGTTACCAATTTTGACAGTCAAATATAATTGATGTCTGCCCTGGGGTACAAAGGTTTCACCAATTCCAACTGTTTCTCCAGCATTGCCTTCATTTTTATTTTGTTATGACCTTGTGCTCCCAATTAAATTCAAAATTTTTGTTCGGACAAATACTTGGCTGTGTGTTTTACTTCAAAAAAGGACAGTTTGTTTGTGAGTAGGCAGGTACATTTCAAAAATACAATGTCAAATTAACAAGCGACACCAACATAGTTGTATCTTTGAGGTTAAAAAATACAAGATAATAATGGTGTTGTGGTAACTTGACACAAAAAATAATATATATATATTCTGGAGATCACTAGAAAAAAATATTCTGGAGATTAGGAGAAAAAAAAACAACAAAAAAATATTATCCTGGAGATCACTAGAAATAATAAAATATACGTTTGTCAGAACTCTGTGAATATCAGCAGCATAGCAACTTGAATGCACTTCATTGAGAGATTTCATAATTTGTCGCATCACGGATGTGATATTTCCATTACGAATGCTAGTTTTACAAGACTGAGCGCTTCCGGCTCATACTTGATTCCAAACATGCATGAACTTTTGTGCGACTGACTTGTGTACACACGATCGGAAAGTCTGACAAAGTTTTGTTGGCAGAAAATTTGAGAACCTGCTAGCCAACATTTGTTGGCGGAAAGTCCGCCAACAAATGTTCAATGGAGCATACACACATTCGACTTTCAGCCAACAAACTCACATCCAACATTTCCCGTCGGAAAGTCCGATTGTGTGTATGAGGCATGTGTTATCATGGCTATTATGAGACTAGTGGACAAAGAAGATTACTTTGGTAACTCTACCTCTGTTCCCTGCCCTCTTCCACCAGATACTTTGTTGTCCCAAATAAGCAGAGCTATAAGTCTTATGTGGAAGTGAGAAAACTATCTGCCAGTGATATCTTCAACTCATAGCTGAAGCATAAATCTAGTTCAGCTATTTCTCTGGAGCCCAGGGCTGTTTTTTTCCACACAGTCCACCACAATTCTGCAAGTAGACCTTCCAGTTACTATATAAATCTTCATGAATAATTTCCTGACATCACTGTCTGAGATGTTTTCCTCAATCTGCAGCAGGCAGGAAAAAAAGCAGATGTTAGTCTTTTTCACCCAATGATGATACTCCAGCACTGTAACTCTGTAGCAAGTCACAAGTGAAAGGCTTTAGCAAGGATTGATCTGAGTCAGACATTTTGTAAACAGAGCCAAAACTGCACAGGAATATGTATATATGACTGTGTAATCTTTGAGCCAGCATCTCAGTCCAGAAAGCAAATGCTGACCCTGTGTCAGGGCTGGGTTTAGCCCTTCCTTCTCAAAGCTGGCTGCTCAGCTGTCGGCTAATTGCTAGCTCCTATCTCTCCACAGTGACCCACCTGTTAAAGATATCCTGCTTGTCAGTCCTACCTACTTAGGCCCTCAAGTCCAGATGATCTCTGCATTCGCCTTGGTAACATCTCTAGAGACGCTTGCCTGTGTTCCTGTTAAAGACTTGCTTGGCTGACATTCCTTCTGGCTCCAGACCCTGCTTGCTGTTCTACTACATTCATCTCTGGCTCCCTGACGTTTTGGCTTGTCTGACTATCCATTCTGGTTCCTGAATGAGGAATTTCAATTTTTTTATGAGTTTCAATGAGTCCCTTCTGAGTCAGTGAGTTCAAGATATTCAAGTTGATTTACTAAAAGTAAATTGACTGTTCACTTTGCAATAGAGGTTGCATAGCGCAAGAGAATTTTCCCCCTGAGCTTAGTAAAAGTGTTAAAATTTCACTTTGTAATGAACAACAAATCACATGTAAGGGAAAAAAAACATAATGTTTGCTGATGATGGGCATCAGCAGAGCTTCACCTTATTCACTAGGCTCTGGGGAAAATTCCATTGCACCATTCACCTTCCCTTGCAAATTGAATCACCTATTTGGCTTTAGTCAATCAACCCCATAAAAGCCAGGCATAGCCTGGCAAATATTTAAAGGCAAAAGTCAACAAAGGCAACCTAAACATGTCTCACATATGGTTTTTTTTTTGCTAATCATACTTACCTCGGTGGATGGAGCATCAGACCAATGCTGCAGCTGTCCCCCGGGGTCTATCAGTCAGCATCACTCCTGGTCTGCTTCTCCATGCTCATTGGAGTGATGAGCTGTGGAGGGGCAGGGAGAGGCCATCTCAGAGGCTCGCTGAGACGCTGAAACTGCCATCAATCAAGGCAGCTGGTGGATCCAGACTTAGGAAGTTGAGATGATGCGCTGCCTCGACTTATGGCAGTGACATCAGCAGAGAGCAAACTTCAGACCACTCTCCGCTGAAAACAGGTCACGGGAGTGCAAAACGAATTGCACTCCTGTGACCCTTAGGAGAAGCCTAGCCTAAAAAGCTCAGGCTGGACTTTTCCTTTAATGATATATTGCTAACAAAAAAAGAAAAAATGGGGGGCGTGGCTACCGCGCTAGTGATCAGACGCATGACTTGTTAGCTCTGCTCTAACGACAGGATCCAAAGCAATTCGAGGCGACCCAGGCTGCTCCTTCTGGTACCAGCACCTACCTAAGGACCCGCACCATCTCCGGAGATGACGAGAAAAAGACAGAACAGCTCGCAGCCGAAGAAATTAAATGATTTCTTCCCCCCTAAGAACCAGAGCGAGATCCAAGATGGCGCCGCCGGCTGCTCTCCGGTCACATCGATCGGATCTCACTCAGCCACACCAAGCCCGAGCTCCGGAAAAGGCCCACACTCCTACTCTCCAGATGCCTCCACGCCGCTCTCAGGCAGCCCTGCCAAGTCGAAACCCCGCATGTCGGATGATTCGCACAAACAAAAGGTCAGTATGGGCCATAACTCTTTAGAAGACACGAGAGAGATGGCTGACTCTATTAACTCCTTCCCCACTGTAAACCAACCTCTCTCTGACACAACCCTTAGAGACATGCTGGTCTCATTACGCAGTTCCTTGCATGCAGACATGATGGAATGCATGCGGAACTTTAAAGCAGATGTGAAGGAGCTAGGAGGTAGAGTAGACCACGTAGAGAAAAAAATGGGGGATTATGCTGCTTCATACAACACCCTAGTAGATGCTCACAATGAGCAATCAGATGAGGTAACATAGCTTAAAGAAAAAGTCGCAGACCTCGAGGACAGATCACGCAGAAACAATTTGAAAATGCGTGGTGTCCCAGAGAGTGTCCAGCCCTCCCAACTTCGCCAATATGTCCAGGAATTTATGTCAGTTTACTTACCATCTACTCCCTCTTCGGAGCTAGTCATCGACAGAATCCACAGACTGCCTAAACCTGCACACCTACCAGACAACATTCCTAGAGATGTTCTGATGCGGGTGCACTTTTTCCATGTTAAAGAACAGTTCATGCTAGCCTATAGGAAAAACTCACAACCTCCTGAGAAGTACTCCAACATCCAAATGTTTGCGGACCTTTCACAGTTTACGATGCAAAAGCGCAAATCACTGTTAACTGTGACCAAGGCACTGCGCAACCATAACATCACATATAGATGGGGTTACCCAACAAAACTTATCGTCACCCATGATGACAAGACCTCGGTGGTCACCAACCTAGAAGATGGCCTATCCATGCTGCGCACATGGGACATTCTACCAGAGCAACCCTCTGCAGGGCCCTCCCCCTCCTCGAGACTAGAAGACCAAAATGAGTGGAAGGTTGTGTCATACAAAAAGCAGCAGAAAAGCCACAACGCCCAATCGCCTCGAATGTCATAAGCTACCCGCAACTACGATTTTCCTGACACCAAATGGAGCTAATATCCCACGTAGTTCCCCTCCTAAACAATGCGCAGTACATCTGCCATCAGATTCCGGACGGAATCTCACCTTTTTATATACCAGTTATATTTTTGTTTGTTGTTTTTCTCTGCTTTACCTCCTCTTTTTCTTATCCCTTACCCCTCCGAATCGGTGATGGACTGCAAGATCATACCATTGAAAGAATCCTTCTTATCCAGAAAGAGGAAGAAACCACAACTAAGACTTTCAGAAGCTTACCCAGGAATACATAAGGTACCAACACACCATCATTCCACACATCTCATATGGCGGTTAGAGTGACCTCTTTTAATGTCCACGGTCTAAACCACCCTGCCAAAAGAGCTTCAGTGTGGAGGGAGGCCCTCAGACTAAATTCTGACATCCTGTGCCTGCAGGAGACACACTGGGTGGCCTCAGCAGCCCCCAAATTCTCACATCATCAATACCCTCACATTTTTCAAGCATCAGCCTCTAAAAAACAAAGGGGCGTACTTATTGCCATCAGAGACTCTGTTTCTCTCTCAATCCGTGAGACCCACATAGACCCAGAGGGTCGATATCTAATCCTGATTGGGGAATTTAACAACCACCTATACACATTAGTCAATCTTTATGTGCCAAACACACACCAACTCCGCTTTTTGAAAAAGATGTTTCAAAAGATCAACTCAATCAAAAAGGGAGCAGTCATAATGTGTGGAGATTATAATATCACAGTGGATTACAAAATGGACACCACCTCCAAATCAAGACGCCCTCTTCCCTCAATCCAAAATATACTACATAAAGAAGAGATGTACGACGCTTGGAGATGTCAGCACTCCAATGAACGAGACTACTCCTTTCATTCCTCTAGACACAACTCATACTCACGTATAGATTTGATCTTGGTGGACAGAACTCTACTTCAGAGGGTTTCCTCCTCTGCCGTGCATGACATTACGTGGTCAGACCACGCTCCTGTGTCCCTCACGATAGAGGAGAGATATGCATCAACATCAGCTTACATTTGGCGGGCCAATCCTCAAATCTTCCAGCAGCCCTCCCAGGTTGCTCTTGTGAACAAACATCTAAAGGAATATTTTGATGTTAATGCTAAATCTGTTAATAGTCCATTTATTATGTGGTGTGCCCATAAGGCATATATTAGAGGTATCTTGCTACAGATCAGTTCGCGGATGAAGAGGCAGAGGACACAAAAATTAGATTCCCTTCTAAAAGATATAAAACTTCTGGAGGTTCAAAATAAAAACTTACCTGACCCAAACATAGCAAACAAACTAAACCAACTGCGATCGGACCTCAGGCTCCTGTTGCTAGAACAATATGACAAACATATTAGGTTCCTTAAAGTGAATCATTACTCCTCTAGTAACAGAGCTGGCAAATATTTGGCCCAGAGACTAAAAGACCGTAGAACACAAATGAAGATCCCCTACCTAATTCGCAGCTCAGATAACAGTAAAATATTCAACCCAAACAATATAGCAAACAATTTTGCTGAGTATTACTCTTCTCTTTATAATTTAAAAGAAGATATAAATACACCACAGCCCTCAGATGATGCCATTCAATCATTTTTGGCAGATCTCACATTACCCTCCCTTTCAACATCACAACTAGAACAGCTTAACTTACCCATAACGGAGACTGAGATCCGAAAAGCAGTAAAAACATTGCCCACTGGTAAATCTCCAGGACCAGATGGACTACCAAATAGTTATTATAAAGTGTTTTGCGAAACATTGTCCCCCTCACTCAAAGAAATTTATTCGGAAGCAATGTCCTCTGCCTCATTCCCCGCCGAGATGCTCAAGGCGTATGTTGTCACTATTCCAAAACCTGGGAAAGACCCTATTACACCTGCTAACTTTAGACCTATTTCCCTACTAAACACAGATGTTAAGCTGTACGCCAAAATTCTAGCACATAGACTTATAACACTCCTACCACTCCTGATCAATCCAGATCAAACTGGTTTCACCAAAGGCAGACAGGCATCTGATGCCACAAGGAGGATCATTGACGTGGTCTATTACGCTGGATCCTGTCGGGTGCCTTCTCTGCTACTCTCTTTGGATGCGGAGAAGGCATTCGACAGGGTCCACTGGGGATACATGACACAGACACTTAAGAAATTTGGATTCGCGGGCCCCATTCTTTCAGCCATCTTGGCCTTGTACTCCTCACCATGTGCGCAGGTTTACACCTCCGGTACCCTTTCCCTTTCCTTTCCAATTACCAACGGCACCAGGCAAGGATGCCCACTGTCCCCTTCTATATTCAATCTCCTTATAGAGCCTCTAGCGGAAAAAATTAGAGCACACCTAGATACACCCGGATTCTCCCTACTAGGTAAATCACACAACATTAACTTATTCGCAGATGACATCATTCTTCTTTTGACTTCACCACATAGGTCCCTAAGATGTGCCCATGATATTCTTACGAACTTTAGTCAAGTGTCATACTACAAAGTGAATTTCTCAAAATCTCTAATCTTGGGTCTAAATATCCCTCCATCCCTTAAATTGGATCTACAAAAACGATTCCCTTACACATGGAACTCATCCAGTATCCCATATCTAGGACTACAAATAACGGCTGACCCTTTAAAACTAGCAGATGCCAACTATAATCCGTTGATAGACAAAATCACGAAAGAGACCAAACGACTCACCAAAGTAGAATTATCTTTGTCAGGACGATTGGCTTCCTTCAAAATGCTCCTCCTTCCCCAGATTTTGTATGTGTTTCACACATTACCGATCCCACTCAAGAATACCCACCTCCAATTACTAAACTCTCTCCTCAGAAATTATATATGGGGATCCAAAAGACCCAGATGCTCCAGAGCTATTCTAGTTAAACATAGATCAATAGGAGGTATGGGTCTGATAGATATCAAGGACTGCCACCGAGCATCCTTGCTTACACAACTTAGATATTGGTTATCACCATCCCCAGACATTCTCTGGTACAACATAGAACAAGCCCTTAGCCCAACCCAAGATCTCCGAATACTCTTACTACTTGATATATGGAAACCTTACCCCCTAAGATCACTACCACCAACTGTTCAAGCCTCTCTAATAGCGTGGAGAGAACTTCACAAGTCACCCCCACCTCCAGCTAAAAGTATAAACATCCCTATTCCAATTACAATCTTGAACCATGTCATACCATACTCCAATTTCTCAAATTGGTCCTCGAGAGGTATATCTCTGATTGCCGATCTATACATTAACAACACACTCAAACCATTCAACACACTAGTAGAGGAATACTCATTACCCCTAGCGGATCACTTTAAATATAGGCAACTTGTTCACTTTCTAAAATCCCTAAAATCAACACACATACTTACACACGACTCAACATGGCAATTCTACACAAAAACCCCTGCTACACCTAAAGGCATTTCCTTATTTTACAATTTCCTTCAAAATAAATCTTCCTTCACAAAACTCCCACCTTTTCTAAAGTGGGAACTAGAACTGGGGGAATCCTACACTGATAGTCAATGGGAAATTGCATTCAAAACCACGTACAAAGCAACTCGATGTGTAAATCATTGGGAACTTTCCCTAAAAATAGCTCAAAGATGGTACCTTACGCCCTATAGATTATCCAAATTCTCCTTCTCCAACTCACCGTTATGTTGGAGAACATGTGGGGAAGTGGGTAATATCTTACATGTATTTTGGTCATGTAAACATCTCACCAGCTTTTGGAAAAATATATTTAAGTGTATATCTCGCATCACAGGAATACTAAAACCACCAAACCCAGGTTTGGCACTGTTAAACTTAGGTATTGAAAGTTTTCCTCCTTGTTTCCGTACAGTGATCACACATGTGTTCCTGGCTGCTAGATCACTGATTACTAAATATTGGAAAACAAATATTGCACCCAATGTTTCAGAGGCCCTTGCAATAACACAAACCAATTATATCTTTGAATCATTAATAGCAGCTAGAACTGAACAGAAACCTTCCTTCGATAAACATTGGAAAATATGGTCGGATTGGTTTAAAGATAATTAAAAAAAAAAAAAAAAAAAAAAGGACTGGTGCACCAGGAGCATATATCTGCCCTCTGAACAGATGGATATAAGTCCTTGTTATTTGTGAAGTTTTTTTGAAATGAAGTATATACCCCTCATTATTCCTCAGCTAAACTTGCATAGTTAATGAAAAATAAACATACCTACATCACTCCATCACCTCTCCCTTTCCACTACCCTCTCCAATTCCTTGACCTACTCTTCCTCCTGTCCCCCTTCCCCCTTCTTTCTTTTTCTACACTTTTATTTTATTGTCTCATGGAAATACACTATGTTGAATAAATTAATATTTCATCATACATGGCTAATAAGGTAATAACATTGTAAAAATCATTCACCCTCTACAATGTACACTTTGAACCTGTCTTTGATTAACGTGTGTTCTCATGTTTTGTACGTTAAGAAAAAACTTGTACTATGTTTTGTACTTGAAAATCTTTAATAAAAAATAATAAAAAAAAAAAGAAAAAATGTAGTCATTATGCAAATAAGTGATTGCTGCAGAGAGTTCAGATGCTGGGGAAATATCTGGTTTCCTTTGTGTCTATTTTGCTCAAAAACGACTGTAAGATACAAACATTAATCTTGCTAAAGTTTCAAAACCGTTTGAGGCACATTTGATATTTATTTCCTCCCAAAGAATATTCAGTTACATAAAAAGCATTAGCTGTAATATAATAGTCCAATTGTTCTGTGAATCTCTATTTTATATTGCTGTGTCTGTAAGTCTTCAGGGAGTTCGTACAGCATCTGATGTTAAACATGTTCTTTAATAGCTTCTCTGAGAATCGACTTTAGGTGGTTTCTAATTAGACACTCCCAGATGGCAGAGAAAAAGCAGCTGCAATCCCAGCTGGATATACAAAGTATGAGGCACTTCTTATGCTTTACGTACAGGGGTTAATATGTTTTCTTGAGAGATTTACATTCAAGACCGCTTTCCATTCTGCTGGTAAAAGTTTCTTTCCCCTGCACATCTACATGCTGACTGCTGACTAATAAATCCTAAAACAAGACATTTGCAGCTTTCATAGGATTTTTTTCTATGGTCTCAGATTATATGCTACTTCTGAGAGTAGAGCACAGAAATAGATGCCATTCTGTCTGAGCTGGGAATTGTTGCTCTTTGAGCTGTAAAACCTGCATCAGCAAAGTCACAGTGACTCTCAGATGCGCTTTTAATGGTTGCCACTGCTGCACAAGAAAAATTTAACAACAAAAGTTGAATTTTCCAGGGTTCTGCAAGTTGCCCTCTCCTTTTATTGTACCTAGCCTAATTGAGGAGTAAGAGAAACCACAGAGGAATGGGAAAAAATATGTTACAAAATAGTTTGTGAAACCTTTTTAATGGATAAATGTGCAATGTTAAGATTCTATTTATTGGAGAGAAAAGAGTGAGTCTGTGGCAAATTTGCAGTGTTATTATGTTCTTTATCAAACCACCCAGAGTCATCTTTTCACGTTATCAACTTACAGCACATTGAAGCAGCTAAAATCATTTTTCGAATATACAGCAATTCCTGATAACTGTCAAACATGCTTTTAAGAGGAAAGGATTTTTGTTCAGCGGCCTCCGTTGAAAATTGGTACTCTGAATGCTGAAGCTTTGTTTTTTCACTAGCTAATGAATGTTCTTATTTATTACGGTGTCAGGCAATTTCAAGCAGTTTAAACTTACACTGTCTGTAATGACTGTAGTTTAATATTAATAGTTGTAAGTTAAAAGTCATATGTACATTTATTGGCTGTGAACTTGTTTTACCTATGTATACTATGAAGTATCATTATGAATGAGGTTAAAACCTCAACCTAGATTTATATTGCTGCATCTTCTTTATTGTCCCAGTGGCCCCTGTCTACTTGAATAACTTGATTAACCATATATTGAAAAATTGTGCCCCAGATGATGTTCTATTGAAACGAAACTGGTCGGGTAGACTGAA
Source organism: Aquarana catesbeiana (assembly GCF_042186555.1). Taxonomy (NCBI): domain Eukaryota; kingdom Metazoa; phylum Chordata; class Amphibia; order Anura; family Ranidae; genus Aquarana; species Aquarana catesbeiana. Next base: position 331,084,944 of record NC_133328.1, on the reverse strand, counting down.
CTAGCTCCACGTTGCTGCACTTCTTGGATGTGTTTGTGATCACATAGTTCGTCTGTTTATATTATCATTGATGTAAGTGTTCTACCTTTTACAATAAAACCCATAGTTCATGGTTTTACACTATGTGGTGGCCTTTTTCTTTTATGAATGGTAGCGTCCATGATTGGGTCTGGTGATAAGGTTGACTGAAGGTGACTTCACATGTTTCCTGAGAGTGACCACGTTCCCAGTTCCATGCTTGTTTGGAACTGGCATTGGGTCCACTGTGCCTGGTAAGTGTATCCGTGGTGGATTCATAATCTTAATATTCATATTATCCACTCAATTTGTCTGATTGTAGTGTTTGCAGCTTTTCCTAAATCTGTTGAGTAGTGCAGTGCACATTTTGAAATTTAGATATAACAAGATGATGGCAGTGTGGGCCTGGCCTCTCATTAATCCAGGTGGACCTCATATGACATCCTCCTGGATCACATCCTGCCAATAACTGATCAGTGCACTGGCCCGCTGTGGTACCATGTGACCCCTGTGACCATTCACAGCAGGTCAGATCACAGTTGTAAACAATAGATGGCTTCCTTTCATGCCATCAATTGTGTATAATTGTGTTGCTAGCTGTGATTTGTCAGTGTGATCACATGATACAGACAGGGCCAATCACAGCCCATCTGTACCATGTGATTAGCTCTGCCCAATCACAGCTAATAAAAACAAAACAAACTGAAAGTATCAGTTTCATTCAGTAAAATGCTTGCTTATAGCAATGTAATGCACTGCTATGAGCAATCACAATGTGTAAAAAGAAAAAAATCCTGATCACTTCCACAGATTAGTACAATGTTTATATGGTAACACTATATGGCTCTGGTCACAGTGTGTTAAAAAAAAAACTTAAAAAAAGGAAAAAAATGAAATAACTTTTGTATTCATACTATCAACAGTCAGTGTCCCTGATCACCACCACACCAGATGTACTGCACTGGTGACAGTATGTAAAAAAAAAAAATATATATATTTTTAATTTCTTCATCTTACAAAAAATATGAAAAAAGGACAACTTCAAAAAACTTGCCATGCCTCTTACTTAATATCTTGGACTGTCTATTTTCTAAAAAGAGGTCGTTTTGGGATATTTGTACTGTCCTGATGTGTTTGGGCCTCAAAAAATTAGATAGGCCATCAATACATCAGGCTTAACCACTTGACATCTGCGCTATGACGAATGACGGCCACAGCGCGGACCTGAATTTCCAGGAGGCCGTGATATGACGGCCTCCCCTGTGCACACGCCCTGCAGGGCGCGCCGAATGCACTGTTATCACCAAGTCACTGAGACACGGGTGATCACCAATCCGAGTAAGGGGTGGTCCTGGCCCCTTACCATGTGATCAGCTGTCAGCCAATGACAGCTGATCACATGATGTAAACAAAAGATCGGTAATCGTTTTTTTTTTCTACTTACGCTGATAGCGTGAGTAGAAAAAAAGCCGATCACTGGCTCAGCTGCAAGGGACAACATTCCCGAAGTGGAAGAGGCACATCTGCCTCATCTGTACCACCTGCCATTGCCACCTATCAATGCCCACAAGTGCCACCTATCAATGCCCACAAGTGCCACCTATCAATGCCCACCAGTAGTGCCAATCAGTGCCACCTAGCAGTGCTGCCTATCAGTGTAACTGATCAGTGCCCATCACTGCCACCCCTCAGTGCCCGTCACTGCCACCTATCAGTGCCCATCAGTGCCGCCTCATCAGCGTACATCAATGAAGGAGAAAAATTACCTGTTTTAAATTTTTTTTATAACAAAATACATTTTTTTTTTTTTTAAATTCATTTTTTTTATCAAAAAATTAAAACCGCAGAGGTGATCAAATACCACCAAAAGAAAGCTCTATTTGTGGGGAAAAAATTATAAAAATTTCATTTGGGTACAGTGGTGTATGACCGCACAATTGTCATTTAAAGTGCGTCAGTGATGAAAGCTGAAAATTGTTCTGGATAGGAGGGGGATTTAAGTGCCCAGTAAGCAAGTGGTTAATCAATTTTCAGATATATATACCATAGTTTGTGGACTCTATAACATTCACACAAACTAAAGAATATTCACTGATTTGGGTTATTTTTACCAAATAAATGTAACAGAACCAAAGAAAATGTGTTTTTTTCAAAATTTCTTCTTTTGTTTATTTAGCAAAGAGTAAAAAACCCAGCAGTGATTAAATACCACCAAAAGTAAGCTCTAGTTGTGTGAACAAAATTATATAAAATTTAGTTTGGGTACAGTGTTGACAGCGCTGAAAGCTGAAAATTTGCCTGGGCAGAAATGGGTCTAAAAGTGCCCGTTATTGAACTGGTTAACAGGTTTCATGATCATCTGAATGATCAGACAGGGGGTTGCTTTAACTTTACTAAATAGATGCAGTGTAGAAACTGAAATTGCCAAAAGAATCAGAGTGGCATATAACAAAATATAATATACAACAGAGAATTAAGCATTTGCAATAACAGGGCTGCCTAGGAGCAGTTTCCATAAAGAATCACTAGGTGGCAGCACAGTCTAATGAGGCACTCAGTAAAGACAGATAAGTAGTCAGTGCAAATGACTAATCACATTTCCCTTGGAACAACATCTCCTTCACAGAAATACAGCGTTACTGGATCTACTGATTACCAACAATACAGACCTGATCACAGATGTGGAAATACGGGGGAATTTAGGAAACAGCGATCACAGGTCAATTGGCTTCAGTATAAATCACATAAATAGGAAACCTAAGGGGAACACAAAGACACTGAATTTCAAAAGAGCCAAATTCCCTAAACTACGCACCTTGCTAGAAGGCATGAATTGGGATAAAATCTTAGGAACAAAGAACACAGAATAGAGATGGGTTTGCTTTAAGAGCATATTAAATAAGGACATTAGCCAATGCACCCCATTGCACCCCATTGGGTAATAAATTTAAAAGAGCAAACAAAAGTCCTGGATGGCTTAACTCCAATGTAAAAATGCATATAAAAGCAAAGAGGCTTTCAAAAAATACAAGGTTGAGGGATCATCATCAGCATTCAGACATTATAAAGAATGCAACAAGAAATGTAAGGGTGCAATTAGGGTGGCTAAGATAGAACATGAAAAACACATAGTGGAGAAATTCTTTAAGTATGTAAACAGTAAAAAAGGAGGACAGACCATATTGGCCCCATAAAGAGTGAGGAAGGACATCTGGTTACAAAGGATGGGGAGATGGTGAAGGTATTGAATTTATTCTTCTCCTCAGTCTTCATGAGGGAATCTGGGGGCTTCAGTAACCAAAACTGCAGTGTTTATCCTTATGATACATCACAGGAAGCACCTCTATGGTTAACAGAGGACAGAATTAAAATTAGACTTGGGAAACTTAATATTAATAAATCACCGGGAACCTGATGGCTTGCATCCGAGGGTACTTAGGGAACTCAGTCAAGTAATTGCCAGACCATTGTTCCTAATTTTTACTGACAGTCTACTGACTGGAATGGTACCAGCTGATCGGAGAAAAGCGAATGTAGCACCAATATTTAAAAAGGGCCCAAAATACATCCCTGGGAATTACAGACCAGTTAGCCTAATATCAATATTATGCAAGCTCTTGGAGGGAATGATAAGGAACTATATACAAGATTTTAGTAATGAGAACGGTATCATTAGCAGTAATCATCATGGATTCATGAAGAATCGTTCTCGCCAAACCAATCTATTAACCTTCTATGAGGAGTGAGTTGCCATCTAGATAAAGGAAAGTCCGTAGACGTGGTGTATCAATTTTGCAAAAGCATTTGACACAGTTCCCCATAAACATTTACTGTACAAAATAAGGTCTGTTGGCATAGACCATAGCGTGAGTACATGGATTAAAAAACTGGCTACAAGGGCGAGTTCAGAGGGTGGTGATAAATGGTGAGTACTCGGAATGGTCAGGGGTGGGTAGTGGGGTACCCCAGGGTTCTGTGCTGGGACCAACCCTATTTATTTTGTTCATAAACAACCTGGAGAATGGGGTAAACAGTTCAATCTCTGTATTTGTTGACCATACTAAGCTAATCAGGGCAATAACTTCTACGCAGGCTGTGGAAACCTTGCAAAAAGATCTGAACAAATTATTGGGGTGGGCAACTACATGCAAATGAGGGGGGCGAACCTCTGGGGGAATCTAGGATGTAAAAGGACCTGGGGTCCTAGTAGATGATAGGCTCAGCAATGGCATGTAATGCCAAGCTACTGCTAAGAAAGAAGGGCAAAAAAGCTAATAAAGGGTCTGGAGGAAATTAATTATGAGGGAAGGTTGCGAGCACTGAACTTATTCTCGCTGGAGAAGAGACGCTTGAGAGGGAATATGATTTCAATTCATAAATACCATACTGGTGACCCCACAATAGGGATAAAACGTTTTCACAGAAGGGAGTTTAACAAGACACGTGGCCACTCATTAAAATTAGAAGAAAAGAGGTTAAACCTTAACCTACGTAGACGGTTCTTTACTGTAAGAGTGGCAAGGATGTGAAATTCCCTTCCACAGGCGGTGGTCTCAGCGGGGGGCATTGCTAGTTTCAAGAAACTATTAGATAAGCACCTGAACAAGCACAACATACAGGGATATACAATGTAATACTGACATATAATCACACACATAGGTTGGACTTGATGGACTTGTGTCTTTTTTCAACCTCACCTACTATGTAACTATGTACCAGGGAGATAGGATATTTCTAGTAGTCCAGATAGGCAGCTAAAGAGATCCTCAGGCCTGCTCCAGAGGGAAGTGGCAGGAAGATTATATTATGTACATTTAGGAAATAATACAGGCCTTTTTTAAAGCAGTTACTGAGCTGGCCAGAACTACCTCTGGAGGGAGTCTATTCCACATTTTCACAGCTCTTACTGTGAAGAAACCTTTTCATATTTGGAGATTAAATCTCTTTTCCTCTAGACGTAAAGAGTGCCCCTTGTCCTCTGTGATGACCTTAAAGTGAATAACTCAACACCAAGTTCACTATATGGACCACTTATGTATTTGTACATATTGATTATATCCCCCCTTAATCTCCTATTCTCAAGAAAGGACTTGGCACACTTTGGAAACTACAGCTTGCATTGCATGCTATTAGTATGCTATTATTGAGCTTATGATCTCCTAAAACCCCCAGATCCTTCTCCACTGTGGATTCCCCCCAGTTGTACTCCCCCAAGAATGTATGATGCATGCATATTCTTAGCCCTCATGTGCATAACTTTACATTTATCAACATTAAACCTCATTTGCCACTTAGTTGCCCAATTAAACAGTGCATTGAGGTCGACTTGTAAGTTGGAGACATCCTGTAAGGACGTTATTCCACTGCATAGCTTGGTGTCATCTGCAAACACTGAAATGGTACTTTTAATCCCAGACCCTATATCATGTATAGCTATATTAAAAAGTAAGGGTCTCAACACTGAACCTTGGGGTATACCACTAATAACCTTAGACCATGCAGAGTAAGAATCATTAACCACTACTCTCTGAATTCTAACTTTTAACAAGTTTTCTATCTATTTACAAACTGATCTTTCTAAGCCTGTAGACTTTACCTTACACAATAATCGTGTGTGGGGAACTGTGTAAAACGCCCTTGCAAAATCTAAGTATACTACATCCACCCTTATCCAAGCATGCAGCCTGGCAGACCAGAAAAGGGGGGGGGAACAAGCAAGTGCCCCCCCAACCATACCAGGCCAAATGCCCTAAACACAGGGGGGTGGGTGCAGGGCAGGGGCTTATCAGAATCTGGAAGCCCCCTTTAACAAGGGGGCCCCCAAATCATGCCCCCCTATGCAAATGAGTATGGGGTACATAGCACCCCTACCCATTCACCAAAAAAGTGTCAAAACATAATAAAAACACAGGGACAATTTTTGACAATTTCTTTATTAAAAAATAGTAGATCCGTCGTCAATCATGACATCGCCGCACTGCCACACCCAAAAAAGAAAAAAAACTGTCAACTAAGGAAAACTTCCAAATGCCTGGCTTGTCGTTTGACAGTTCTTATATAGGTAAGGGGCGGGGCCACCTGGTGATATCACCTGGTGGCACCGCCCTCTTTTGACATCACTGACCGATGCATGCTGGACACAAGAACGTGGTGCAAAGCCCCCTGCCCCAAAGCACCCATCCCCCCACATTGAGGGCATGTAGCCTGGTATGGTTCAGGCAGGGGGGCACTCGCTCATCCCCACCTTTCCTGACCTGCTGGGCTGTATGCTTGGATAAGGGTCTGTTATGGATTTTGGGGGGACCCCCACGCCTTTTTTTTTTTTTTTTTAACATTTTCCTATTGCCGGCAATGGTATTATATTGCCGGAAATTTAAATGTGGTTTTATTAATTTTTTTGCTGTGCTGCCAGTTTTGCTGCAGCAGGTTCTATCAATGGTACAGATGCATCACTTTACAGGGAGACTAAGGGGACCCCCCAGGTACTATATTTAAAGGAGTTTACTTTTTTTCTTGTACCATTATAATCACTGCTCCTGTAAAAATGATCTTTTTTTAAAAACTTTTTTTGCATTGATACATGTCCACCTGAGAAATACCCGGACCCCATACCCTTTCTATGGCCAATTACTTGCATTCAAAATGGGGACTTTCGATTTTTTGGGTCCCATAGATTTTAATAGGGCTTTCTGTGTGGGTCAGAAAGTTCTGGCACAAACTGAACAGTGGGGTGTTCAGCCCATCTCTATTCAGCAATCGAGACATAGATGGCACAGTGTTCTATGTAGTTACTGATGCTTCAAAGTAATGTGCTCTTGTGCTTAAATCAGGCAGCCTGCATGAGTGGATTAACTGGTGACAGTTCACAGGCCAGTCACTACTGTCTCTTCAGATGCAGCCTCTCTGAGTACCAGAGAGCGAGCGGAGCACAAAGTAGTTTATATCCTCTGGACATGTCTAGGAACCCATAGGCTGGTAGGAGCCCAGAGGATTGTGGGATTATAGTTAAAGAACCCTGTGCCTGTATCTGCATGTGGTAAATAAGGGGGCACTAAGCTACACGGTCAAGTTATCACTGAGATACACCGTGAGGGACCAATGTAAGAACCATACAATCTGATTGTACAACTTCCTTTAGACCTACCATCAAATATGTTGATCAAGGACCTTCAAAATTTGATACAAACTGAATAATTTCTTTAGGTAGATCCTTATATTACATAGCTTTGGTAACTCTAAAATAGATCTTACAGCAGTTTTACAATCAGATTGTATAGTGTATGGTCAGCTTAAGAATGTATTCCAAATGTCTGTAGTCCACAGGGGGGTGCAGTGATAAACCTTTCAGCCTGTACATGCCAGGATCTAAAGAACCTTCCCAAAGCACTAGTAAAACAATTTTACTAGTCATAATTGTAGAAATAATGTACATCAACACATCTAGTATCCTACTGAATAAAAAAGGAAGTAGGTATTAGCAATTGGAAGCATATACAGTATCTCTTCATTTTCAGAAGTTTAAAATGCACTGGGGGGAAGGATTTACTAAAACTGTAGCAGACAGAATCTGGAGCAGCTGTGCAAGGCAACCAATCATCTACTAATAATTAGTTGTGGAGGACACAGCCAGCTGTTAGCACCAATCCCCAAGTAAGTATAAGGACAAAAGGAAATGGGGGTGGGAATTTTTGAGGGTGCAAAATACCGTCATATGTATTCAATAAAAAATATTTTATTTTTGTTTTAAAAGGTAAAACAAAAAATATACATAAAACCAAAGGACACAGGCATGTACAGTGCAAATGACAAGATGTTTATGCAAGACAACCAGACTACACCCGACATGTTTCGCCCATAGTTCGGGCTTCTTTGGGGGGGCTGTCTTTACAGAGGTACAAGCCTTCTGTGTCTCCAGTCCCAAAGCAGTGCTACAGCCCCGGTCTATCCAAAGCAATGGCGGCAGCAATCCCATCACGGCCTCTCCCACAGCCGTCTGTATAGGTCAGGACCGCAGGCGGCAGGGGGTCACAGAGGGGGCAAAAGGACCAGACTATGGACCCTAGAAGAACTCAAAACCGAGGGACTTGGTAAGGCCACCTCATAGAACCAGAGACAGTAAATGGTCATAGAGCAGATGGTGGCACTACTTGTCCCCAGGGGCTCCAGCCATGGGACTGGAGACAAAGAAGGCTTGTACCTCCGTAAAGACAGCCCCCCCCCGAAGAAGCCCGAACTATAGGCGAAACATGTCAGGTGTAGTCTGGTTGTCTTGCATAAACATTTTGTCATTTGCACTGTACATGCCTGTGTCCTTTGGTTTTATGTATATTTTTTGTTTTACCTTTTAAAACAAAAATAAAATATTTTTTTATTGAATACATGTGACAGTATTTTGCACCCTCAAAAATCCCCACCCCCCATTTCTTTTTGTTTGATTACTTCTTATTGGGCATGCATGCCACATCCCAATTCATTTATATGGCAATGCCATATTCATGGCATTTTTCAAGTGGTTGCTCAGAGTATGGCTTTCCCATAAGAATGAATGGGGTCTGTGATGCTCATGCATAAAAGAGTGGTCACTTGTGTGAAGGCTATGCATTACAGGATGGGACCACATAGGCTGAAGGCAAGTCTAACACCAGATGGACAGCATTCAAGGGGGTGGAGTGAGCCAATTAAAACAAAAATAAACAGATAAACTATGGTTGTACTTTAAGTACCCATTCCCAGCCATTTTATGTTTCAAAGTGCATAACTGAAAAAAAAATGATAACAGGGCCCTTGTGTGTATATTTTTATATAAAGTTAATTTCAGAGTTTAAATTAACATAGACGCATATGTTTAAATGCTCCCCTTTTCCAGATGGAACATAGCATGATACAGCCTCAATAAATAAATAATTAAATTATGTATAAACCTATTAGTGGAACATGGGCATGTGAAATACACCTTTGCAAAGTTCTAAATTCTTTGGTCATATGCTCTTCTATGCTCTGATCCTCCTCCTTTGCTGCAGCTGTTCTGCTAGTAAAATTGGTGAGATGCTCATGTTGATAGCAGCTGATCAATGTTGATCAATGCATACACTAAGACAACTCCTTTTCACTCAAGTGTGATAAATCACAGTGGCCCACAGCAAGGAGAACACAACTCAGCGCATATTCTTTTAGCCTTACATTTTTCAAAGGGTCACCAGGTAGCCTCCAGGCTTTGAAACCCTCATCAGACATGAAGGTTCCAAGTTCTGAACAACAAAAAGTTAATAGTACACCAGCCTAGTGAAATACCAATGGTACTATTTATTAGAATGTAAAACACAGACAATTATACTCACAAAGCCAGATGAGTTTATTTCTCTATTAGAGTTAAAGGGGTTGTAAAGTCAGAAGGTTTTTTATCCAAATGCATTCTATGCATTAGGATAAAAAAGCCTTTTGTGTGCAGCAGCCCCCTTCAGCCCCACTAATGCTTACCTGAGCCCCACCTCTATCCATGTCCATGAGTGTCTGGGCCATCCAAGACTCTCCCTCCTGATAGGCGAGGTACAGCAGCACCATTGGCTCCCACTGCTGTTAATCAGTCAGCCAATCAGGAGAGCAAGGAGTGGGGCCGGACCACAGCTCCATGTCTGAATGGACACAGGGAGTTGTGACTCAGCTTGGGTGCCCCCAAAGCAAGCTGCTTGCTATGGGGGCACTCAACAGGAGGGAGGGGCCAGGAGCACAGAAGAGGGACCTGAGAAGAGGAGGATATGGGCTTCTCTGTACAAATCCACTGCAACAGGGTGGGTAAGTATAACATGTTTGTTATTTTTACTGAAAAAAAACAAAACTTTACAATCACTATAATTAAAGTGTAACTAAACAGCACACAGAACACAGAAATGCAATTTTAGTAAATGTAAACTGCTAAATACCTTTTCTCATCAGCAGTATATAGCAGGCTTGTGACTTCTATCGGTGTCTGGTTAAAGCTTGTAGGAGGAATTTTCATTCTACTCCAATTGTCTTATGAGGCTGCAGGACCCCTGACACTCTGTCTGGATCGTGCGGATTGGCTCTGTGCTGATCACATGCACTCTCCTAAGAAAAAAAACTCTCTGGCAATACACACCAAACTGAGCATATGCAGCTCTTCCCCAAGGCTTTGTTCTATCAGCAGATAAATTGGGGACTGTGGAAGAAGGGGAGGATCAGAGAAGATCAAACCACTTTTTTACACAATACAGAGGATTAACCCCTTAGGTTCCACAGCAAGTATAACAAGCATGCTTTACTGCATATACAGACTGAATTTACTGTTGTGGGTTTAGTAACACTTTAAAGTTTAGAGCTTTGGGATAAACACTATCAGTGACACTGAGGTATTTGTATGGTTCTTTCGGCAATAGATTACAGAAAAAGCAGGTAAGACTAAACCAAGTAGACTTTCTGATTTCAGTACATTTTCTGAAAAACATTTGTATCTCACCAATCAGTTATACTTGTTGCCTAAAACCGCTCCCCAAGTTACCACTTTTTGTTAAATAGTATCATTTGTGTTGTCTGTCAAATGTTGTATTAAAGTGCCTAAATCTTTCATGTGGTCTCTGGTATTCTCTTACTCACATGTAATAGTGTCCACCCAAAATAAATATATTACATTTTAGCACAATAAAACGAATACACGGTATATGCGGCACATTATTATCAGAATTGATACTCCTGTTTTCAGCTAAGATGCTATAAAGGTCAAGCTGAGCTGATTTTCTGTAGCAACCCTCATGCATTTGGAATAAAATTTAGATAAACCTCTATTTCCATGGCTTATACTATATGCTGTCTGCTCCTTTGAAAAATATGCTGCTCTATCAACTTAAGAAAACATGTCTATCTAAATAGGAAATTCTGCTGAATCTGTAACTGCTTTTTGCCAGATGCTGGAGGAATACAATAATAAATGCATTTCTGAATATATATTCAAACCTTTGTACTAGGCACTGACAGTTTGTTAATCTTTAGTAATACTTGTTGTGCTGCATGTTAAGTACCCCGATTGGCCAAAATACAAAGTCAAGTAGGCTTACTAGACATATATTTACATTTTTTCATATATGTAACAAAATTGAAATGTTAACATTTTGTTTAACCTCAGGGACCTTTTTTTATCTACTGGAATCATAAAACATGCATTGCTAGCCTCCATTTCATTTTTAAATAGAATTGTACTTAGGTTATCAGATTTGTTCCTGTGTATGATAGGAGTACATTACAATACTCTTTTATCTTCCCCCCGTATTTAGTGATTTTTATGTACACTGCAACATGTAAAGGGTATCTTTCAGTTTTCCTTTTTTCATGTCAGGAATGCGTTCATGTCAATGGGAAGCATATGTTTTCCAATATCAGTAAGAGAGTTTAAATCTAATGTTACTACCAGGCAATTTTTAATGAGATGTGTCTTGTTAACCTATACAAGGTATTCTCTGTTCACTTCATCTCCTATGTAAATGTTATTAAAGTGAAGTGTTTTTACAAGTGCTGCCTGTGTTGAGTGTATACCCTGTGCATTTTCTGTGCTACTACTTAGGAACTGGTATTAAATTGCAGGTGATATTGTATTGCAGTAGATACTTTATCGTATTTGTGCTATCCCCCCTCTACATTGTAAAGCACTGCGTAAACTGTTGGCTCTAATAATAATAATAATAATAATAATAATAATAATAAACAATATAACTTCAACAGCTTGTTAGGTTTTATAGACATGTGCATTCGTTTTCGTCCGAATGCATTTTCGTCCGAATTTCAGGTATTTTCGTTATCGTTTTAACAAACGATAACGAAAGTGCAGAGTCCGAAAAACGAAAGATCCAACATAAACAAATGCTTTATTTTCGTTTTCGTTGCTACAACAGTTAGATATAGATAGGAGATTCGACATGATGATGACAATAACAATCTGTGTCCATCAAACCTGTGGTCGAATGTGCCTAACCTTAGCTCTATTAGTCCAAGATTATTCTACATAGAGAGAAAAGATTCGACGTAGAGAGAAAAGATTCGACGTAGACAGAAAAGATTCGACGTAGGGGAGGAAAGATTCGACGTAGGGGAGGAAAGATTCGACGTAGGGGAGGAAAGATTCGACATAGGGGAGGAAAGATAAATAAAAATAATGATGATGATGAATGTTATTGGCTGATTGTAACCAAAGAGGTGGAGCAGTAAAATAGCTAGAACTAAGTACACACGTACTTTGGCTTATGGTGTCTGTTGAAAGTTCTAAGAAGATTCGACGGAGCAGGTAAACTATACGGCATTGTACAGTTTAGCTGCTCCGTTGAATCTTCTTTGAACATTCGACAGACACCATAAGCCTTCAATGACAGATTCAACCTCAATTTGGATTTTCGGACGAATGCAATTTTTAACGAAAAACGAAATAAATAAAAACGAATTTCGGGAGTAACTAAATAAATTTATTTTTCAGACGAAAACGAAATTCCGAAACGAAATATTTCAGTGTGCACATGTCTAATGTTTTATAATTATACATACCTGCTCAGTGATCTCCTTTTCCCTGCAGGAGATAGACATTAAGCAACTATGGTCATTGCCATGTTTGGTCAATAATATCAGCCTCTATTCCCACCCCTTCGTTTACATCTATCATGAATCTGTCATTTGGTGAAGAACAGAGATGGGACCGGAAGCGTCAATAGGTCAAAACGTGTTTTGGTTTGTCATTGGACATCATTTATCATGATTAATGGGGATCTGCATCACTGGACATTGTGATTGATTATGGATTTTCATTGTGGGCCTTTTTGTGAATGTATAGGGGTAATGTATACATAGGAGGACTAGTATATGGGTTCTGCCTAATTTTTAAGGGGGGGCTTCTAGATTCTGATAACCCCCTCACCCACATACACCTAAAACACTGGGCCAGGGTTGTAGGAAATAGACTCTTGTTCTCATAAACACGAGGAAAGGGGGTTTGGTGCTTTGCTAGGGAGTTCTTCTGTCAGGGTACCCCCCATGTGGAGAGTAAGTGGCCTTGGAGGGAAACTGCATCCCAGACTGCATGCTTGGATAAAGGTCTAGTATATATTTTTGGGGGGGGCTCACACTTTTTTCTCTCTTTTTTTGCATGAGCTGTAGCCTCAAAATTCATACCAGGCTCAAAGGTCTGAAGAGCCTGGTATACATTTGGGGGGCTAACACTGTTTTTTTCACTTTCCAAGCTGTTTACACTCACCTGTCAGTTGGGAATCCCACCTGACAGCAGAATGTGCCAGCTTCCTAACAGCCATGAGGAATCTGTTATATTTAGCAGTGACAATAATACCATTGCTACATATTTTGCTTAACACTGTAGCTGGATGTTCATTCTACTATACACCCATTCAATTGACAGTTCACACTGGATTCTCTATAGACAGTGCAGAAGTCTCCCTGTTGGTAAAATGTTCTTAGTCTATAGTGTTAGGCTATTTTCATTGGTGAATGTTAACTCACGGTTGAATGATTTTATATATTTTTCTCTGAAATGAATGTTGAGGAATGTTACATTCACTCAGTGAAAGGCAGCAAGTAAAGAACTACACCCATATTACAAACATTACAGGTATTATATGTTATGCTTGCATGAATGTTGAGATTCACAAAGGTTTTTTTTTCTTATTAATAGACCTTAGTGTTGTCAGTCTGCAACAGGAAGTGCTATTACTGGCAAGATTTCCAAGTGACAAACATTGAAAAAGATTCATACAAAATTATTTGCTTTAGAAAACAGTATAAAGTGAGTCATTATTGTATTAAAGCTTTGCCCAATCAGGGTGCAGTGAATAGCTGGTTGTTAAGGAGTGGGCCGGGAAGCTGGCTATGGTGTCTTTAACAACCAATGAGTCACTAGCTGTAAATGGGTTTCCCCGCTGACAGCTAAATAAAGAAAAACAATGCTGGCAATTAAAAAAATGGCGTGTGGTCCCCCCAGTCCATACCAGGCCCTTCAGGGGAACCCCATGCCAAAAAAGGCGTAGTATCCCCTGATGATCCATACCAGACCCTTATCCAAGCAGGCCAGGAAAGGGGGGGACAAGCAAGTGCCCCCCCCCTGAACCATACCAGGCCATATGCCTTCAACATGGGGGGTGATGGGGATGGGGACAAGAGCCTCATCTTCACAACCCTGGGTTGTGGAGGTCTGTGGGCAGAGGGCGTATAGGAATATGGAATTCCCCTTTAACAAGGGGGCCCCCAGATCCCAGCCCCTCCCTATGTGAATAAGTATAGGAATACCCCTACCCAGTCACAAAAAAAGTGTCAAAAAGTAATACAAGTTTTTGACAATTCCTTTATGAAAAAAAAATGTCCCCCAATGTAGATCTATCATCAATCATGACACCACCGCTGCACCCGAAAAAGAAAAAAAAAAAACTCTCTGCCATCCAGTAAGGCAAATTGCCAAATGCCTGGCTTGCCATTTGACAGTTCTTATATAGGTAAGGGGTGGAGCCACCTGATGTCTTCACCTGGTGGCACCGCCCCTTGTGACATCACGGACTGGTGTATGCTGGGCGGTGACTTCACAAGGGGGGGAGCCACCAGGTGGCCCCGCCCTTACCTATATAAGAACTGTGAAATGGCAAACCAGGCATTTGGTGGCTTGCCTTACTGGAACAATTTTTTTTTCTTTTTTGAGTCCAGTGGTACAGTGAGTGTTGTGATTGATGATGGATTTACAGGGATTGTCAAAAACTGTCTCTGTGTTTTTATTACTTTTTGACACATTTTGGTGAATGGGTAGGTAGGGGTACCCCATACCCATTCACATGGGGGGGCGGAATCCGCGGGTCCCCTTCTTAAAGGGGACTTCCCAATTTTGATAAGTCCTCTGCCTGCAGAACCCCACAGCCCAGGGTTGTGGGGATGAGGCTCTTGTCCCCCATAACATGGGGACAAGGTGCTTTGGGGTGGGGGCATGTGCTTGGTATGGTTCAGGAGGGGAGGGGGCTATCACTCATGATCCCTCTTTCCTGACCTGCTAGGCTGCATGGTTAGATAAGGATCTGGAATGGATTTTGGGGGACCCCACGCCATTTTAAAATACATTTTGGTGTGGGGTTCCTCTTAAAATTCTTACCAGAGCCAAAGGGCCTGGTAGACTGGGGGAGGCCCACACCATTTTTTTTTTACATTTTTATATTCACATCAATTGTATTGTCGGTAATTTAAATGTAACTTCATGCATTTTTTTTTCTTTAGAAATGTCATTTTTGCTCTAGCATGTTCTATACATGCTACAGATGCACCACTTTACAGGCAGACTAAGGGGACCCCCAGCACTATATTTAAAGGAATTTTTCATTTTTATTGTTTAATTTTCAGCATCATTAAAATCACTGCTCCTGTAAAAAAAAATTGCATTGATACATATCCCCCAGGACATTACTCAGGACCCCATACCCTTTTTATGACCAGTAACTTGCATATAAGCCTTTAAAATGGGGACTTTTGATATTTCAAGTTCAGGTCCTATAGACTTTAATATGGTTTGCAATTCAGGTCAGAACTTTTTCTCTGTTTTGGAGTTCTTGTGTGAATCGAACAGGGGGTGTTTTGGCCCATCTCTAGTCATCATTCCAAACGCACTGTAACATAGTTTGGGGGTTTACTTTATGTTGCACATAAACTTGATTTTTTTTCAAAAACGGTGTATTATTTGCACTCCTATTTCATGACAAACACTCACAAATGTATACAGAAAAATATGAAAAATGGGAACTTTAAAGGTGCAAGTAGACACAATTATGTTATAAAATCAACATTTATTTTATATCAATAAAATTCATCTGGTAAAACTGATAAATTCAACAGACACATACATCAGATTTCATGTTAAAATTGATGCTTCCACTCGACATGTTTTGCAAAATGTTTGTACAGCTTCCTCAGGAGTATATGCATCATTCTAGATTAAACAATAAACAATTCATAAGAGGTAATATACATATTATACATAATCAAACTTTTTCAATATAGCATGTCAATCCATACAACATTATTAATAATATACAATAATATACAAAAATAGAGTATTCCTTATTGCTATGCGTCAATTGATGATACATAGCACAAAAAATTGGCGAAACATGTTAAGTGGAAGCATCAATTTTAACATGAAATCTGATATACAGTATGTGCCTGTTGAATTTATTAGTTTTAAAAGATGAATTGATACAAAATAAATGTTGATTGTGTCTACTTGCACCTTTAAAGTCCCCATTTTTCGTATTTTACTGTATTCGATGTGGTGATAAAACAATTTTTCCCTTCATTCGGGACGTAATAGTAGTGTTACTCACAAATGTATGTTGCCCTGATCTTCTAAATAATGGCTGCTTTAATTGTTCCTGTAGCTTTAAAAGCAAAGCCCTACTTTATGGTGTGAAGGTTATAAGACAGCCACTTCAGCCTCAAAACTCTACTTATGGGCCAAGGCACATGGGATTTTAGCTCTTGGCTGTGGTGATACTGACTCAGCAAAATAAAGCCAGAGTTAACTTACCGTGATAAATGTGTTCTTGCGTATTCAGTTTGCAACAGACTGATATATTTCACAGTGAAATACAGTATCTTATGTAGTTCTGTATCTTGTATACAGTACATGTACCATTGATTGCTGATGCACAGAGAGTGTTCATTGAACTAAAATGTAATACAAAGAATGTCATGCACACAAGGCATGACAAGTGACATATGCCAGCTAATTTAATAAGGCAAATGTTCTGACTGATCTGATTGAATTGGTTGCCATGGGTTACTGCACATCACTGGTTTATTAAATAAACCTGACAAGTCAATTTAAAGAGAATGACATGTGAAAAAGAAGTGCAAGGCTGACTCATCTTATATTTCATGCATTACTGTCTTGGCTGAGATGAAAAGAAAAAGAATAATCTTTGTTTTAAAAAGAAAAAATATTTTCTACCTGTAACTAAATAAAGTAAAAAGCTTGATTAGTGTTTGAAATAATATGATCTTTGTAATAAACCTTTACAATGGATGTTTTCTGAAGTGGTATTTTTTTTTTTTTTTTCTTACTCATAAGGAATCAAGACTACTTTGATATGACAGCAGTCATTTGGGCCTATGATGAATGCTAAAGAAAAAACAAATATCATATGCTGCAAATACTTTTGCTTTACTAATTTATTGCTGAAGAGTTCAAAATGAGGGCCCATATATACTATGCTTTGCGTTAACACATTCTTATTTGTGCATTAAGGCAGTTCAATATTTTAATTCGGATAGCAGCAAATCTTAACATATAACATTGTACCTGCAGTTTTTTTCTGCAATGCAGTGCACTGTAAAACATGCTGTTTGTATTGTAGTGGGCTTTTGTGCAGACACATAAACCTCTAGCTTACATATGCATTAGGGTACTATTTTAAATATATTTTTGCATGTAACCAGGTAGTACTAGTATGAATAAACATTTAAAGGGAAATGATTTGGGATTTATTGTTCTTTTTTTTTTTTTTTGGAAACATGCATATGGAAATGATCAAGAAAGAGAGAGGGTAGGGCGATGACCGCAGTTGCTGCTACTGTCAGCCAGCGTCTCCACCCCCCAACAGGGGAAAAGAGAGGGACTATCACGGTACTCAGTGTAGGTATACAAAAGGGGTAAGGAATAGAAAGAAAAATAAAATATTTTTTATAAAAGTTCACTTTTAATAGAAACAGTATTGATAAAAATACAATACCGCATACAATTGCAATTGTAAACAACAAATACAACAACACTACATATAACCATAAAAGGGGGGGTACCACATAGTCTGAACCAGTGGATTCTTGACATTTTGGGATGATGGTACTTATACTTATTGAAATCTCTATGTTAATATAGACCGCTCTTTCTGATGCATATGGAAATACAAGGTATGCAGGACTTGTGCATACAGTCACTGTCAGTGCTCCTGATATACCGTCCAGGATCCTGCTCTCAAACATATAGCCAATCACATTAATGTTGATTTGCAAAATAGGAGAGGAGTGGAGAAGGGATGGAATGTTTTGTTTTTGGTGGCACACCTTGACCTTGTTTTCCCTAGAATGAATCATTTTTTCTTTAAAGTGCAGAAAACAGAGACCTGCCCTATTGTGACTTGCTTCTGGGTAGAGGTCTTTCATATTCTTTCCACTCTTTTCTCTTTTCCCCTGGCTCACTTATAGCATTAATAAACTCTCAGCCACCTCATTTGAAACAAACTTAATTCTGACTGCTTTTATATGTAACCACAGCTGCGAAACAAACCATAGCAAAGGCATGTAAATCTAACTTCCTTAATGTAGTGGAAACTAAAAATAGAGTCACCCAGGCCATGATATGTGCTAAAATTGAAGCAGTCCTCCAGGATAGGGTCAGGAAGTACACATGTCTTTGGCAGCTATGGGTGACCTATTATCTGCCCCCGATATTTAAAGATAGCCTACTACTACTTTGATGATCTACCATGTTACACCTAGAATATTATCTGTCCTTTCTAGAGTTCGGGTTTTATAGGCCCCCTGGGATCCCCAGCTCCCTTCACGTTCCCACTTTCTCTTCCTCTCCCTCCTTTCTTGCCCCAATACCTGGGCCCCTTGGGATCTATGCTATAGTGCTCTACATTGTATGTCAGGTTTGTGTCTCTGCTTGGTTCCAAATCCTTTGTTGTATTACTTAACAACCATTCAATATTATCGATTTGGGCTAACTTCATTCATAACCGACCTTTCTGTGTTGATATTGTGTATCAGGGGATGCTTTTTTTTTTGATTGCCTAAATTTTTTGCATCTAATATACTTTTGATATGATCTACTGTACTTTTATTCTCTGCTGTTAGATTATTATGGCCTCTGTAACCCAAGTGACCTTTTGTCCTTTATTGAAAAATAAAAAACATTTTCAAAGTCTACACTTTTATTAGAAATAGATAAAATAAGAATGGTGACTTTAAAGATTTTGTATACCTACTTAAAATAGAACCAAACTGTTTTATGCTGTACTTTATGGTGAGCATGCAATTGAATTATATTTGTTTGTATAAAATTGCTTAAAATAAAATAAAATACAGAATAAAAAAAAAATTAAACATTAAAGAGCAGTAAGGAGAAAACAGCATTAATGACCACCCTTTGCTTTAACACAGTAGAAAACCTGCATGCAGTTTCTGAAGATACTCTGATGAAAGGTTGCTCCAAGCATCCTGGAGAATATATATATATATATATATATATATATATATATATATATATATACACATACACACAGTATAGGGATGAGCCAAACACCCCCCCCTGTTCGGTTCGCACCAGAACTTGCGAACAGGCAAAAAATTTGTTCGAACACACGAACACCGTTAAAGTCTATGGAACATGAACATGAATAATCAAAAGTGCTAATTTTAAAGGCTTATATGCAAGTTATTGTCATAAAAAGTGTTTTGGGACCTGGGTCCTGCCCCAGGGGACATGGATCAATGCAGAAAAAAGTTTTAAAAATGGCCTTTTTTTCAGGAGCAGTGATTTTAATAACGCTTAAAGTGAAACAATAAAAGTGTAATATTCCTTTAAATTTCGTACCTGGGGGGGTGTCTATAGTATGCCTGTAAAGGGGCACATGTTTCCCATGTTTAGAACAGTCTGACAGCAAAATGACATTTCAAAGGAAAAAAAGTCATTTAAAACTACTCGCGGCTATTAATGGATTGCCGGTTCGACAATACACAGGGGAACCCTGAACCAAAATAAAAAAAAATGACGTGGGGGTCCCCCTAAATTCCATACCAGGCCCTTCAGGTCTGGTATAGATATTAAGGGGAACCCCGGTCAAAATTGAAAAAAAAAATGGCGTGGGGTCCCCCTCAAAATCTATACCAGATCCTTCAGGTCACGTCATCGCCATTTTTTAGTGTGGACGGGTGCTCGCTATTCCGGCCGGCTGTTTGCTGTACTTTTATATACTCATGTGAGTTTCTACTTTTACTTATTAAATCGTTTTTATCAGTATTACACTATGGCCAGTTCCTTTTTATTCACATGCTTGTGAGATGTCATTTTGGAGTCCCTGCTGTATCCTCCGGTTCCTGCCGCAAGCAGTCTAGAACGCCAGTGGATCTCTCATACTGCCATTGAATACAAGCTGTTGTTGGCTTGCCTTGTGGTAAGCGCATTATTTGCCTGGTGGTGGATCACATAGTGTGGTGTGGTGGACTGATACTGAACACAAGCTGTTGTTGGCTTGCCTTGGGGTAAGCGCATTATTTGCACGGAGTGTGGGGTTCATCTTCACTACGGAGCTTGTTAGTGTTCACTTCGGGTTTTCTTTTTCTGCTGTACCTTTATGCACTAGTGTAAGTTTTCTACCTTCCTTAACTTCAATTAGTTTGGCAGTATTACACTATGGCCAGTTTCTTTTTATTTACATGTCTATGAGATGGAAGTCTGGTGTCCTCATTACATTCCTTCAGCCATGATGAACACAGTTTAGGAGCACCATTTGGATTCTCTATACCAAGACGTGATACAGGCTGGTGTTTGCTTGCCTTGCGATAAGCGCAATTATTGGGTATTTGCGGATACTGTATGGGGTGTCACTCACATTTTTACACCATTGACTCTAGTTGGATTCACCCAAGGGGTCTCTTTTGAACTGATTTCAGATCAATACCTCACATTTTATTTTCTGTTACTATATATGGACACTTATTTTGATTCGCAGATATTATATATTGACACTTATGTTTGATTCATGCGCACATGCGTAGACCCATATATTTTTCACAATTTTCATATTCCTCAACGTTTTTGCATTTTTACATGTACTTCCTAACGGAAGCTTTTGTGATTGTTTCACGTGTTTCATTTTGTATTTAGCGCGGTTATTTCTTTTTTAATGGATTTTAAGGGGAACCCCGCACCAAAATTTAAAAACAAAGCGTGGGGTCCCCCCAAAAATCCATACCAGATCCTTATCCGAGCACGCATCCTGGCAGGCCTCAGGAAAAGAGGGGGGGACAAGAGGGTGCCCCCCTGAACCGTACCAGGCCACATGCCCTCAACATTGGGAGGGTGCTTTGGGGTAGCCCCCCAAAACACCTTGTCCCCATGTTGATGGGGACAAGGGCCTCATCCCCACAACCCTTTCCCGGTGGTTGTGGGGGTCTGCAGGCGGGGGGCTTATCAGAATCTGGAAGCCCCCTTTAACAAGGGGACCCCCAGATCCCGGCCCTCCCCCCTGTGTGAAATGGTAAGGGGGTACAAAAGTACCCCTACCATTTCACAAAAAAACTTTTTAAAAATGACAAGAGACAGTTTTTGACAATTCCTTTATTTAAATGCTTCTTCTTTCTTCTATCTTCTTTCTTCTATCTTCTAGCTTCCTTCGGTTTCTTCCTCCATCTTCTTCTTCTTCTGGTTCTTCTGGTTCTTCCTCCGGTGTTCTCATCCAGCATCTTTCTCCACTGCTTCTTCTTCCCTTCTTCTCCTCGGGCCACTCCGCATGCATGATGGCATGGAGGGAGGCTCCCGCTGTGTGACGCTTCTCCTCTTCTGACGGTTCTTAAAAAATGGGGGGGATGGGGCCACCTGGTGACCCCGTCCCCCTCTGACACACAGGGACTTGACGAGGACTTCCCTGTAGCATTCCCCGTGATGTCAGAGGGGGCGGGGTCACCCGTTACTTAACCCCGCCCCTTCTGACATCACGGGGAATGCCACAGGGAAGTCCCATCAAGTCCCCGTGCATCAGAGGGGGCGGGGTCACCAGGTGATCCCGCCCCCATTATTTAAGAACCGTCAGAAGTGGAGAAGCGTCACACAGCGGGAGCCTCCCTCCATGCCTCCCTCCATGCCATCATGGATGCGGAGCAGCCCGAGGAGAAGAAGGGAAGAAGACGCCGCGGAGGAAGATGCCAGACAAGAACACCGGAGGAAGAACCAGAAGAACCAGAAGAAAAAGAAGATGGTGGAAGAAACCAAAGGAAGATAGAAGATAGAAGAAAGGAGATAGAAGATAGAAGAAAGAAGAAAGAAGAAGCATTTAAATAAAGGAATTGTCAAAAACTGTCTCTTGTCATTTTTAACATTTTTGACAGTTTTTTTGTGAAATGGTAGGGGTACTTTTGTACCTCCTTACCATTTCACACAGGGGGGATGGCAGGGATGTTGAGGGCATGTGGCCTGGTAAGGTTCAGGAGGGGGGTGCTCTCTCATCCCCCCCTTTTTTCCTTGGTCTGCCAGGTTGCGTGCTCGGATAAGGGTCTGGTATGGATTTTTGGGGGGACCCCACGCTATTTTTAAAAAAAAATTTGTCCGGGGTTCCCTTTAATATCCATACCAGACCTGAAGGGCCTGGTATGGAATTTAGGGGGACCCCCCCATGTCATTTTTTTTTTTAATTTTGGTTTGGGATTCCCCTGTGGAGAATTTCCATGCCGTTTTTATCAATGAACTTTTATGTGTATTGTCAGACCGGCAATTCATTAATAGCCGCGAGTTTTAAATGACTTTTTTTCCTTTGAAATGTCATTTTGCTGTCAGACTGTTCTAAACATGGGAAACATGCGCCCCTTTACAGACATACTATAGACACCCCCCCAGGTACGAAATTTAAAGGAATATTACACTTTTATTGTTTCACTTTAAGCGTTATTAAAATCACTGCTCCCGAAAAAACGGCCATTTTTAAAACTTTTTTTGCATTGATCCTTGTCCCCTGGGGCAGGACCCAGGTCACCAAACACTTTTTATGACAATAACTTGCATATAAGCCATTAAAATTAGCACTTTTTATTTCTCCCATAGACTTTTAAAGGGTGTTCCGCGGCTTTTGAATTTGCCGCGAACACCCCAAATTGTTCACTGTTCGGCGAACAGGCAAACAGCCAATGTTTGAGTCGAACATGAGTTCGACACAAACTCGAAGCTCATCCCTAATACAGTATCTCACAAAAGTGAGTACACCCCTCACATTTTTGTAAATATTTTATTACATCTTTTCATGTGACAACACTGAAGAAATGACACTTTGCTACAATGTAAAGTAGTGTGTGTATAGCTTGTATAACAGTGTAAACTTGCTGTCCCCTCAAAATAACTCAACACACAGACATTAATGTCTAAACCACTGGTAACAAAAGTGAGTGTACCCCTAAGTGAAAATGTCCAAATTGGGCCCATTAGCCATTTTCCCTCCCTGTTTCATGTGACTCCATAGTGTTACAAGGTCTTAGGTCTGAATGGGGAGCAGGTGTGTTAAATTTGGTGTTATCACTCTCAGTCTCTCATATTGGTCACTGGAAGTTCAATATGGCACCTCATGGCAAAAAACTCTGAGGATCTGAAAAAAAATATTTGAATATAGACTTTATTCAAATCTAATATGATTTTTTTGGCTTAAACGGTACCATTAAAAATATGTAGATCATTTAAATAACATGCTTGTGGAATGCCTAGAAGTTGCAAGTGAAGTTGCAGAGTTGTGTAAACTTGTTCATACTTCAGCTTGATCTTCTTCAAGCATTTTTGCAATACTTTTATTCCAGTTTGCACACAAACTTTTCAGCTGTTTTCAGGCTTGAAAATTTTTCTTTTAGCCAGTGGAAACCTAGTTTCTAGAAGTCGAAGGTGCAAGAAATGTACGAAAAATGTGTTACGTGGATTTCATAAACCTCTTAGTAGCTCCTATTGATGTGGTTGTAAACCCTTACAGACCACTTTTTACTACAGGTAAGCCTATAATTATGCCCCATACACACGATCAGAAATTCCGTCAGAAAAAAACGATGGTTTTTCCGACGGAATTCTGCTCAAGCTTGCCTTGCATACACACGGTCACACAAAAGTTCTGTGAACTTTCAACCGCCAAGAACAAGGTGACGTACAACACTACGACAAGCCGAGAAAATTAAGTTCATGGCTTCTGAGCATGCGTCGAATTGTTTCCAATCATGCTTGATTTTTGCGCGTCCGAATTGCATACAGACAAACGCATTTTCGGATAGGAACTTTCTCCAACCGAAAAATAGAGAACCTGCTCTCAATCTTTTGCTGGCTGGAATTCTGCCAGCAAAAGTCCGATGGAGCATACACACGGTCGGAATTTCTGACCAAAAGCTCACATCTGACTTTTGCTGGCGGAATTTCTGATCGTGTGTATGGGGCATAAGGCTTATCTGTAATTAACGCAGATATCTCTAAAACCTGCATGGTTTAGGAGATATCCCTTGTGTCAGCACGTGTCGACATCATCGACCCATGCGCACTGAAGCAATGGCACGTTCATGCTGTTGATTCAGCTAGTGTGCCATTACCGGCGGCTCCCGTGAGCATGCGCCAGAGTGATGTCATCGCGGCTCTGGCCAATCACAGCGCCGGAGCCCGCGATACCCGGAAGTAACTCCGAGAGCAATGTCGCTGACCGGAGCTGTGTATGGGGGATGCTACAGGGGCTTCGATCAAAGGTGAGTATTTCATAATGAGCTAGGATGCTATGCATCCTAGCTCATTATGCCTTTGACTTGCAGGTTTTTTTTGTTTTTTTTTGTTGTGGGTTTACAACCACTTTAAAAACTATATGGACCAAAACACTTGACTCTGCCCAAAGAAGCATGAACCAAGGCTAAGAGTAGCTGGTTTGCTTACAAACAGTTGCCTGAGATCTGTAATTTAGGGGCAGTAGCACTACTGCTGCAAAATTACAGTTCCCCAGCCCGCTGTTGTTTATAAACAAATCAGTCCAGGGATCTGTCATATAGTCCTACTAGCACTACTGCAACAAAATTAGAGACTTTCTTTGTAAAAAAAAATACAAAAAAAAAAAACATCTTGAGGTTATGTGCATCAGTGCAATGTCCCTCTGCCCATCAATGTTCACCTGTTTCACTCCCACCACACAATGACAGATCCCTGGCCAGGTGCTCTGTGTAAACAAACCAGCCAAGGATCCTGGTGATGTCCCTGACCAAACACTAGCTGGCTGGGGATCTGTCATTTATTAGTGGAAGGGTCACCAATGGAAAATGAGAATTCCTCAGGTGATATTTATTTTGCAAACAGCAGCCATGGGTTCGGGGTTTAAGAAGATAGGTACTGGATTTATTCACAAACTTGTTTTATATTTTTTACACAGAAGCTTTAAACCTACACTTGCTACTATGTTTCAGTGAAATTGCTTGGTCAAATTCACATACTCACATCAGAAACGCATAAAAAAGCACATATTATATTGTCAAAGTGATTGTAAAGGCAGAAGGTGTTTTTATCTTAATGCATTCTATGCATTAAGATAAAAAACCTTCTGTGTGCAGCAGCCCCCCTCAGCCTCCTAATAATTACCTGAGCCCCATCTCTATCCAGCGATGTTTCAGAAGAGACTTGGCTGCCCGAGACTCTCCTCCTCATGGGCTGAGACAGCAGCGGAGCGACATTGGCTCCCACTGCTGTCAATCAAAGTCAGTGAGCCAATGAGGATATGGAGGGGGCACTGCCTAGCCAGGGCTCTGTGTCTGAATGAACACACAGAGCTGCAGTTCGGCATGGGTGCCTCCATAGCAAGCTGCTTGCTCTGGGGGCACTTGTCAGGGGAGAGGAGCCAGGAGAGCCAAAGAGGAACCTGAGAAGAGGAGGATCTGGGCTGCTCTGTGCTAAACCACTACACAGAGCAGGTAAGTATAACATGTTTGTTATTTTTAGGCATAAAAAACAAGACTTTAAAATCACTTGGCCTTAGGAATTCAGGTCTATTTCTGTGTTAGCTGAGTAGTATCTGCATCTTCAATATTCTCCACAGTGTTGCCTATATCTATGTACTGCACATTTCCACTATTACAAAATAGTATTGGCTGATAGTCACTATGTAATTACTGCTCAATGGGCACTGTTATCAGGGTTACTCCTTTTAATTAATGACATATCTAAGTTAGGAAGGTTGTGTGGTTAAGAAGGTTGTGTGGTTAATTATTTAAAGTCAGTCCTGTCCTGCATTTAATCAGCTGCTCAATCAGTAGAATTCAGATTTTTTAGTACATTGCAGGATTTTTATTGTTGTGTGTGGTGACTGAAATAGCTCTTTAATTTATTACAGTGTTCTGCTTTGTAGTCAGAGTTTCTTATCTAAATTATTTCTGTTAAATGTTACTGATGAACCCATATATAAATAAGGAGGTGGATAGAAACAATTGCATAGGTGCCTGAGGAGAATTGGGGGCCTCTGTGCTCCAGTTCCAGTTGTAGTGTCTCTTATTTGTCCTACAGCAGTCAGTTCAGCTTTATTTTGCCAATGAAATGAGTATTGCCAATGAAACTCCATATAGGGGAATCCCCAAAACCTGAACACCGGGCCAAACTATTGAAATCTACAGGACCCCAATCTTGTTCATCTTTCTGGCATTTTTTAAGGCCAGCTTGCAAACTTTTGGGAAAAAAAAAAAAAAAACAATGAGTAGTCTTGCATTGCTTAGGGGTACCAATACAGAGAGAGAAAACATTTCAATTAGAAGTGGATGTTTTAATGCAGCTTTAAATGAAACATAAAAAAACACAAACCCTGTGGGATGCCATAAACCTCAATGAGACATTTTGTACCTGTACTCCTGCAAAAGTAGGATAAAAAGAAAAAAAAAAATACTGAATGACAGTTCCTAGTCAAAACAAATATAGTAAAAAAATCCATACCAAGAACTTTATCCAGGCATGCAGCTTGGCTAGCCAGAAAAGGGGGAAAGTGGGACAACAAACATTCACCTCCTCCACAGAACCATACTAGGCCACATGTCCTCAACATTGGGTGGGTTCCTTTCAGGGGGTGCAAAGTATTTCTCTTCAAGGCACCTTTTCTCCATGTTAGTGGGCATGGTGGTTGGTGTCCTGCAAGAGAAACCAGCATAAACACAGCACAAACACATAAGAAAATGCAAGCACTACGCTTTTGATGCATTTCCGCTGTATTTCCATTGAAGTCTATGAAACCACAAAAGCAATCTGCTGTGGGAAAAAAGTCCCTAACCCTTTCCAAAAAACACACCAGTGGAAAACGCACAGGTGTAAACGTGACTCAAAGGAAAACAAGTTATATAGACTGTAGTGCATTTATGCAGAACTGAAAAAACTGAAAAATGCATAGGTGGGCCTGAATCCTATATCAAGTCAATGGTCTTTCTAAGTTTAGGAAACAGTTAAAAATTATGTGAGGTTTTTACTTTTTTGTCTGTAACCACATTGAAGAAGTTTTTCCTCACTTACTGTCCCTAAGATATTGGTTAAAGTAATGGGGAGAGTAGCTGTTGCAATGACAAGGAGGCACTAAAGGCAATAAATAACATTGCATAATATACATTTTCAGCTTTAGCTTAGTGAACGAGGTGAAACTGTATTAAATTCAATCATCCAATAGAACAAAAATGTGTAGAATATGATACTTTAGAGGTACACCCAATGTATGAAAAACAGACCACCCAGTCCCCTGGCCTCAATGAGGGGATTAGTTAAAAGCCTTTTTTGTGAACAACATCCCTCATCTGGACATGTTCACTTTTGTCTTGTTGAGATGATGTTCCCTAACTATGGATATCTATTTGGGTACACTGACCATAGGTTTGATTCCTTTTTACCATCTATCCCTTAATTTCTGACTCACTCATCACCTTTGAACATCATGTGACCTTTAGGTGTATATTATACCATGATCAGTTCCTGATGGGTTTTCCTGTCTAAGGTTGCCTTTTGTTACTTAGAATTTTGATTTGGAATAGGGAAAGTAATGCACACTGAGCTAGTTGTGATACTTTATACATTTTTATAATCATCTATATACAGATATAAACAATATGTGGAACATTGCAAATTAAATATTGTGATGCATAGTCATGACCACATCTAAGTTCGTTTTTGTTTTTTTTCCCCTCCTTTTGTCCCCTCATTTGCCACTTCCCCGGTCCAGTGCCATTTTCTTTCTTGGATGGCTTATTAACTACAAAAACATACATCCCTCCCTATGGGAGATCTGGCAACTTCTTTGGACTGTAGAGGCAGTGAACTTTGAGGGTTCCCCCTCCCCTCCTCCCCTCTTCCCCGGACACCCCGGACCCTGCGGTCTCCCTGGAACTCATATTGAGGTATGGAGCTGACGTAGGAGTGGTGTCTGTGGTAGTTTGGGGATTTTGGAGGTGGTGGGCGAAAGGTTGGGACAGGGTTGGGATTGGTGCTGGTTTTACTGTGGTTTTTTTTTTCTTCTTTCTCTGTCTTGACGGATGATGGAGTCATGGTTGTGCAAGCTATAGAGCTACTAACATGTATAAATACAAATGCTATGTGTCATTTCAAATATTTTTCCTATTTAATTATTTATTTTTTGTTTCTTTTTCATACATCCAAGGTTGATCATATCATGTGTATTGTTATTGAATAATCAAATATCCTCGTCCATTTTCCTGATGAAGCCTTCCTGGCGAAACATGTTGAAATTTGTGGACGTGGCTACGTTTAGATTTATGTGATTACAGTTCTCTCCTTCATTTGTCAATATTTGGTAATGGATGTTTACCTCTGACTGTGACTGTAAACTGTTTTCACTTTTCATTGTCTTTTTAAATTGTTTTCAATAAATATTTATATAATTTTATTTATTAGTGTTTTTCATACATTGGGTGTACCTCTAAAGTCCCATATTCTACACATTTTTGTTCTATTATTTTTAGGGATGTCGGTACAAAAAACTTTCTAGTGCCCTCTGAAAACTGATCTCTACCCGTTTCGCTTGTTCAATCATCCAATCATGCACAAGCAAAATTATGGGGTTTTTTTCTTGCAAATGACTGGATATTCTTTGATATGGTTGGTGAAATTCACTTTGTAAAGTGAACATGCTTTACTCCTTTAGTTATTTAACATTGTTGTCAACATTTCTGACCCTTCCAAACCATACTAAAAATATGTTTTATTTTTGTCTGTGTTCACATTACTTTTGGTTGTGACAGAAAAGAAAGAGAAATCTTCCCTGCATGGAAAAACATGACAGAGACTCTATCCGTTTTCTGCTCCATCAAAACCAAAATATACTTTTGTGCTTAAGTTGAACTTTACCTGTCAAGCTGAAACTAATATATAACCCTTTTCCTAGTCTTAATGCAACCACTAATCCCCAAATCCCCTATTAACACTAACTAGCTCAAAAAGTGTAACTTCACTTTTGTTGTTTAAAAAACAATCCCATCTGGGTGATGAATGTACTTTGCAGATATTTTAACAAGGTTTGTTGCAGATCCTTACCTTTTTCTACTCTGAAGAAATAGCTTTTTAACCTGGTTCTTTGTAGGCTAATTCTGAATGGGAGAATCAGTCTTCATTATAACCACCTGGTGCACTTTAAGTGTTCTGATGGGAAATGTTGCAGTGTCTGCATCCCTTTATTTAATGCCTGGAAAGTAAATTACCGAAACTGACACTCCTAATGCAGGGGATGCTTAAATTGTAGCTTATATCTTAGTGCATACGTCAGCACGCACAGCTGATGGCTGCCTAAGAACAGAGCTCTGGAGCCCTGACAGAGACACCAGTGACTGACGGAAACTTAAAGCACCACTCAAACCCACCTGAGCCCCACACAGATTCCAGACAACGCCCGCTACCTACTGACAATGTTGAGGAAGTGGCAGGGGGACTGTAAGCCTAAGAAGCTGACAGCTTACTTGCCCTGGCCTGAAGGTGGAGGAGGTCAAGATGGAGGTGGTGGCTCGGCCCCCTCCTCCACACCACTCAACAATCATTATTCTGACCTTTTCTGACGCCGATGGAGGTGCTGGGAGATACTCTCCCAGAAGCACTTCCCCTCTTCACAGCCTTCCCTGCTCAAGCCCAGCTAAAGCCAGGACGAGACTGGACACAGCAGCTGCAGACACAGGGGTGAGTCATGAGCTATCCCCAGCCATAGAGCACACATAGCTCCAATCCCCCATAGCCAGCTTTCCCACCTCTAATCAGCCCGTATTGGACACTCAGCTTAAAGAGATGCTTCTCTCATTGCACCGCTCCCTGCATGCTGATTTCTCCAACATTACCTATAAATTCTCAAAAGAATTGTCCACGATGGGTGACAGAGTTAACCCGGTAGAACATGCAATTACAGACATTACCTCAACAGTTAATGACATATTTGATGAAAATGAGGAAGAAAAAGAAAGGCACTGGATGTGTGCAAAAATCGCAGATTTCAAGGATCGTTTAAAGCGAAAAACAACTTAAAATTAAGAGGGGTGCCTGAAAACATGCCCGCCAAGACCTCACGCAATACATTGTATACCTAAACCCTCTTTTCTGCTCAATGAAGTTCCCAGAGATATGCTCATGAGGGTGCACTTCTCTACCAAAGACCAAATACTGCAGAAGCCATGCACCTTAGGGAAAGTCCCTGATCCCTATTGCAAACATACAAATTTATGCTGACCTCCCAAAATACACCCTGAATCTAACACGGTTACCAAAACACATATGGATGGAAACACCCCACCAAAATAAACACAATGGAGCATAATACATTGTCTCATCTTTAGAGAAAGGCCTCTCACTGCTCAGGGAATGGGGCATCATACCCACTCAAGCCAACCTCAAACCACCCTGGTTCAAATCTCAATCTGGGCTCCACACCAGAAATCGCTGACATCTAGCTAAAGACGGTGCTAATACACCCAACCACTCAATGATTTAACACCTTTTTCGTTTCACCCCTCCCCCATGCATGAGACCTCAGAAAACCTCCTAAGTGACTACCTTGAAAAACCACCTAATATTACACCCAGCAACCATCCTGAGATCCACCTCTACCTACAGACCTCCACTGAAGGATCGTCTGCTTCTTGCCTCAGCCGGACTGTGAGTACACTATCTATCTTACTACACCACACCTCACATGGCAATTAAAATCATATCGCTAAATGTGAAAGGACTAAACCATCCTGCAAAAAAATCACTGTGGCAGACAGTGCAAAAGTCACACTGCTATATATTCTGTACTCAAGAGACCCACTTTATAGATTCCGCCACCCCCACCTGCCACCATAAAAACTTCCCACTTGTCTTCTTAGTAGGGATGAGCCAAACACCCCCTGTTCAGTTCGCACCAGAACATGCAAACAGGCAAAACATTTGTTCGAACACACAAACACCATTAAAGTCTATGGGACTCGAACATGAATAATCAAAAGTGCTAATTCTAAAGACTTATATGCAAGTTATCGTCATAAAAAGTGTTTGGGGACCTGGATCCTGCCCCAGGGCACATGGATCAATGCAAAAAAAAGTTTTAAAAACGTCCGTTTTTCGGGAGCAGTGATTTTAATAATGCTTAAAGTGAAACAATAAAAGTGTAATATTCCTTTAAATTTCGTACCTGGGGGGTGTCTATAGTATGCCTGTAAAGGGGTGCATGTTTCCCGTGTTTAGAACAGTCTGACAGAAAAATGACATTTCAAAAGGAAAAAAAGTCATTTAAAACTACTCACAGCTATTAATGAATTGTCGGTCCGACAATACACATAAAAGTTCATTGATAAAAACGGCATGGGAATTCCCCACAGGGGAACCCCCTAAATTCCATACCAGGCCCTTCAGGTCTGGTATGGATATTAAGGGGAACCCTGCACCAAAATTTAAAAAAAAAATGGTGTGGGGTCCTCCCAAAAATCCATACCAGACCCTTACCCGAGCACGCAACCTGGCAGGCTGCAGAGAAAGAGGGGGGGGACAAGAGAGCGCCCCCCTCCTGAACCGTACCAGGCCATATGCCCTCAACAGTGGGAGGGGGCTTTGGGGTAGCCCCCCAAAGCACCTTGTCCCCATGTTGATGGGGACAAGGGCCACATCCCCACAACCCTTGCCCGGTGGTTGTGGGGGTCTGCGGTCAGGGGGCTTATCAGAATCTGGAAGCCCCTTTAACAAGGGGACCCCCAGATCCCCCCCTGTGTGAAATGGTAAGGGCCTACCATTTCACAAAAAAACTGTCAAAAATGTTAAAAATGACAAGAGACAGTTTTTGACAATTCCTTAATTTAAAGTCTTCTTTCTTCTATCTTCTTTCTTCTATCTTCCTTTGGTTTCTTCCTCCATCTTTTTCTTCTTCTGGTTCTTCCTCTGGTGTTCTCATCCGGCATCCTCTTCCCTTCTTCTCGGGCCGCTCCGAATCCATGATGGGAGGCTCCTGCTGTGTGATGCTTCTCGTCTTCTGACGGTTCTTAAATAATGGAGGGCGGGGCCACCCGTGACCCGCCCCCTCTGACGCACGGGGACTTGACGGGGACTTCCCTGTGGCTTTCCCCGTGACATCAGAGGGGGGCGGGGTCACCCACCATCCTCTATTTAAGAACCGTCAGAAGACGAGAAGCGTCACACAGCGGGAGCCTCCCATCATGGATGCGGAGCGGCCCGAGAAGAAGAAGGGAAGAAGACGCCGCGGAGGAAGATGCCAGACGAGGACACCGGAGGAAGAGCCAGAAGAACCAGAAGAAGAAGATGGAGGAAGAAACCGAAGGAAGATAGAAAAAAGAAGATAGAAGAAAGAAGATGGAAAAAAGAAGACTTTAAATAAAGCAATTGTCAAAAACTGTCTCTTGTTATTTTTAACATGTTTGACAGTTTTTTTGTGAAATGGTAGGGGTACTTTTGTACCCCCTTACCATTTCACACAGGGGGGGCAGGATCTGGGGTTCCCCTTGTTAAAGGGGGCTTATCGGAATCTGGAAGCCCCCTTTAACAAGGGGAACCCCAGATCCTGCCCCCCCTGTGTGAAATGGTAAGGGGGTACCGCAGACTCCCACAAACCACCGGGCAAGGGTTGTGGGGATGAGGCCCTTGTCCTTATCAACATGGGGACAAGGGCCTCAACCCTCTGGATGGCACATAAAGCCTTCACTAGAGGAATACTGATTCAACTAAGCTCATTGGCAAAAAGGAGGAACAGCGTCTAGACTAGGGATGAGCTTCATGTTCGAGTCGAACCCATGTTCGACTCGAACATCGTCTGTTTGCCTATTCGCCGAATTGTGAACAATATGGGCCGTTCGCGCCAAATTCGTGTGGCGCGTCATGGCCCATAATTTACTGCGGCATCGCAGTGCATTGCTGGCTGATGATTGGCCAAGCATGCACTATGACCTGCATGTTTGGCCAATCACAGCGCCGTCTGAAAAGAGAGCCGTAATTGGCCAAAGCCAAGGAGGCTTTGGCCAATTATGGCCCAGGGGATTTAGTACACGCCCCACAATATATAAGGCCGCCTGCACGGCGGCCCTGTGTAGTGTGTGTTCCGGCGTTGAAAGAGATAGACAGAGAGACAGTGTCATTTGATTTAGGTTAGATAGATTAGGCAGGACAGTCAGTGAGTTAGCTGCACTTATAGTGTATTGTGTGTATATATATATATATATATATATATATTATATATATATATATATATATATATATATATATATATATATATATATATATACATCCCAGGTGTTGTATATATATAGATATATATATATATATATATATATATATATATATATATACACACTGTATTCAGTTTAGCTAGATCTGTTCCTACTGACAGGCAGGCTTGTCTTGTTACAGTATTTACAGCTACCTGAAGAAAATTGCTGGTGTTCTTTTGATCCTATTAATACCACAGTGAGGCACCTAGACTATTTACAGTTAGTGTAGTGCTCACAGTGTTCAGCTAAAACTACAAGTTAGTGTAGTGCGACCTCTGCACAGTGTTCAGCTAAAGCTACAAGTTAGTGTAGTGCGTCCTCCTCACAGTGTTCAGCTAAAATTACAAGTTAGTGTAGTGCGACCTCTGCACAGTGTTCAGCTAAAGCTACAAGTTAGTGTAGTGCGTCCTCCTCACAGTGTTCAGCTAAAACTACAAGTTAGTGTAGTGCGAGCTCTGCACAGTGTTCACCTAAAGCTACCTGTAGAAGGTTGGTGGTGTTTTCCTGATCCTATCACTAATGCAGGCAGCTAAATAAGTTACAAGTTATTTTTTTGTGAACTCTGCATAGTGTTCAGCTAAAGCTACCTGTAGAAGGTTGGTGGTGTTTTCCTGATCCTATCACTACCGCAGGCAGCTAAATAAGCTACAAGTTAGTGTAGTGCGTCCTCCTCACAGTGTTCAGCTAAAACTACAAGTTAGTGTAGTGCACAGTGTTCAGCTAAAGCTACAAGTTAGTGTAGTGCATCCTCCTCACAGTGTTCAGCTAAAACTACAAGTTAGTGTAGTGCGACCTCTGCACAATGTTCAGCTAAAGCTACAAGTTAGTGTAGTGCGTCCTCTGAACATTGTTCAGCTAAAACTACAAGTTAGTTTAGTGCATCCTCACAGTGTTCAGCTAAAACTACAAGTTAGTGTAGTGCGACCTCTGCACAGTGTTCAGCTAAAGCTACAAGTTAGTGTAGTGCGTCCTCTGAACAGTGTTCAGCTAAAGCTACAAGTTAGTGTAGTGCGACCTCTGCACAGTGTTCGGGTAAAACTACAAGTTAGTGTAGTGCGAGCTCTGCACAGTGTTCAGCTAAAGCTACCTGTAGAAGGTTGGTGGTGTTTTCCTGATCCTATCATTACCGCAGGCAGCTAAATAAGCTACAAGTTAGTTTTTTGCGAGTTCTGCACAGTGTTCAGCTAAAACTACAAGTTAGTGTAGTGCGACCTCTGCACAGCGTTCAGCTAAAACTACAAGTTAGTGTAGTGCGACCTCTGCACAGTGTTCAGCTAAAGCTACAAGTTAGTTTAGTGCATCCTCACAGTGTTCAGCTAAAACTACAAGTTAGTGTAGTGCGACCTCTGCACAGTGTTCAACTAAAGCTACAAGTTAGTGTGGTGCGTCCTCCTCACAGTGTTCAGCTAAAACTACAAGTTAGTGTAGTGCGAGCCCTGCACAGTGTTCAGCTAAAGTTGCCTGTAGAAGGTTGGTGGTGTTTTCCTGATCCTATCACTACCGCAGGCAGCTAAATAAGCTACAAGTAAGTTTTTTGCGAGCTCTGTACAGTGTTCACCTAAAGCTACCTGTAGAAGGTTGGTGGTGTTTTCCTGATCCTATCACTACCGCAGGCAGCTAAATAAGCTACAAGTTAATTTTTTGCAAGCTCTGCACAGTGTTCAGCTAAAGCTACCTGTAGAAGGTTGGTGGTGTTTTCCTGATCCTATCACTACCGCAGGCAGCTAAATAAGCTACAAGTTAGTTCTTTGCGAGCTCTGCACAGTGTTCAGCTAAAGCTACCTGTAGAAAGTTGGTGGTGTTTTCCTGCTCCTATCACTACTGCAGGCAGCTAAATAAGCTACAAGTTAGTTTTTTGCGAGCTCTGCACAGTGTTCAGCTAAAGCTACCTGTGGAAGGTTGGTGGTGTTCTCATTCCTACAGGCAGGCAGTTGATTTTGCTAGCTGCAGTATCTATATACATATATATATATATATAATCTCCCAGCTTAGTGCAGCTACAGGCCATTAATATGTCTGGAAGGCCAACAAGGAGAGGCAGACAGACAATCACAAGCCAATAAAAGAGGGCAAGCAGGCTCTGTGTCTAGAGGCAACAGTGCTGGTCGTGGAGACGGTGCATCCTCATCAGCACGTGGCCGTGGGACACGCTTGACCTTTTTTTCGGTAGTTGGCCGTGTTGAGCCGCAACATGCGTAAGACTTGGTCGAGTGGATGACCAAGCCGTCCTCATCCTCCTCATCCTCTCTTACCCATGCTCAGGGTACTTTGTCTGGCAAAGCAGTTGCCAACGCGGCCTCTTCCCTTGGCTCAATTGCATCAGTGACTCCTTCCCTAGCCCCACCATGTCCTCCTGAGGAGTCCCTCAAACTGTTTGACCACAGTGTTGGGTACATGCTCCAGGAGGATGCCCAGCGTTTAGAAGGCTCTGATGATGATACTGAGCTAGATGAAGGCAGTAACGTGAGCACGGACAGAGGGGGTGCCCAAGAAGGACAGCAATCTGGCAGTCATGCTCTCCCTGCTGCAGCATACTGCCAGGTTTGTTCCAGTGATGATGAGGGAGGGGATGATGAGGTCACTGACTCAATGTGGGTGCCTGATAGGAGGAGGAGGAGGAGGCACATCACCAACGAGGCAGGATGCCCTCCAGGGACCAGCCTAAGGGCAGCACACTGACTGCATCACACCCCAAAGGTCCGCATGTGCAGGGCACTGCTGTCTCTGCATGTTATTCCAAAAGTTCTTTGGTGTGGGCCTTTTTTGAGACGAGTGCATCAGATCACACTGCTGCTATTTGCAACATATGTCTCAAGCGTATCTCGCGTGGCCAAAACATCTCCTGCTTGGGCACCACATGCTTCACCAGACATATGTTGACCTGCCATGCAGTTTGTTGGCGAACGTATCTAAAAGACCCACACCAAAGAACAAAGAGGATCTCTCCTTGCTCCTCATCAGCTGAGATCTCCAACCCCACTATACCTTCAGTCCTCCCTGAGACCTGCACTGAGAGGAATGAAGGTGTAGAATTAGGTGTGTCACAGCCAAGTACTTGTGGGCAATCTGCTTTCGGTACACCGAATTCAGATTGTACCAGCCAAATTTCCCTGCCCCAGCTGCTGCACCGCTGAAAGAAGTTCGCTCACAGCCATCCACATGCCCAACGGTTGAATGCTAGCTTGGCAAAATTGCTAGCACTTCAACTGCTGCCTTTTCAGTTGGTAGACTCTGCCTCTTCCTTCGATTCCGGCTCTCTACCGGCATGTGGAAGGCAATGTCAATGCCTCGCTGGACAGGCGGTCAGCGGTAAGGTGCATATTACCGCTGACTCATGGTCCAGCAGGCATGGACACGGATGTTACCTAAGTTTCACCATGCATTGGGTGACTCTGCTGGCAGCTGGGAAGGATGCAGGACAAGGTGCAGTAGTGTTGGAGGTTGTTCCGCCACCATGCCTCCAAAATGCCACTACTAATGATTGTGACACACCTCTCTCCTCCACCCTCTTCTCTTCTTCTTCCTCCATGGCCTCTTCCCGTGCTTGGTCCTCGGAACCAGCGGTGCTCTGTAGCCATTCAAGGGGCTACGCAAGTATGCAGGCCAAAAGATGCCATGCGGTTCTTGAGCTGGTGTACTTGGGGGACAGGAGCCACACTGGGGCAGAGGTTCTGTCAGCTCTGCAGGGGCAGCTTCAGAGGTGGTCGACGCCACGCCAACTTAAGGCAGGAATGGTGGTTTGCGACAATGGCACCAACCTCCTCTCCGCCCTCCGACAGGGACAAATGACCCATGTGCCCTGTTTGGCTCACATCCTTAACTTGGTGGTGCAGCGGTTCTTGGGCAGGTACCCGGTCTTACAGGATGTCCTGAGGCAGGCCAGGAAAGTCTGTGTGCATTTCCGCTGGTCATATAATGCCAGTGCTCAGATGGCAGACCTCCAAATGGAGTTTAACCTGCCCAAGAACCGCCTAATCTGTGACATGCCCACAAGGTGGAACTCAACGTTGGCCATGCTGCAGCAGCTGCACACGCAGCAGAGGGCCATCAATGAGTACCTGTGCGACTATGGCACCAGGACAGGGTCAGGGGAGCTTGATCAGGGGTGCATGCACTGTCCTGTCACCATTTCAGGAGGCCACGAGGATGGTGAGCAGTGACAGTGCATGCATCAGTGACACTGTCCCCCTTGTCCACCTGTTGGAGCACACGCTGCGTGGAATAATGGACAGGGCACTTGAGGCAGAACAGAGGCAGGAAGAGGAGGACTTCCTTAGCTCTCAAGGCCCCCTTTATCCAGACAGTGTTCCTGCGTGCCGATCACACAGGAAGAGGAGGAGGAGGAGCATTGTGTCAGTATGGAGGTGGAGCCTGGCACTCAACATCAGCAGCAGTCTTTAAGGGATCAGTCCCAAGAAACACATGGACTTGTACGTGGCTGGGAGGAGGTGGCTGCGGACCATGTCGTTCTTAGTGACCCAGAGGACTCCGGACCGAATGCCTCAGCAAACCTACGCTGCATGGCCTCCCTGATCCTGCAAAGCCTGCGTAAGGATCCTCGTATTCGTGGTATCAAGGAGAAGGACCAATGCTGGTTGGCAACCCTCCTTGATCCACCTTACAAGGGTAAGGTTGCGGACCTTATCTTGCCGTTGCAGAGGGAGCAGAGGAGGAAACATCTTCGGGAGGCCTTGCAGAAAGTCTGTGCAGCGCGTTCCCAGAGACTGGGAGGTTACAAACTCCTGTTTCTGGACAACGTGTTGCTGAGGCTTCGGTCAGTCAAAGAAGGAACAGCGGAGAAGGTGGTCGTCTGACCGATGCGTTCAGACAATTTTTTAGTCCGCAGCCCCAAGGTATGATCGGTTCCAGCAACCATCGCCAGCGTCTGTTTTACATGGTGCAGGAATACCTAGGGGCAAGATCTGACTTGGACACCTTTCCCACCGAAAATCCTCTGGGTTACTGGGTCTTGAGGATGGATCACTGGCCAGAGCTTGCACAGTATGCAATTGAGCTACTGGCCTGTCCTGCATCCAGCGTTCTTTTGTAATGCACATTCAGTGCTGCTGGAGGCTTTGTAACCGATCACAGGGTGCGTCTGTCCTCCGACTCGGTCGATCGACTGACCTTCATAAAAATGAATCAGTCTTGGATCACCACCAGCTACCAAGCACCTGATGCTGATGTAATCAAATAATTTTTTTTGAAATCTCAGATCACTTCAAAGACTGCCTATGCTGAGTGACTATCCTGAGTAATTATCCTCTTCCTCCTCAATGATCACGCTGATAGCTTGTAAGAACATTTTTGGTTCTGGGCACCAGCACCAGTGCCTAAGGCCTAATTTTTCAGCCCCTGTTCAACAGGGGCATGTAATTACAATTCTTGATCTAATATTTCACAGCAGGGTCCGTTTCTGCGCCCACCAAGAGTGAGTGAGGACTTACAGTGTTGTGGCACCAGCACCACCACCACCAAAGGCCCAATTTTTCTGCCCCTGTTCAACAGGGGCATGTAATTACAATTCTTGATCTAATATTTCACAGCAGGGTCCTGTGAGGGCTTACAGTGTTGTGGCCACAACAACACCTAAGGCCCAAATTTCTGCTGAGTATATAGGGCAGGCCCCTACTTTCAAACATCCAACTTACAAATGACTCCTACTTGCAAACAGAAGGAGACAACAGGAAGTGAGATGAAATCTACCCCTAGGAAGGGAAATTCTCTCCTGTAAGAGTTAATATGGGAAAAACATTTCTCCTTTCCACTGATGCTTTATCACCAATCCTTGTTTCACAAAAAAACCCAAATTTTCAAAAACATTTGTCATTGGGACAAAAAGTGAGGTGAAATCTTCTGAAGAGGAGCACAGACAGCAAAACAAATGTCACATGGGTGATAACCCTTCCCTATGTTTTCCAAAAAGCTTAAAATAGATTTTTTGGCTGGAGCTAAACACGTTAAAAATGTACCAGTTCAGAATTACAAACAGATTCTACTTAACAACAAATCTACAGTCCCTGTCTTGTTTGCACCGCCTGTATACTGCTGTTCAGAGTACAGAGCCTGTATACTGCGGTTTCCTTTTTTAATTTGGGTGCGGGGTTCCCCTTAATATCCATACAAGACCCAAAGGGCCTGGTAATGGACTGGGGGGTACCCATGCCGTTTGTCTCACTGATTTTCATCCATATTGCCAGGACCCGACATTACATTAAAGCCGCAAGCAGTTTTAAATGACTTCTTTCCTTTAAAAATGACATTTTGTGCAGGGACTGTTCTAAGCACGGGAAACACGCGCCACTTTACAGGCATACTATAGACACCCCCCCGGGTACAATATTTAAAGGAATATTTCACTTTTTTTTTTTCTTTACTTTAAGCATCATTAAAATCACTGCTCCCGAAAAAACGGCCGTTTTAAAAGTTTTTTTTGCATTGATACATGTCCCCTGGGGCAGGACCCGGGTCCCCAAACCCTTTTTAGGACAATACCATGAAAATTAGCCTTTAAAATGAGCACTTTTGATTTCGAACGTTCGAGTCCCATAGATGTCAATGGGGTTCTAACGTTTGTGCAAATTTTGGGTCCGTTCGCAGGTTCTGGTGCGAACCGAACCGGGGGTGTTTGGCTCATCCCTAGTCTAGACAAGCTTACTACTGAAATCTCCAATATTGACTCCCAAAACAAATTAAATCCAACCCTTAACCTAAAAATCAAACTACTAGCCCTCCGCCAAGAATTAAGAGCCTTTCTCTTAAACTCCTTCAAAAAAGTCCATCGCAGGCTCAAAGCCACATCCTACTCTATCTCTAATAAAGCAGGCAAGGTCATGGCCCAACTTATCTGTAGTCAACTTATCAAGTCCTCAATCCCCCATATTTTTCACCTTTTTTTAAAGAAAAATTAATTAACCCACAAGTCAAAGCCAATGCTTTTAGTTCATATTATGACTACCCTTTAAAACTTCAAAAATGACCAAAACAATCATCAACCCTCTCATGATCTAATCCAGCAATTCTTATCCATACAAGATACAAATCCCTACACTTAGTGAAGACCAATTAAAAGACCTGAACTCCCCCTTCTCAGACCAAGAAATTGCTCAAGTGATTAATTCCCTTCTAACTGGTAAATCTCCTGGACCTGATGGCCTGCCAGGAGAATATTACAAACAGTTCAGCTCTATACTTACCCCCCACCTTCAAAACCTCTTCAATGAAGCTGCCTCCTCCTCCATGTTTCCTCCTGAAATGATGTCTGCAGTAATTGTCGGCCTACCTAAACCAGGTAAAAGTCCAAATACCCCCCAAAACTTTAGACCTATCTCCCTTCTCAATGTAGATCTAACATTATATGCCAAATTGCTTGCCACTAGAATATCCAAACTACTCCCCCTTCTCATCAATGCCGATCAAACAGGCTTCATTCATGGTAGTCAATCTTCTGACGCCACAAGAAGACTCATAAACCTCATCCATTCAGCCAGCTCCGATGGAATGCCTTCCCTGCTTCTATCTCTGGACGCACAGAAGGCGTCCAACAGAGTACACTAGGGATACATGAGAGAGGTACTCATTAAATTTGGATTCAAGGATTACATATTATCTGCCATTATGGCATTATACTCTGCCCTTTTTGCCAGAGTATTTGTGGGAGAAATGCTCTTCACTCCCTTCCATATATCAAATGGCATGTGCCAAGGGTGCCCCCAT
The DNA here is from genome assembly GCF_042186555.1 of Aquarana catesbeiana. Classification (NCBI taxonomy): domain Eukaryota; kingdom Metazoa; phylum Chordata; class Amphibia; order Anura; family Ranidae; genus Aquarana; species Aquarana catesbeiana. The sequence continues at coordinate 331,043,703 of NC_133328.1, read as the reverse complement.
CACTCCTTATCTTTAACTTAATCAATGAACCATTGGCAGAAAGTATTCAAAGCTCCAAACTAATTTCTAGTCTCTAAAGTGGGTGACTACAACCACAGGATTAGAATATTTGCCGATGACATCATATTAATGTTGACTAATCCACATTCGTCTCTACCAGCGGTACACTCCTTACTACTTGATTTTGGTGCAATATCCTACTACAAAGCCAATGCCGCTAAATCACATATTCTAGATCTGGGGGTAGATGACACAACCCGCCACCTCTTATCTTTAAAATTCCCATTTCAATGGGCAGAAACAGACATAGAATATCTAGGAATTACACCGATATGACACCTGAAAACCTCTATAAAGAAAACATTATCAGCTATAGACAAAAATGTATCCAGTTCCTTCATCAGTTAGGAAAACACAAATTCTTATGGGCTGGTGTTTAGTGGCATTTAGGATGACTATTCTCCTTCAACTTCTTTACCTCTTCCGAACCCTACCTATCCCAATAAATAAAAGCTACATTAACTCCCTCCAAGCATCCCTACAAACATACACTTGGGTAGGGAAAAATCCACAAGTTTCTAGAAGCAGGCTCAAACATAGATCAGTAGGGGGCTCAGGCCTATTGGATATTGCTGACTACCACACAGCAAGCATAATAGCCCAACTAAGAGTGGTTCCTTCCAATAGCTTCCACTCGATGGGGAGCCATAGAAAAATATACCGTCCCAGGCAAAGACCTTAAAAATTGGATCTGTAGCCTAAATACAAAATCAAAACTCCCAAACTACCTCCCACTAACCATTATAGCATCAGTTAGAGCATGGCATAAACTCACTTCCACCACTTGGAGTGGCACTCTTACAACACCCATCAAATTACCCATATCTGTTCTCAAATTGCTTATTCCTGACCTCCGTATACATAATTGGCCCAAACATGAACTTACTCTTGACTGACCTAGTCCAAAAGAATCAGATCAAACCCTTCCACGCCCTCAAAACAGAACTGAAACTGGGCCCAGAATCCTACTCCCAGTATCTACAAATTGCTCACTGCCTTAAGAGCAACCCACAACTTTTGATTTCCATTCCCATACAAGTTATAACATACTATGTACCACTCATGGTTTGAAGGAGCACTGAGGTCAGTGTGAAATGCACGCATCACCTCCTGGGTTCGGACACTCTGTCTTTGTTGGCTGTCATTTACTATTTTTGGAATAAAATAGTTGGAATATTCCTGTGGTGTGCAGCCATTCTTTTCTTCCTATACTATTCGCCCCACTCCTCCAGGAGCAAAGGTCCACTATTCCACTAGTCCACTAAGGGAGCACTATTCTATAATGTGCTACAAGAAAAGACACAATTCCAACATTCCCTGACCTTTAAACAATGGAGCGAGATCTAGCCAGATCCTACACAGGAAAGCAATGTCAGAGAGCTCTCAAATCCACTTATGATGCCACAAAATGCACTGCACTGTGAGAACTAACACAAAACATAATTCAAAGGACATAGTTAACACCAGATAGAATAGCTGGTGTTGACTATGCTAGATAGAATAGATAGAATGGATAATGACAATGTGTAAAAACATGTAAATTAACAAAAAAAGACATGTAACAAAAGTCCAGATCCCTGTGTGCAATCTCAGGGATCTGAGATTGCAAATAAATCCATAAATGTGTATCACTCAGCACTCAAGGTGAAATCCCACCACCTGGACTGGAATTCACCACATCTGGATGACAGCCTATTTAGGTCTCTCTGCGTTAAAAATAATGCTGGATTTTTTTTTTTTTTTGCCTTTAAATGCCCCTCAATGTTGGCCTATGTGTCCATTCACACATAGACATTTAGAAGCATTTAGAGGTAGGGGCATTCAGAGGCAGAAAAAAACTCCATTGCCAGTGCATCCAGGAGCAGCAATGATTTTGCAGAAAAAAAACACTTAACGTTTGTAAATGTGTAAATGAAATTAATTAATGCCCCAGTGTTTGATGTGCTTAAATGCATCTAGACACATTTACATATGTTAAGTATTTTTTCTGATAAAACTCTGCTGCCGGGAGGAAAAGCATTTAGGAATACTGAGCAAATTCCCTGTATGCACAAAGCCTTAGAGGTAAAACAAATGTACTTCATAATCTCCTCTCTATAGAGTCAAATCAATTCCCTCAATGGTCTTGAACTTGGTATAAATGGATATTCCAATGACAAATCAGCACGTTCTTGTACCAGCATACAGGTGTGCAGTGCTCCGGAAGCTTTTCATAGTGTAATAGGTTTATTATAAAAAAGAACAGAAAAATAATAATTACATGTGTATACAGAGCTTCCTTATGCTAGCAACAGATCACAGCCACAATCTCTGTCTCCAATGCCTGACTCAAACACATACCAACATATCCCCAAGAGTCGCCTTTGTTCTGTTGTCATTTTCATTTTCTATGCCAATCCAAATCTTCTCAGTTCAGCTGACAGCTCCATACTGAAATGTACTGATACTGATTTGTCTGCAGAAAATGCCATAAATATACATTCCTAGCACCTCCACTCGTTACATCGCTGGCTGATCTTGACATAGCAAGGATCCAGACTGTGGATGGTTCTGTGGGGAAGAGAATATATGGTGACAATTCATCTAAAGCATTAAATTACATTTTATACGATGTAAAAACAACTTTACACATAAAAGTTATATATAGATCTGTGGTGGTATAAATGCTTCCTTATTTGTGATTTAACATTTTCAGCAAATCAAGTGGACATTTACCCACATCAGCTAATTTATTAAAGTGATTGTAAAGGATTGTTTTTTATTTTTTAAAAATAACAAGCATATCATACTTACCTCTACTGTGCAGCTTGTTTTGCACAAAGTGGCCCCAAACATCCTCTTCTGGGGTCCCTCCGCAGATCTCACGGCTCCTCCTCACATCAGATAACCCCCTAGGATAAATGCTCTCCCAAGGGGGTTACTCCTCCCAAGTCCAGCATTTACATTCACAGACACGAATGCTGGACTCGGCCTTATCCCCGACACCCGCATCATTGGATTTGATTGACAGCAGCGGGAGCAATGGCTGCACTGCTATCAATATATCTAATCAAGAGCCGGGACCCTGCGGAGAGAGGGACAGCGCATCTCTGCCAAGGAGATGAAGGGGCTCAGGTAAGTAAAATGGGGGGCTGGGGGGCCGTTGACTGCCAGGTGTTTTTTCACCTTAAAGCATCGGGTGCATTAAGGTGAAAAAACATGAGGGTTTACAACCTTTCATTAACTTTCATTAAGAATAAAATGATTTTAATACAGTTGCTAATTCAATTTAAGCAGTCCACTCTCAAAAATATATATATAATGGCAGCTGAGGAGCTGTTTTTGCAGGTTAACGGAATCTTGGGTAATGGTTGTAAAACATAGGAATAGATACTGACATATAGCATATATTTCTATGAACTGGTAGCATCTACGCCTTTTATAAGTGCCTAGAGCTTTTTTTATACATTGTAAATGTTTTATATAGATCCAGGTTTAAATAAATATAAACAAGTGTGAAAGGTTACATATGATGTTATGTTTGTAACTAGTATACATTCCTATTCTACTATGCAACAAATTTTCTTCCCTAAAACATTTAATTTTTGTTTCTCAAGTGAGCTGACCTAAAGCAGATCTTTGGCCATCCATCCCTGCTTACTAGGTGGTCTGGGTGGCACATTTCTGAAATTCACCCACCCAGAGGATCCAGCATTGTCCAGCTAAGATTCTCTTGTATTATGCCACCTCTCAGTTTCACGCTGCCATGTTGAACATCTTTAAGAGGCCAGTCGGCTCTTTCTGGTTTTCTCCATAGTTTGAATATCTCATAAACGTTCAGTCTTTACACCGAGCATACTAGTGCATCAAGTCATTTAGTTGTTGCTGTACAGTATAAAATAATACCTCCCCTGATGCTCTATTCCATTTGTGTACTCTATTTGAAAACTTATTTCAGGCTGTTAGACGCTAAAGTCAAGCTCCAGAAAAAAAAAATGAATAGATGAAAGGAAATGTGATTATGGAAGCCAAAAAAATAGTACATTTTATTTGTTTTGCAGAAATGAGCACTTCTATTTACAAGTTCACACTGCAAAGTTCAGGTCTGTTTTTAAGAAAACTCCTCATCTCTGCAGCTTACTCTCCTGTTAGATCCTGGAGTTATGTACAGCAGAATGAACAATACTATAACTGTAGGTATGCAGTAGTTACCCTACATCAAAAGCACAAGGAGAAGACAACTGAGTATAGAATAGGTGACAATAAAGATCTGCATTTGAATGTTGCCATTGTACATTTGAAAAATTGCAGTAACTTCCTTCTACAAATTGCAATGAAATTAACATTAATAACGTGTTGCCTTTGCATGCATGTTAGCAATGCCTGTATTCGAATGCCATCATGTGCTAATGAATGAAATGACATTGCAATACAAGGTGCCCAGAGTATATTTAGTATCGGAGTTGAAGATGTGCTTAGAGAGTAAATGTGGAAACTTTTGTCTGTCAAAGTTATGTGCAAAGATAGGAATAGAACAAACTAGCAAGCCACATAAATATATTCTACTAGAGATCATCAGAGGACATATAAAAATGCAGTAGTGTTGCATAATCTTACATTGTAAAAAATGGATTTGTGCTGCAGTCTCAGCTGTAGATTGGATACACATCCCGGCTCTTGCACTGAAACTGAATTGCTAAGCACTGCAGTATCTCTGGAGAAGTCCCATTTTGATTGTACCTCATACTAATCTTATGAGCAGATTAAATATATATTTTTTACACGTGTGCTTGTTGGTTAGACTAACATTTTTCTTTTGAATTTTCTTTTTGTTTTAGGTTTAATATAAATCTTTTTGTTTGTAGACAATGTAACATTTAAAAATATATTATATAATTCGAATTTAATACAACAACATTTAATAGTAGTTGTAGCGAAATCTACACATAGAGTTTAAGCTGCAGCATCAAAGCGTATTTAAGCCAGTGATAGTATTTAAAAATGTCTTAAAACATTGTTACTCAAAGCCTCTAAAGATAATTGGCTCCATCTGCTGGCTTTACCAGGTACATGGTTAAACTATTTCTACAAAACAATCCTGTTTGCTCAGTATTTTTTTTCTTTTTGGCAAAGTCTTTATTTTTACATTTGCTGCTCTTAAAAAAACAAAACAAAAACACACACACACACAAAACAAAAAACAAAAAAATTATATATTTATTAGTTTATGACAGGGTTGTTTATTTCTTATACTGTAGCTCTGATGTTTGTGAAACACACCCACAGGTATTATAAAATGGTAATTGCTTTATAATGAAACATTATTTTTTAAAAATGTATTAACAATTAATCAATGAGGATGGTTTTAAAAAAAATGACACCTAAAGAAAAAAAAAAAAAAAAAAAAAAAATCATTCAAGTATACAGTGTATTCCTAACTTTAAAAAATACCTTCTATTGCACGCATCCTCCTCCAAATCTCCAAAGTCCTTTTTTTTGGTGCTGTGATTTGTCATCCTGTTAGAGGTTTACTATGTTTGTTCTCCATGGTTTCATTGTGCATAGGAATATAGCCTCTTGCTCACTCCTGAGATGGACTAGGGTTCAAAGAGCAGTATACATGACCGCAACTAATGTGCATTGCTCATTCCAAACAAATGGAATTGAGGGGGGAAAGGAAAGGTTTGAGAGCTCACAGGGAACACTACGATGAGGCAAAAAAACATAGTAAGAAACAATAACATGAAAAAAAAAATGAAAGGTTCATTAACCTCCCTGGCGGTCTGATTATGTCTGATTTTTGAATGTCAAAGCGGTACATTGTGTTGCATGGAAATTTCTTGTTCTATATTGTAGGCCTGTAATTCTAAGAAATAACTCACTTAAATCTGTCCAAACAAGAGTTTAGTAGACATCCCGGGTATGATATAGTTTGAAACACGAAATCATAAAATTATATATATATATATATATATATATATATATATATATATATATATATATATATATATTTTTTTTTTTAATAATAATATAATAATAATACATTTTATTCAATAATGTAATCAAATCAAAAACACTGAAATGTGTCCAAACAAGGGTGCAATATTACTAGTCACTGTAATACTAGACACTGCATATTGGTTTAGTAAACATCCGGGTATAATACATTTTGAAACATGGGACTGCACAAAGTCCGACGTCACAATCAGGACAATGGAACCTGGTTTCCTTTCTAATTTTCTTTCCACTGTCATCTCGTTTTGAGCAACAAACCACATTGCAGGTGCTGACTTTTTCTCGGTTGGTGGGATGTAGTCTATGAAGTGATGACCAGTCAGAATGTTCTGGGTAGAAAATGCCAACAGCACGATGTCCAGCTCTATTCACAGCCATTGATGATGTTTGGTGGTTCACAAACATATGTTTGGCAACTTTCCAAATTAAGTCAGAATGAATGACAGGCTTGTCACTCTTTTTTTTTTTTGCAGAATGTAGGCATTCCACAAGCATTGCTCAAAAAGATGCCTGAAGATCTTCTTATAACACTTCTTTTGCTGTTTCCTCATTCCTGGGTATAATGTCATTGCTTGGTCGGCTCTGTCGACACCTCCCATGGTGTTTTAGTAATCTATGACTACTTGTGACTTCATGATTTTTTTCCCAACTTTCCTGCGTACCATAACAGTGGAGGTATTATGAACTGTACTCATTAGGCACACATCTTTCTTGTCATGCCATTGCAGTGCCATCATTTTGCCTTTCTGTCAGGCAACCATTTATCCAGTCTTCAGCTTCTTATTGCCAAACATTGGCGGCATATGGAGCCGGTTAGCCCTAAGGGTTCATAGGCATCTGTTTTGTTTTGCAGAAGAAACTCATAAAGTTCAGGAGACGTATAAAAGTTGTCAGTTGTTATGCAATAGCCTTGATTTAGCAATTGCTCAATGAGTGAAAGAACGGAAGATGTTGTCATTCCATAGTTGCTGTATTTTGGATTGAATTTTGTTCCTTTTCCAGTGTATAGGACTGAATTCCAAATGTAGCCAGTTGACAATTCACATAGAATGTAGAATTTTACGCCAAATCGTGCTCTCTTTGATGCAATGTATAGCATCAGCTGAGCCTTCCCTTGTAGCCCATTAGACTTTAATCTATGCTGATATCTCTTTCTGGCACATAGCTATATTGGAAATTCTTTAGAATCATTTGAGATACTTCCCAAAGTGTCTTTAGTTTTGGTGCAGGATGAATAGTTTCATCAAATTCTTCATTGTTTTCAAAGTGTAAATATTTCATGATCAGGGTAAATCTGTACTCTGACATGACCGTACTAGGGATGAGCCGAACACCCCTCTGTTCAGTTCGCACCAGAACTTGTGAACAGGCACAAAATTTGCTCGAACACACGAACACCGTTAAAGTCTATGGGACACGAACATGAATAATCAAAAGTGTTAATTTTAAAGGCTTATATGCAAGTTATTGTTATAAAAAGTGTTTGGGGACTTGGGTCCTGCCCCAGGGGACAAGGATCAATGCAAAAAAAAGTTTTAAAAACGGCCGTTTTTTCGGGAGTAGTGATTTTAAAAATGCTTAAAGTGAAACAATAAAAGTGTAATATTACTTTAAATTTTGTACGTGAGGGGTCCCCCTAAATTCCATACCAGGCCCTTCAGGTCTGGTATGGATTTAAAGGGGAACCCCACACCAAAATTTTTTAAAAAATGGCGTGGGGTCCCCCCAAAAATCCATACCAGACCCTTATCCGAGCACGCAACCTGGCAGGCCGCAGGAAAAGAGGGGGGATGAGAGAGAGTGCCCCCCATCCTGAACCGTACCAGGCCAACATTGGGAGGGTGCTTGGGGTAGCCCCCCAAAACACCTTGTCCCCATGTTGATGGGGACAAGGGCCTCATCCTCACAACCCTTGCCCGGTGGTTGTGGGGGTCTGTGGGCGAGGGGCTTATCGGAATCTGGAAGCCCCTTTAACAAGGGGACCCCCAGATCCTGGCCCACCCCCTATGTGAAATGGTAAGGGGGTACAAAAGTACCCCTACCATTTCACAAAAAAACTGTCAAAAATGTTAAAAATGACAAGAGACAGTTTTTGACAATTCCTTTATTTAAATGCATCTTCTATCTTCTATCTTCTAATCTTCTATCTTCTAATCTTCTATCCTCTAATCTTCTATCTTCTGGTTCTTCTGGTTCTTCCACCGGTGTTCTCGTCCAGCATCTTCCTCCATGGCGTCTTCTTCCCTTCTCCTCGGGCCGTTCTGCATCCATGATGGCATGGAGGGAGGCTCCCGCTGTGTGACGCTTCTCCTCTTCTAATGGTTCTTAAATAATGGGGGGGCGGAGCCACCCGGTTACCCCACCCCCCTCTGACATCACGAGGAATGCCACAGGGAAGTCCCCGTCAAGTCCCCGTGCGTCAGAGTGGGGAGAGGTCACCGGGTGGCCCCGCCCCCGTTATTTAAGAACCGTCAGAAGAGGAGAAGCGTCACACAGCGGGAGCCTCCCTCCATGCCATCATGGATGTGGAGCGGCCCGAGGAGAAGGGAAGAAGACGCCACGGAGGAAGATGCCAGACAAGAACAACGGAGGAAGAACCAGAAGAAACAGAAGAAGAAGAAGATGGAGGAAGAAACCGAAGGAAGATAGAAGATAGAAGAAAGAAGAAGCATTTAAATAAAGGAATTGTCAAAAACTGTCTCTTGTCATTTTTAACATTTTTGACAGTTTTTGTGAAATGGCAGGAGTACTTTTGTACCCCCTTACCATTTCACAAAGCAGGAGGGCAGGGATCTAGGGGTCCCCTTGTTAAAGGTGGCTTCCAGATTCCGATAAGCCCTCCGCCCGCAGACCCCCACAACCACCGGGCAAGGGTTGTGGGGATGAGGCCCTTGTCCCCATCAACATGGGGACAAGGGGTTTTGGGGGGCTACCCCAAAGCACCCTCCCAATGTTGAGAGCATGTGGCCTGGTACGGTTCAGGGGGGGGGCGCTCTCTCGCCCCCCCTTCTTTTCCTGCGGCCTGCCAGGTTGCGTGCTCGGATAAGGGTCTGGTGTGGATTTTTGGGGGGACCCCACGCCATTTTTTTTTTTTAATTTTGGCACGGGGTTCCCCTTAAAATCCATACCAGACCTGAAGGGTCTGGTATAGATTTTGAGGTGGGACCCCACTCCATTTTTTTTAAATTTTGGCCAGGGTTCCCCTTAATATCCATACCAAACCTGAAGGGCTTGGTATGGAATTTAGGGGGACCCCTACGTTATTTTTTTTAAATTTTGGTTCAGGGTTCCCCTGTGGGGAATTCCCATGCCATTTTTATCAATGAACTTTTATGTGTATTGTCGGACCGGCAATTCATTAATAGCCGCCAGTAGTTTTAAATGACTTTTGTTCCTGAGTTTTGCAATTGCCTACTGGCAAAATGCAATGTGTTAACACTTTAAGAGGACTTCCTAAATGAAGCTGGAAGTGTGACGTTTAAGAAAATAATAATGCATAAACCAAAGATAGCTGTCAGAAACCATACAACGTGACAAAAAATGGTGCATATATATATATATATATATATATATATATATATATATATATATATATATATATATATATATATATATATATATATATATATATATATATATATATATATATATATATATATATGATCAGCTGTTACATTATGACCTCCCACCAAAACTATTGGGGCATGGACTTCACTACTCTTCTTAAGCTATACTGTGGTATCTGGCACCAAACCATTCATAGCAGAATCATGTGAGTTTTGAAGCAGGGCATCCATTGGCCAGACATGTTTTTCCAACATATCCCACAGATACTCAATTGGATTCAGATGTAGAGAATTTGGAGGCAAGTCAACACCTCAAACTCATTGTTGTGTTCCTCAAAACATTCCTGAATTCATCAGACCAGGCCACCTTCTTCCATTGCTTTGTGGTCTAATTCTGATGCTGTAAATTTGAAAAAACCTTGTGAGCTGCTATATAATTCCTAGAAGCTGCCGGCACTTCCCACACTTCCAATTTGATAGTACAAAAAGATTAAAAATAAGTGCAGCACTATACAAACATAATTATTATCCAATGTGCATGTAAAATATCTATATCTATATCTATATCTATATCTATATCTATATCTATATCTAGTGCAATATGCTGTAAATTTTCACTGATAGTATACAAGTATACAGTATACAATGGTGGCCCGTCCATAGGGGGTGCACAGGCGCCACTCCCTACAAGCTATTTACAAAAAAAAGTGGTCACTTTAAGAGTGTCAAGGCGCCGGACACACAGCGGTCTATGGGAAGCTTCCCAGCTTGCAATCAGCTGATTGCAAGCTGGGAAGCTGATTTGCCCATGTGTAGGGAGTGTTCAGGGCGCAGTTGATGCGCCCACAAAAACTCCCACTCTCCAATCATTTGTCTCTGGCCCCCTGTGCTTTATTTTCATTGGCAGGGACCGGAGGACGGTGCTTTTTGCAGCACCACGTCACTTCCAGTTTCCTGGCTTACTGTGCTGTGGACTGTATGACTGCCTGTACCCATGGTGGATTAGGAAGCTGAGCGTTGTGATCAAATGCAAAGTAAGGCTAATTTAAGTGTGCCGTGGCAGTCTTTCTCTCCTGACTGACACACTCTGACAGCCATGATCCACCCCTCCGTACACACTTCCATGCTCGCCTCTCACTTATTCTCAAGTCTCCACTCAGACAGTGCACACTGCAGACTTGGCAACATGAAGGACATGAAAAAAGGATTCACCTGGAGCTGAGGAACAGGACGCTGTATGATGCAAGATCTGCTGATTCCACTCACATGGCACACACAGAGTACACTGTCAGAATGATGATCAGCAGTAGAAGTTGCACAGTGCACAGCTCACGTTATTGTCCAGCACATACATGGATCTCTTTTTTTTTACTTGGCCAGGCACTGTGACCACATGGGCTTGTCTCTTATTTATGTATTAATCTTTGTTGACCATTGCCCTGACCAGAGGTCTGCCTTTCACGTTGCTGAATTATTGGTGGGGAACGGAGGGAGGATAGATAAGAGACACTATTCTCCACCTGCGGAGCCTGTTTCCCTCGTAGTGTAATGTGAACTCTCCCATTGTTGGGGGAATGTCAGGTGTTACATGGGGCAGTAATAAAAATAAAGGAATCTATGCTGTGGTGGTGCTGGGACAGGCTAAAGTGTGAGGAGAAGTGTGGTGGATTGTGAAGTGTTCAGGAATCAGGAGAACACTGAGGCATGTGTTTTATATTTATAGACCTTGATATAGATAACCCATGACTCCTTCACTAGTGTCATTTCCTGCCCCCATATTAGATTGCAAGCTTTACAGGACAGGGAAGGCACTCATTCCACCATTACTAACCTGCCATTTGTACGTGAGGGCCATTTATACCAGGATCTGCTGTTGTTCACTGCCTATCCTTACACTATGGAAAGAGAAACAACTATTTTTGTCTGTCTATGGAGGGGCAATATTTGAACGATGGTCCCAAAATTGACCAGCATCGGGGCCCCTAGATGACTGTGTACATCTTCTGTAAAAGGGCATGTGGCTGCTGTGTACAGTGTAATGACAATTCCCTATATTTGATGTGTCTGAGTCTAGAGGATTATCTGCGTATGCATGTTACCTCAGGATTAGGGCACTGCCATTGTGCATGCACCCTGTTTTCACAGACAGCCTGTGTATAACACCCTCTGCGGCCCATGTATGTAAGACATCCAAAGTGTATACCCCTTGACTTTATAGACATCCTATGTGTGGCACCCAGTTGTGGCTCCTGTTTCCAGATAGCTTATGTATGACACCAGTGTGGTCTCTGTATATATGGAACCCAGTGTAGCCCCCATTTTCAAAGACATTCTATGTATGAAAGTGTGGCCCCTTTTTCCATAGATATAGTCGGTTTTGATATCAAGTGTGGCCCCTGTTATTTACTGTACCCAGTTTCCATGGATTCCCTTCTTCACAGTACACAGCCTCAGTTTACCTCAGCAACAGCAGCCTGGGCCCCTGTATGTGTGTGAATACAGGCATGACATGCTGTGTGTGTATGTGGAACGCTGAAGTGACCAGGGTTTTGACGTACATGGTACAGTCGGTGTATAAAGTGCATAGTATGTGATAGAGAATGTGTGTCCTCTGCTTGTCAGGTAGCAAAGTGCTAAGTTGTAGAGAGGGAGGCGAATGTGGCCTTCTAATCACACACACAATCTGTAGAGATATACATAGAAATAAATTAATACAATACCCATATTAATGGGGCTAATCAGGGCACAGGATGGGGGAGGCAGAAAAATATGAACCTCCAGCCACTTGCTGGGGATTTGGAATTTTAAAACGCCTGTCTTCTGTCCCCTAATTATGCTTCCTCTCTCCTGTGCCAGCCAGTAATGGGAAGAATGGAATGCATAACCCTGCCCCATCATCACGCACTGCTGTTTAGCGGCAGTTCAGTGCAGCTTAAATGTTCAATGCTGTATGACATCCATCACATTGCAGGCACAATGTGAAGGAGGTACCAGCATGGCAGTGTGGGGTGGCAGGAGGGTATGTGTATGATGAAGGGAGGTTGTGGCAAATTCACCTTTGCCTAAGCAGACAGAAAACCTTGTACTGGCCCTGCTTCCTGTATATAGAGACTCTCTTTATACAGGAAGGAAGAAGGTGTGTGTATATAGGCTGAGCTATATACTCTGTCCTGTGATGCCAAGCTCTATGCTCTGTCCTGTGATTCTGGGACTGTATACTCCTGTCCTATGATTCAGGGGTTTTATATTTCTGTCCTGTGATTCTGGGGCTGTATACTCTGTCCTGTGATGCTGAGCTGTATACTCCTGAAATTATGGGTGAAAGCAAGTGGAATACAGGGGACGAAGTGGGTGGATTCTATAAGGGCTGGGGCTTATGCAAAGTGGGAGGGGTCAAAGAGGAAGGGTGGGGTCTGGCGTATGCAATGATCAAAAAATATATAAATGCCATAAAACTAGCAATAAAGTGCAATGTGCTCCATACTCCATACAGTGTCCTTATAAATTCCAATCAGTAGTGCAAAAAAAACAGCAGGCAGTCCATTTAGTGATTTGTGATATCAATATAATTGAAGGTAATATCTTCACACTAATCCATCTCTATGCATATACAGATATCCTTGTGTCACCGCCACCACTTGTACCCTCACCTTATAGGCTTAATAACTGTGCCTAAGATCACAATCAATCCTCTGATTAGCTTCTTTGAATTTTCCTCCTTCTTATAGCTCATCTGTTTACTCAGGTGTCTTACATCACAGGGTGTGGTCCTTCCTTATTATTTAACATTGGTCTCCACTCACATCACCCACATGCAAAGTAGCAAAGCTTGCAATAGTGCTTTACCGTTTTAAAAGGATTTATTTGTATAAAACATAAAACAAGTTTTACTCACATTTTCCAGATTAAAAAAAAGCCTTAATGGCACATCCACAGGTGCTGGGACAAAGTTATCTCCTCAAGACCGGCTCTGCAACCCCAGTTATCAGTGCTCCCCCGTCGGTTAAACTGACTCTATTTTCCTTGGTTATGTCCTAGTTCCTCACATGTCAGCCCCTCAGGCCTCTCCCCTTAGGAGCCAGTCTTGAGGTGATACCTTTGTCCTAGCACCTGTGGATATGCACATTAAGGCTTGTTTTTAATCTGGAAAATGTGAGTGAAACTTGTTTTATGCTTTATACAAATAAATCCTTTTAAAATGGTAAAGCACTATTGCAAACTCTGTTACTTTGCATGTGGGTGATGTGAGTGGAGACCAATGTTAAATAATAAGGCAGGAGGAACACCTGAGACGCCTGAGTAAACTGATGAGCTATAAGAAGGAGGAAAATTCAAAGAAGCTAATCAGATTGATTGTGATCTAAGGCACAGTTATTAAGCCTATAAGGCAAGGGCACAACTGGTGGCGGTGACACGAGGATATCTGTATATGCACAGAGGTGGATTAGTGTGAAGATATTACCTTCAATTGTATTGATATCACAAATCACTAAATGGACTGCCCATTTTTTTTTTGTACTACTGATTGGAATTTATAAGGACACTGTGTGGAGCATGGAGCACATTGCACTTTATTGCATTTATATATTTTTTTGATCTTTGCATACTATCAGTGAAAATTTACAGCATATTGCACTTTATATACAGTATATATTTTTTACATGCACATTGGATATTAATTATGTTTGTATAGCGCTGCACTTATGTTTAATCTTTTTCTAATTCTGATGCTCACATGCCCATTATAGGTGCTTTTGGCTGTGTACACAGGTCAACATGGGCACTCTGACTAGTCTTCAGCTGCACAGTTGCATACAGAACAAACAGTGATGCACTGTGTGTTCTGACACCTTTTTATTAGAACCAGCTATAACTTTTTCAGCGATTTGAGCTACTGTAGATTTTCTATTGGATCAGACTACTTGGGCCAGCCTTCATTCCCCATGTGCAACAATGAGCCTTGGCCACCCTTGACCCTGTTGCCAGTTCACTGGTTTTGCTTCTTTTCCACAGTCTCACATTCTGAGAACATCCCACAAGAGCTACAGTCTTGAGTCTTGATCCAGTCATCTACAACCCCTGCAAAAAGTATGGAATCACCACTCTTGATAAATGTTCACTGAATTGTTTAATTGTGTAAAAAAAAAAAAAATTACAGACATGCCTCAAAACTATTTAAATTTAACATTCCAACCTTCTGGCTTTAAGAAACAGTTAAAAAATAAAAAAATAAACAAAACTGTAGTCAGTTGAAATTGTTTTTTGCAGATCAAGCAGAGATAAAAATATGGAATCACTTAATTCTGAGGAAAATATTATGGAATCACCATGTCCTTTGCAGTTCTAAAACAAACATCTGCATCAGATTACATCCTGAAAAATTATGTCATTGTCACCAAACATCCTTTCAATTGATTGAACAAGAAAAGTGCCCAAAATATCAAGTCTCTAGTTTTCTAACTTGATGCTTTGATGCCTTCCTTGGTCTGCCAGTATGCTTCCTTTTAACAACCTTTCAATTTGATTTGTAGTAATGAAAACCCATCATTAACACCTAAACAGAAAAAAAAACAAGGTTACAGTGGGCTAAAGAAAAGCAATCATGGTCTGTGGATGACTAGATGAAAGTGATATTCAGTGATGAATCAAAAATCTGCATTGGGGAGGGTGATGATGCTGGAACTTTTGTTTGGTGCCAAGTCAATGAAATGTATGAAGACGACTGCCAGAAGAAAACATGCACATTTCCACAATAATTGATAATATGGGGTTGCATGTCAGGTAAAGGTATGGGAGAGATGACAGTCATTAAAGGAGTTGTAAAGGCAGAAGGTGTTTTATCTTAATGCATTCTATACATTAAGATAAAAAACCTTTTGGGTAGAGCAGCCATCCAAGCACCCCCTAATTACTTACCTGAGCCCCATCTCTCTCCAGCGATGTCCACGAGTGTCTAAACCGTCCGGGACACTCCTCCTGATTGGCTGAGACACATCAGTGGCACCATTGGCTCCTATGGCTGTCATTCAAAGTTATTTAGCCAATCAGAGCAGAGAGGGGGTGGGGCTAGGTCAGGGCTCCGTGTCTAAATAGATACACAGAGGTCTGACTCGGCTCAGGTGCCCCCATAGGGAGCTGCTGGCTGAGGGCGCACTTGATAGGAGGGAAGAGCCAGGAGCATCAAAGAGGGACCCGAGAAGAGGAGGATCCAGGCTGCTCTGTGCAAAACCAACTACACAGAGGAGGTAAGTATAACATGTTTGTTATTTAAAAAAAAAACAAGACTTTACAATCACTTTAAATATTTAATAAATTCACAAGTTTATATTGAGATTTTGGACACTTTTCTTATTCCATCAATTGAAAGGATGATTGGTGATGATGACATCATTTTTCAGGATGTTATCTGATGCACATTTTTGTTTTAGAACTGCAAAACACATGGTGGTTTCCATAATATTTTCCTGAGAATTGAGTAATTCCATATTTTTTCCTCTGCTTGATTTGCAAAAACAGTTGCAACTGACTACAGTTTTCCTCTTTTTTTTCCTTTTTTTTAACTGTTTCTTTGAATGTTAAATGAAAATAGTTTGAGGCATGCCTGTGATTAGTTTTTTTTTTTCTACACAAGTAAACAATTGAATGAACATTTTCCATGAGTGGTGATTCCTTACTTTTTGCCAGGGGTTGTAGTAATTAGAGTTTGGTCCTTGTCAAAGTCGCTCAAGTCTTTATGCTTTCACATTTTTTCTACCTTCCACACATCAATTTCAGGGACAACATGTCCACTCACTGCTTAATATATTCCACCAACTTTCATATATTTCAGAAGCCATTGTAACAAGATAATCAATGTTATTCACTTTACCTTTCAATGGTCATAATGTTATGACTGTACAGTGTTTGTGTGTGTCATATATATATATATATGACATATATATATATATAGACACCCCAAATACAAAAAAAAGTGGGATACTATGTTAATCTAGGAAAAAACAGAATGCAACATGGGGCAGACTCCTTTGGAGTCTGCCTTCTCAGTGGGGAATCTGTCTGTGATTCCCAATGAGCAGATAGATGGCTGGTCTGTGTTCGCTCCGCTCCACCTATGCACAGTTTACACAGACACAGCCTGCTCTCCTCTATGGGTGGTTGGATGTAAACAGACTATCTGTCCATTTACACCCAACTGCCATTCGATGCGATCCACCAGACGGAGGAGGAAAGGATTAGTCTGTTTTTATCAGACAGGATCAATTTGAATGTTGGCAGGTGTCGACGGACAGATGTCAATTGACATCCGCTGCTCCATAAAGGAGACTGGAGAGTCCAATTGGGTCCACCTGAAAAACTGATAGGTGGTCTAGATTGGTCTCATGTGAAATGGCTCTAACATGATTGGGTATAAAAAGAACAACTTAAAGAGTCAGAGTATCTCAGAAATAGAGATTGGCAGAGGTTCACCAATCGGTGAAGAGCTGAGTCTACAAATTGTTGAACAATTTAAGAATATTGTTCCTTAACATAAAATTGCAAAGACTTTAAATATGTCATCATCTTCAGTATATAATATTATCAAAATATTCAGAGAATCTGGAGAAATCTCTGTGCACAAGGGACATCACTGCATGGGCTCAAAAATCACTGTCTGTGAACACAGTCCGCCGTGCCATCCAAAAATGCAAGTTAAAGCTCTATCATACAAAGAAGAAGCCATATCTGAACCTAATTCAGAAATGCCACCATCTTCTGTGGGCCATAGCTAATTTAAAATGGTTTGTTGCAAAGTGGAAAATTGTTCTGTGGTCAGACAAATCCACATTTGACATTCTTTTTGGTAACCATGGGCGCTGCATCCTCTGGACTACAGAGGAGTGGGACCTTCCACCTTTTTATCAGTGCTCAGTTCAAAAGGCTTCATCTCTGATGGTAAGGGGGTGCATTAGTGCTTATGTAATGGGCAGGTTGCACATCTGGAGAGCCACCATTAATGCTGAAAAATATATCCATATTTTAGAGCAGTATATGCTCCTATCCAGACTATGTCTTTTTCAGGGAAGGCCTGGCATATTTCAGCAGGACAATGTTAACCCCTTAATGCAGGTGCCTCCCAGCCATTTAAGGGGTTTCTGATGCTGGGAAGTGGGGTTTATGATCATGTGACCGCCATGATTGGCTTTCCCAGCAGTCACATGACCAAAAAGCCCCCGATCGCAAGTAGCGATCAAGAGCTTTCCGTTAGGTGCCAGCAACTGTGCCAGGAGTATGCAGGGCACGCCCTCTCAACACAGCTTTGTTTACATTTTGGTACGCAAATATGCAACCTCTCAGCATCAAAGCCCACCTGCTGAGAGGCCGCATTTTTGCGTACTCTCAGGGCTAAGAGGTTAAAGGATAAGTTCACCTTTCATAACACATTACATGTTACACTTGTATTTAGAGTGTAACATGTTACAATTGGACCGGCCCCTGCACCTCCTTAATCCCTGCTGTGGCAGCTAGCGTCGTCCTTTAACCTGCCCGGCCGTGTCACTCATTGGTAGGGCTCTGTGCATGGAAAACTACAGGGTCCAGCAACCTTTGCGGCTGTCCGCTTTTGTTAGATAGTTACATAGTAGGTGAGGTTGAAAAAAGACAAGTCCATCAAGTCCAACCTATGTGTGATTATGTGTTAGTATTACATTGTATATCCCTGTATGTTGCGGTCATTCAGGTGCTCATCTAATAGTTTCTTGAAGCTATCAATGTTCCTCGCTGAGACCACCACCTGTGGAAGGGAATATCACATCCTTGCCGCTCTTACAGTAAAGAACCCTCTACGTAGTTTAAGGTTAAACCTCTTTTCTTCTAATTTTAATGAGTGGCCACGAGTCTTGTTAAACTCTCTTCTGCAAAAAGTTTTATTTTTATTGTGGGGTCACCAGTACGGTATTTGTATATTGAAATCATATCCCCTCTCAAGCGTCTCTTCTCCAGAGAGAGTAAGTTCAGTGCTCGCAACCTTTCCTCATAACTAAGATCCTCCAGACCCTTTATTAGCTTTGTTGCCCTTCTTTGTACTCGCTCCATTTCCAGTACATCCTTCCTGAGGACTGGTGCCCAGAACTGGACAGAATACTCTAGGTGCGGCCGGACCAGAGTCTTGTAAAGCGGGAGAATTATCGTTTTATCTCTGGAGTTGATCCCCTTTTTAATGCATGCCAATATTCTGTTTGCTTTGTTAGCAGCAGCTTGGCATTGCATGCCATTGCTGAGCCTATCATCTACTAGGACCTCCAGGTCCTTTTCCATCCTAGATTCCCCCAGAGGTTCTCCCCCCAGTGTATAGATTGCATTCATATTTTTGCCACCCAAATGCATTATTTTACATTTTTCTACATTGAACCTCATTTGCCATGTCGTTGCCCACCCCATTAATTTGTTCAGATCTTTTTGCAAGGTTTCCACATTCTGCAGAGAAGTTATTGCCCTGCTTAGCTTAGTATTGTCTGCAAATACAGAGATTGAACTGTTTATCCCATCCTCCAGGTCGTTTATGAACAAATTAAATAGGATTGGTCTCAGCACAGAACCCTGGGGGACCCCACTACCCACCCCTGACCATTCCGAGTACTCCCCATTTATCACCACCGTCTGAACTCATCCTTGTAGCCAGTTTTCAATCCATGTACTCACCTTATTCCATGCCAACAGACCTTATTTGTACAGTAAACATTTATGGGGAACTGTGTCAAATGCTTTTGCAAAATCCAGATACACCACGTCTACGGGCCTTCCTTTATCTAGCTGGCAACTCACCTCCTCATAGAAGGTTAGTAGATTGGTTTGGCAAGAACTATTCTTCATGAATCCATGCTGATTACTGCTAATGATACCATTCTCATTACAGACTAAGACTGTCTGTGAAAATTAGGAACGATGGTCTGGCAATCACTTGACTGAGTTCCCTAAGTACCCTTGGATGCAAGCCATCTGGTCCCGGTGATTTATTAATGTTAAGTTGTTTCAATGAATGCTTCCTGTCAGATTGTATCTGCCTTCCTGTACGAGCAAGTAGATACACTAGCAGATCTGCTGGAGACCATGCTTTACAGGCTCCAAAAACATAAAAAATAAATGCTCTTTTTTTTTTCAGGTATTCTTTTTTTCCAAAAAGTGAACTTATCTTTTAAGATACTTACAGCATACTACATACTATCGCAACAGCATGGCTTCATAGTAGAAGAGTCTGGGTGCTTAACTGTCCAGCGTGCAATCTAGACCTTTCACCAATTGAAAATGCTTGGTGCATCTTGAAATCAACAAGAAGGCCCAGGACTGTTGAGCAGATAGAATCCTATATAAGAAAAGAATAGGACAACATTTCTCTGTTGTGTGTGTGCGTATGTGTGTGTACACAGTGTATATAAGTTCAAAGGTTGCTATAGTGTGGCTTATTTTCTTGCAAACATGTTGATGTATAAGCCCTATATTCATGTATCTATTGATCTGATTATACAGTACATACAACATTTGTTCTTAATGACTGCATAACTCATATACAGTATGTGGTATCAAAGAGGGTGGGGTTTTAACGCCCAGCCATCTCACATATGCTTCCATGGCAGCCTGAGGTTGTCTGCTGAGAGCATGCTCTGACAGCTCTTGTACATGGCTTCTGATTGAGAGTCAGTGACTCCTGCTCCCAATCATGTTACTGTTGTGAGAGCCAGTCACAGTGGTCACATGCTACAGAAGCTGCTCTACCTCCCAGGCCTTAAGGCCCACCTAAAAGATCATAGGGAGGGTTGTAAACAGGTTAATATGTCTATAATAAATACAAATATTACAATAGGCTTTATATAGTTGTATCACAGCTGTTATTTAACAGAAGATAGCAACAATGTTACTTATCACTTAAACAGAAGAAACAGACAGTGCAAAACCTAATTACTAAAACTCAGCAGATGGACACTGTAGGTCAATATACAAAACCTAAAAAGACATACACAAAATATAGCAGTGCAGCGCTCAATACAGGTCAGATGTATACACATGTATACACATAAAATGTACATATTAAATGTACATAAATAAAACGCATGAGGCAAAGTCCCAAAAAGTATATCTTAGTCCAAGGAGATCAAAAGCTGCCCACTTGCAGAAGGGGAATCCCTCAGTTGGCAAGGAAAGGGTGCAGTGATAGGATAAGATTGTATTCGTTGTATCACCACCAATGTGAACCTCCACCAAGGGTCTAGGCTGCTCACCATATTGAGTGGACCTTCTGCGTTAACAGCAAGGTCACTCATGCATTCCCTTCCAAAGGGTAGATTATGGATATAGGGGTCCACAGGCAGTATCCCAAATTCAGTCTCATCGGTTGATATATATATCATGTTAAAAACAAAAATAACAGGACATAGTGCTCTCCATACGAAAAGGTATAAAATTTAATAAATAAGAAAAATATTACTCACAAAGCAAGCACTGTTTCCCAGTGCAGGAGTATACAGCATAAAATGAACCAGATGGGTGGCTGTACTGACATCACAGAGCCCCTCGCACGCGTATCATCTGTGTGGACTTCCTCAGCGAATCTGATTGGATGCCCGTGTGTCAGCTCTTATATCTAATCCTGGTTCCACATACAATTCATGATGATACTGGAAACCCCACCCACTCTCCAATAATACACAGGTGAATGGACTTAACTACTAAGTAGTAGAGAATCAGGAGTGGCTACAAATCTAATAGGGCACAAGCAAGCTGAATACACTGATAACTTACTGATAGGCAGCCACCATTCCTCCCATGATATGAGCTAAAGCATTTCCAGATCAAATCCTTATCTTCCAATAGCAGTGAACACTGCTGTGTCCTGAAAGACAGCCCGCCCCCATTTCTGGGTCAAAAAAAAAAATTTTTTTAGCCTACAGCACCTGGTATTCCCAGGCGGTCTCCCATCCAGGTACTAACCAGACCCCACCCTGCTTAGCTTCTGAGATCAGACAAGATCGGGTGCTTTCAGGGTGATGTGGCTGTAGGCGAATCTATCTCGTTCAATTGCAGCTAACGCTGCTGCGTCCTGGGAAGAAGCCCGCCCTCTAAAGGGGCGTTATGGAGACGGGGATGGGGGGTGGGAGCACAACAAACAAACCGCCCCTTTCATACATGTGGCTCACAGACTAAGTGAACGGCAACAGGGAGTGCAGACGCAATGCGTGCTCCGCCCCTCCCTTCCACGTCACCCCCTGGACAGATCGAGATGCAAACTTCAGTCTTCTTAGCAACGACATGAAATCGCTCCCAAGAGCACCTCCTTCATTCCCCTGGCCTGTCAGCGTGGGTAATAACAACATTCACCCACAATGGCAAGCAGGCTAACATAAAATTAGCAACTAATCAGAGACATAGGGAGCAGAAACAAGGCTAACGTTAATAGAAAAATAATTATAATAAAGTAAAAATTATTATAAAAATAATGTACTATAGTTATAAAGCTAAGAGGAGGGAGGCTACTCAAAAAGTACCTATGAGGATACCCCAAAGAGGCTATAATTGAAGCATATGGGGGAAGTTCATAAAGTCACCCCCCTCCCTTATGGCAGAATCCATCCTAAGGTGTCCTACACACTCTTTCAGATGGAGAATGTGTACCAAAAACAAATGCTATTCCCTCCCAGTAGTCACCAGAGGGATATGCGAAAAATGAAATGGAAAAAGTCAAACAAAATATATATATCGCCACCCCATGTAATATCGTGTAGGACCTACAGGGGTTAAAAATATGAATATAAATTTGATAGAAAAATTATAATAAAAAGACATCAGTACAACCACCTCATCTGTACACAAATACAATTAGAATGTATACATATACCACAAACAAATATACATTATGGACCAATATTCTAAATGGTAAGGGGCTAGAAACCAACATAAACTAACGGTCTGAAATAAAACAATTAAGGTCAAACGCAACATTCAACCCTAAAGGGACCCCAACCTTTGTCTCAAATACCCAAAAAGATTCTCGTCGACTGAGCTGCCGTATGAAATTCCCACCCCTCCAATGCTTCGTTACCTTCTCTATTCCCCAGAACTTCAGCCCCGCAGGGCTGCGGTTATGGAAAAGTCGGAAGTGCTTGGAGACATTGTGTGTGCGGAGTCCTCATTTAATGTTGTTAACATGTTCTCCGACTCTTACATGGAGGGGCCTAGAAGTCCTACCCACATATTGGTAGCCACACTCACATTGCAACATATACACCACCCCGGCAGTGTTGCACGTAATCAAATCCTTGATTTTGTATTTTTTACCCGTGGCAAAAGCCACAAATTCCTTCCTCTTCTTTACATTGTTTCTAGCCTGTTTACACGCCAGACAGTGTCCACAGGCATAAAAGCCATTAAGGAAGCCAAGCATTCTATTCACCGGGTAAACCGGGGGATCTATCACCCCTGGCGCAAGTCTATCTCTAAGAGAAGGAGCTCTTTTGTAAATAAACAATGGTCGGTCTGGGAGGACCGGACCCAAGGTTCTGTCAAGTTTTAAAATGGGCCAATGTTTCTGTACTATCTTTTCAAATTGCTTGTGCTGAATATTAAAATCAAGGATCATCCTGATCTGTTTGGGCTCACCCAGGGCTACTCTAGGGGCATTCAACACCAGTACCTTCCTATCAATAGTCACAACATTATCCAATTCTTGGACTAGCTTATTTTTATCATAACCCTTCTCGGTGAACCTAGAGATAAGAGTCTGTGACTGTGATAGAAAATCCCCCACCTCTGTGCAATTCCGCCTGAGGCGAATAAACTGTCCTCTAGGGATATTGCACAGCCACTTACTGTGGTGGCAGCTTTCAACAGGGATAAATGCGTTTCGGTCAATAGCCTTAAAATGGGTGACCATATTGATGCGGTCACCCCTTTTTGACAATTCAAGATCCAAAAATACCACCCTCTCTGTACTGATATTCCACAAGAGGACTATATTTTTGTTATTGTCGTTAAGACTGGATACAAACGCGTCCAGACTATCTCTGTCCCCTTCCCAGACCATGATAAGGTCATCAATATACCTCTGGTAGCAGATCAGTTCCGGGGGTTTGTTCTTATAGACTGCCTTCTCCTCCCAGTGAGCCATAAATAGATTGGCAACACTGGGAGCGAAGCGTGCCCCCATGGCTACCCCTCTGGTTTGGAGAAAGAACTGCTTGTCCTACTAGAAGTAGTTCTTTGACAGACAGAAAGTCAAACTGTCAATCAAAAAATCAAGTCTGGATAATTGGTGTACGGCAGAACAGGGGATCCAAATAAGGAGGCCCACTATTTGGATCCCCTGTTCTGCCGTACACCAATTATCTACTTTCTCCCCAAGATTCATAAGAACAGTGTCAACCCACCGGGTAGACCTATAGTCAATGGTATTGACTCTGTCTCTTCCAGACTGGGTCAATACATTGACACCTTCCTCCAACCGTTGGTCATGAAAATGAATGCATCCCTAAAAGATACAAAACACGTCATACAGATTTTAGAGTCTCTGACCATTACATCTTCCTGCTTCCTCATTACGGCGGATGTGGGCTCTTTATATACCATCATCAGCCACGAGGATGCGTTAACCTCAGTACAGTGGGCCCTGGGGTCCTCGGACCTATCTAGGGGGCATCGGAATTTTTGGATTGACAGTTTGACTTTCTGTCTGTCAAAGAACTACTTCTGGTATGACAAGCAGTTCTTTCTCCAAACCAGAGGGGTAGCCATGGGGGCACGCTTCGCTCCCAGTGTTGCTAATCTATTTATGGCTCACTGGGAGGAGAAGGCAGTCTATAAGAACAAACCCCCACAACTGATCTGCTACCAGAGGTATATTGATGACCTTATCATGGTCTGGGAAGAAGACAGAGATAGTCTGGACACGTTTGTATCCAGGCTTAACGACAATAACAAAAATATAGTCCTCTTGTGGAATATCAGTACAGAGAGGGTAGTATTTTTGGATCTTGAATTGTCAAAAAGGGGTGACCGCATCAATATGGTCACCCATTTTAAGGCTACTGACCGAAATGCATTTATCCCTGTTGAAAGCTGCCACCACAGTAAGTGGCTGTGCAATATCCCTAGAGGACAGTATTTGCCTCAGGCGGAATTGCACAGAGGTGGGGGATTTTCTATCACAGTCACAGACTCTTATCTCTAGGTTCACCGAGAAGGGTTATGATAAAAATAAGCTAGTCCAAGAATTGGATAATGTTGTGACTCTTGATAGGAAGGTACTGGTGTCGAATGCCCCTAGAGTAGCCCAGGGTGAGCCTAAACAGATCAGGATGATCCTTGATTTTAATATTCAGCACAAGCAATTTGAAAAGATAGTACAGAAACATTGGCCTATTTTAAAACTTGACAGAACCTTGAGTCCGGTCCTCCCAGACCGACCATTGTTTATTTACAAAAGAGCTCCTTCTCTTAGAGATAGACTTGCACCAGGGGTGATAGATCCCCGGTTTACCCGGTGAATAGAATGCTTGGCTTCCTTAATGGCTTTTATGCCTGTGGACACTGTCCGGCGTGTAAACAGGCTAGAAACAATGTAAAGAAGAGGAAGGAATTTGTGGCTTTTGCCACGGGTAAAAACTACAAAATCAAGGATTTGATTATGTGCAACACTGCCGGAGTGGTGTATATGTTGCAATGTGAGTGTGGCTACCAATATGTGGGTAGGACTTCTAGGCCCCTCAATGTAAGAGTCGGAGAACATGTTAACAACATTAAATGAGGACTCCGCACACACAATGTCTCCAAGCACTTCCGACTTTTCCATAACCGCAGCCCTGCGGGGCTGAAGTTCTGGGGAATAGAGAAGGTAATGAAGCATTGGAGGGGTAGGAATTTCATACGGCAGCTCAGTCGACGAGAATCTTTCTGGGTATTTGAGACAAAGGTTGGGGTCCCTTTAGGGTTGAACTTTGAGTTTGACCTTTTTTTTTATTTCAGACCGTTAGTTTATGTTGGTTTCTAGCCCCATTCCATTTAGAATATTGGTCCATAATGTATATTTGTTTGTGGTATATGTATACATTCTAATTGTATTTGTGTACAGATGAGGTGGTTGTACTGATGTCTTTTTATTATAATTTTTCTATCAAATTTATATTCATATTTTTAACCCTTGTAGGTCCTACATGATATTACATGGGGTGGCGATATATACGTTTTGTTTGACTTTTTCCATTTCACTTTTTGTATATCACTCTGGTGACTACTGGGAGGGAATAGCATTTGTTTTTGGTACACATTCTCCTTCTGGAAGAGTGTGTAGGACACCTTAGGATGGATTCTGCCATAAGGGAGGGGGGTGACTTTATGAACTTCCCCCATATGCTTCAATTATAGCCTCTTTGGGGTATCCCCATAGGTACTTTTTGAGTAGCCTCCCACCTCTTAGCTTTATAACTATATTACATTATTTTTATAATCATTTTTACTTTATTATAATTATTTTTTTATTAACGTTAGCCTTGTTTCTGCTCCCTATGTCTCTGATTAGTTGCTAATTTTATGTTAGCCTGCTCTCCATTGTGGGTGAATGTTGTTATTACCCACGCTGACAGGCCAGAGGAATGAAGGTGGCACTCTTGGGAGCAATTTCATGTCATTGCCAAGGAGACTGGAGTTTGCATCTCGATCTGTCCAGGGGTGACGTGGAAGGGAGGGGCGGAGTGCGCATTGCGTTTGCGCTCCCTGTTGCCGTTCACTTAGTCTGTGAGCGACATGTATGAAAGGGGCTGTTTGTTTGTTGTGCTACCGCCCCCCATCCCCATCTTCATATGAACGCCCCTTTAGAGGGCGGGCTTCTTCCTAGGACGCAGCAGCGTTAGCTGCCATTGAACGAGATGGATTTGCCTACAGCCACATCACCCTGAAAGCGCCCAATCTTGTCTGATCTCAGAAGCTAAGCAGGGTGGGGTCTGGTTAGTACCTGGATGGGAAACCGCCTGGTAATACCAGGTGCCATAGGCTAAAAAATGTTTTTTTGACCCGGAAATGGGGGCAGGCTGTCTTTCAGGACACAGCAGTGTTCACTGCTATTGGAAGATATAGATTTGACCTGGAAATGCTTTAGCTCATAACATGGGAGGAATGGTGGCTGCCTATCAGTAAGTTATTAGTGTATTCAGCTTGGTTGTGCCCTATTAGATTTGTAGCCACTCCTGATTCTCTACTACTTAGTAGTTAAGTCCATTCACCTGTGTATTATTGGAGAGTGGGCGGGGTTTCCAGTATCATCATGAATTGTATGTGGAACCAGGATTAGATATAAGAGCTGACACACGGGCCCCCAATCAGATTCGCTGAGGAAGTCCACACGGACGATATGCGTGCGAGGGGCTCTGTGATGTCAGTACAGCCACCCATCTGGTTCATTTTATGCTGTATACTCCTGCACTGGGAAACAGTGCTTGCTTTGTGAGTAATATTTTTCTTATTTATTAAATTTTATACCTTTTTGTATGGAGAGCACTATGTCCTGTTATTTTTTTTTTTAACATGATATATATCAACCGATGAGACTGAATTTGGGATACTGCCTGTGGACCCCTATCTCCATAATCTACCCTGTAGAAGGGAATGCATGAGTGACCTTGCTGTTAACGCAGAAGGTCCACTCAATAAGGTGAGCAGCCTAGACTCTTGGTGGAGGTTCACATTGGTGGTGATACAACGAATACAATCTTATCCTATCACTGCACCCTTTCCTTGCCAACTGAAGGATCCCCCTTCAGCAAGTGGGCAGCTTTTGATCTCCTCGGACTAAGATATACTTTTTGGGACTTTGCCTCATGCATTTTATTCATGTACGTTTAATATGTACATTTTATGTGTATACATCTGACCTGTATTGAGAGCTGCTCTGCTATATTTTGTGAATGTTACTTATCACATTAAGTCACCCACTAGGGTCTGACTATACAAACCTGTGCATTAAATAACCTCATAATGGTAAAATCAGCAAGTTAAAAAAGAAAAAAGGCAAATCAAAAATGGGTCTTAGGTAAATTCTATAATAAAATGTGTGTACATATAAAAACATACACAGTAGTAATATATCTATATATCTATATATCTATAGATATATAGATATATAGATATATATATAGATATAGATCTAGATATAGATCTATATCGATATAGATCTATATCTATATATATATATATATATATATATATATATATATATATATTCCCAAGAATGTAAAGTAATTGATTAAATAAAAGCAAAGGTACAAATTATAAAACATCTATCAACGGCCTATCCAGACATGTCCATCTGTAGAAGCAAAAAAAAAAAAAAAAAAAAAAGCATCAGCACTGTCCGGAGCCACTGAAGAATATGAAGAATAAAGCTACATGGCTCTGTCTGCTTCTGTGCTTCTGAAGATTATTATTGATGCAGGCTGGCTTGGGTTACTAAGACAATATGATGGAAGAACCTTCTGCTTAGGTGAAAAATATGTTATGTATAATTCAAGCAAAAGCTTCTCATAGAATACTTCTATCATGGTAACTTACGCTTTGATTTTCTTGCTGTATTTTTTCATGTAAAGGCATACAAGGGCAATGTCAGATACTTATACTATACAGACGCATACATAGCAAGGCACTGGATTCTGATCAAGGCCTTTCTTTCATTGGCAATTGAAAACTAATGAGGTGGCACAGTGACTCATGCTATTTCTTTCATTATTGCGCAGTAAATAAAAACAAGCAGAAGAGGAAGCTGGACCAAAAGTAAAATATATCACTGCATGTTTTTCTTTGAAAAGCTGATTAAGAGCAATGTGTCTGGATTCTCAGAACACAAGGATCACATTTATCAACCATACATGATTTCATGGGAAATAGCTCCCAAACTTCTAAGCCATAATTCTTTCAAGAGTTTGTAAAAAATACAAAAGAAAGTTCTGTACATAAACCAGGTCATCTCCAAACTGCATAATAGCAGCCTGAATTTGAAGAACTACAGAGAATAAATAAATGTAAAGTGGTTAAATTGAGCTAAGTACAACAATCAAAATCCAGCCTTTTCAGCAGAGTGCAGATGAATGTTGATCAGTGTATGGGCTCTTCTGCTCAACAGTAGTCAATTGTTTGATCATCTTTTGTTGAAGGGACATGTACCATCAGTCATTACCATCTGTCAACCTTATTTATGTGGATGGAGTAAACTGTTTTTTTTTTGTGTCATTCAGCCCACAGGATTAAAGTGTAATTTCACATTTTCAGAAGAAAATGAAAATTAAACTAACGGGGGGGGGCAGGAGGCGGAGCCTAGCAGAGCAGACATGCATTGTTAGAGCTCCACACCGCTGAGGAGAGAAGAGAAGGACAAAGCGGAGCCTGCAGGCTCAAAAGGTATCCATTTGAACCTTTTTGCCCCAGGGAACAAACTGTGAAAGTTTGGGCAGGAAATATGGTACTGGGAGGAAACCGTGGCAGAAATAAAAATCACCTCACAAAGAGCTCACAGGCACTCACTGCAGCTGAAGCAGCTCCAGTCACCTCACAATGTACAGCATCAGGGCGCTCTCACAGACAGAAAATGCCACAGCAAGACTCTCCATTTGAGTCAGATACAGAACAAATCCTCTCACAAACTTCTCCACAAGCCTCCTCAGCATCCCCAGTAATATTATTACAATTTGAAAAGATGCTTCATAAGGCTTTAAAACAAACCTCAGACCAAATAACAAACAGCCTAACCAAAGAAATAAGAGAGCTGGGAAACCGTACCGCAGCCTTAGAAATAAAAATGGATGAAATTGAAATTACAACCCAAGAAAATATAACAGAATTGGAACAATTAAAAAAAGAGAATTTAATACTTCAAACTAAGCTCGAAGATTACGAAAATAGAGCCAGACGTTCAAACTTGCGCATAAGGGGAATACCTGAAACTGTGACAGACCTGCAATCTACTATTACTGCTCTATTACAAGAACTAAAGCCAGATATCCCTATTGAACGTTTAGAACTGGACAGAGTACACAGAGCCCTCACAGCCAAAAAGAAAGACGGACTCCCACGTAATATAATCACAAAATTTCATTATTACAGAACGAAAGAACAAATACTAATTGCTGCAAGAGAAAAAAAGGAACTTAATTTTCAAGGACACAATTATCAAATTTTTGCTGACCTATCCCAACTTACTATTACTAAAAGACGATCCATGAAACCCCAACTAATGGAACTGCAACGCCACAACATTATGTATCAATGGGGCTTCCCCTTTTCAGTCAGATTTAACTACCAAGGTACAATTTACAGAAGCAGATCAGCAGATGAACTACAACAAACCCTTTTAAAATTAAATCTGACAGAACCCACAAGCAGCAACACTCCCACACGCAGAAGAATGGCATCATCTTCACCTTCAGGCAGCACCCAGAAAATTTCAGAACAAAATGGGAATCATCATTCTCACAAAAGAGGCCGTTATGCCACATCATCCATGGACCAAGAAGATTCAATGGACTGACATCCTAATTCCTGATATCTCTTCATTTATTATACTAAGAGATGGTTCTCTATAAAAAACCTATATTTATAACTGAATGTAACTGCATTCTGATAGTCACACACTGTGTGGGATCATGTTACATTCCAGTTATATTTCTTATTACTTCTGATTCATATAGCCTTAGAATATATAAGTGAAATAAGGAAATTCTTGTTCAGTTATATATTATCAGGTAATAACAATAGATTTATTACTTTTTAGGACAAATATGTTCAATAATCCAGAAGTAATGGAAGCTTTTTCTTTCTTTTCTTAAAACAAATATATTATTACCTAACTAGTTCCTAGAATTATGTTTTTGTTTATTCTAATCTGAAGCAATACAACCTCAATTTTATGAGTTAACATATCTAAACAGTTGCATATGAATAAAATATGTAATTGTTTACTCTAAAAGGGTTAAAATCCCAAAATAATTCAAACTATCTTCATCAATACCAAAGTTATTAACAGTACCTTTCTAACTGAATTATTTAGCCTAGGGCAAGACTAACCATATACAACCACCCTGGAATAAATAATTTCAACAAAAACTATATTCTGCACTCCAATTAATGAAACATCATTTTGATGTCTTTTGACATAGCACTTCTCTCCTGCAAGCGGAAGATCCGTGTACCCCCATTAGCCCTCCTCATTCTCCCAACCATATTATGTGGGAGTGTGACGAAGGCACTTATTCCCCTGAGAGAGATATTTATTCTCTTTCACGGGTAAATTGTGATTACTTGCAAAAAATAATTTATACAATGTATCATCTAATCTCATATGTTTTTTGTTTACTCTTTACTCCAGAATTCACTGGTTTCTTTTCTATCTATTCATCTCTTCAGTCCACACAGGTTGATCTGCGCAGTCAGCTCTGCATAACAAAAAGTAAGTCAAAACTATTTGATCTATTGCCATGGCACCACTGAATATACTTTCCCTGAATGTTCAGGGAATAAATGTCCCTCAAAAAAGGACCAAAGCCTTCCGTACTTTCCATAACAAGAAGGCTCACATAGTATGCCTCCAAGAAACACACTTCACCAAAGATTCTACTCCAAAATATATTTCTCCTTTTTATCAACAAATTTACACGGCTTCTGCCTGTACCAAGCAAAGGGGAACTCTAATTGCATTTCACCGATCCACACCATTCACCTTATCATCAGAAATTAAAGACCCAGAAGGTAGATACCTGATACTCATGGGTTATATAATGGATACAGCAATCACGGTGATTTCCTACTACGCTCCTAACAAACAACCTACACCATTCCTCTCACATATATTACAAGTGATTAATACACACAAAATAGGAACAGTGATAATGTGTGGGGATTCGAACCAGGTCCTCCTCCCATTTCTAGATAAATCACCTTTTACACCATCCAAAATAACCTCTAGATTACCTTTTTCTCAACTTCTTTCCAAATACAATCTGGTAGATTCGTGGAGAGAAAGTAACCCAATGAAAAAGAAATTCACTTATTTCTCGCACCCCCATCAAACCTTCACCAGAATAGATCATATTTTTCTAACAATAGGAATGATACCAGAAATTATTGCATCAGATATAATTCCGATTCCGTGGTCTGACCATAATGCAGTATACACTACTATAGCCTCAGCCATACCAAAAGCGCATGACCCAACGTGGTACTTACCGGACATAATGCTCAAACACCCACTACATCAGATGGCCATTGAACAAGCTTTAAAGGAATACATATCAATTAATAATACAACAGACATCTCCCCAATAACACTGTGGGAAGCTCATAAGCCTGTCTTGCGTGGTACAATACAAAGACAAATGGCACTATTTAAACGGGAACGCAAAAATCTAGCAAAAAAACTAGAACTCAATTTTAATGCAGCCTACATATCATTTCAAGATAATCCATCTCAGAGTACAAAATCTCATCTGGAAAAATCTAGATTGGAATACGATCTATTTCTCACTGAGTCAGTTGATAAATCCCTCAAACGCTCCAAACACAATTTCTACATGAATACAAACAAACCAGGTACATATTTGGCTCGGGCATTAAATTCAACTAAGAAATCTTTCAAACCAATACGTTTGAAATTATCAAAAAATGTTTACACTTGTAATCCAGTTAAAATAGTCCATAAATTTCACTCACATCTCGCAACTTTATACAAGACAAACAATGAATTTAATCCTACAGAGGCTGAATCGTTCTTCTCAAAAATAACCTTACCTGAGTTATCTCAGAATCAAAAAAGCAGTTTGGATGAGCCTATAACTATAGATGAAGTTGCTAACGCCATAAAAGACCTAAAACTTAACAAAAGACCAGGCCCAGACGGCTACTCGGCTTTATACTATAAAACATTCTCAGAAATACTCTCTCCCATTCTCACTGAAACTTTTAACAAACTTCTAGATGGACATTCTTTTCGGCAAGAAACACTAATGGCAATTGTTTGTATGATCCCAAAACCCCTTTCTGATGATACTTCCTGTGTGAATTATCTCTCTGTTAAACCTCGATATTAAATTATTAGCAAAAATAATAGCAAAATGCCTCAATAGCATTATAGGAAAATTAATACATAGAGATCAAGTAGGCTTCATGCCAAATAGACAGGCAGGCGATAATATACGCAGGGCAGTGTTATTGGCACATATTGCTAAAAAACGGAAAATCCCTTTATGTTTTCTATCTCTCGATATTAAGAGGGCATTTGACACAGTATCCTGGCAATATATGCAATATTCATTACAAAAATGGGGTTTTGGACCCCACTTTTTAACATGGATCAAAGCATTATATAATAAACCCAAAGCCTATATAAAATATGCTGGATACAAATCTGAAGCCTTTAATATCGAAAGAGGTACCTGACAGGGTTGCCCATTATCTCCCTTATTATTTGCCCTTATACTCGAACCCATGGCCCAATACATCAGAACTAGGGATGAGCCGAACACCCCCCTGTTCGGTTCGCACCAGAACATGCGAACAGGAAAAAAGTTCGTTCGAACATGCGAACACATTTAAAGTCTATGGGACACGAACATGAATAATCAAAAGTGCTAATTTTCAAGGCTTATATGCAAGTTATTGTCATAAAAAGTGTTTGGGGACCTGGGTCCTGCCCCAGGGGACATGGATCAATGCAAAAAAAAGTTTTAAAAACGGCCGTTTTTTCAGGAGCAGTGATTTTAATAATGCTTAAAGTCAAACAATAAAAGTGTAATATCCCTTTAAATTTCGTACCTGGGGGGTGTCTATAGTGTGCCTGTAAAGGGGCGCATGTTTCCTGTGTTTAGAACAGTCTGACAGCAAAATGACATTTTGAAGGAAAAAACTCATTTAAAACTACCCGCGGCTATTGCATTGCCGACAATACACATAGAAGTTCATTGATAAAAACGGCATGGGAATTCCCCAAAGGGGAACCCCGAACCAAAATTAAAAAAAAAAAATGACGTGGGGGTCCCCCTAAATTCCATACCAGGCCCTTCAGGTCTGGTATGGATATTAAGGGGAACCCCGGCCAAAATTTAAAAAAAAAAATGACGTGGGGTTCCCCCTAAATTCCATACCAGACCCTTCAGGTCTGGTATGGATTTTAAGGGGAACCCCGCGCCAAAAAAAAAAAAAAAAACGGCGTGGGGTCCCCCCAAAAATCCATACCAGACCCTTATCCGAGCACGCAACCTGGCAGGCCGCAGGAAAAGAGGGGGGGACAAGAGTGCGGCCCCCCCTCCCTCCTGAACCGTACCAGGCCACATGCCCTCAACATTGGGAGGGTGCTTTGGGGTAGCCCCCCAAAACACCTTGTCCCCATGTTGATGAGGACAAGGGCCTCATCCCCACAACCCTGGCCGGTGGTTGTGGGGGTCTGCGGGCGGGGGGCTTATCGGAATCTGGAAGCCCCCTTTAACAAGGTGACCCCCAGATCCCGGCCCCCCCCCTGTGTGAAATGGTAAGGGGGTACATAAGTACCCCTACCATTTCACGAAAAAAGTGTCAAAAATGTTAAAAATGACAAGAGACAGTTTTTGACAATTCCTTTATTTAAATGCTTCTTCTTTCTTCTATCTTCCTTCATCTTCTGGTTCTTCTGGCTCTTCTGGTTCTTCTGGTTCTTCCTCCGGCGTTCTCGTCCAGCATCTCCTCCGCGGCGTCTTCTGTCTTCTTCTCCTCGGGCCGCTCCGCACCCATGGCATGGGGGGGAGGCTCCCGCTCTTCTCTTCTTCTCTTCTTCTTTTCTTCTTTTCTTCTTTTCTTCTCTTCTTCTCTTCTTCTTCATTTTCTTCTCCGGGCCGCTCCGCAATCCATGCTGGCATGGAGGGAGGCTCCCGCTGTGTGACGGCGCTCCTCGTCTGACAGTTCTTAAATAACGGGGGGGGCGGG
Organism: Aquarana catesbeiana; assembly: GCF_042186555.1. Lineage (NCBI taxonomy): Eukaryota > Metazoa > Chordata > Amphibia > Anura > Ranidae > Aquarana > Aquarana catesbeiana. Next base: position 331,009,129 of record NC_133328.1, on the reverse strand, counting down.
GCCACCCGGTGACCCCGCCCCCCTCTGACGCACGGTGACTTGACGGGACTTCCCTGTGACGTCACGGGGAATGCCACAGGGAAGCCCCGTCAAGTCACCGTGCGTCAGAGGGGGGCGGGGTCACCGGGTGGCCTCGCCCCCCCGTTATTTAAGAACTGTCAGACGAGGAGCGCCGTCACACAGCGGGAGCCTCCCTCCATGCCAGCATGGATTGCGGAGCGGCCCGGAGAAGAAAATGAAGAAGAAGAGAAGAAGAGAAGAAAAGAAGAAAAGAAGAAGAGAAGAGCGGGAGCCTCCCCCCCATGCCATGGGTGCGGAGCGGCCCGAGGAGAAGAAGACCGAAGATGCCGCGGAGGAGATGCTGGACGAGAACGCCGGAGGAAGAACCAGAAGAGCCAGAAGAACCAGAAGATGAAGGAAGATAGAAGAAAGAAGAAGCATTTAAATAAAGGAATTGTCAAAAACTGTCTCTTGTCATTTTTAACATTTTTGACACTTTTTTCGTGAAATGGTAGGGGTACTTATGTACCCCCTTACCATTTCACACAGGGGGGGGGCCGGGATCTGGGGGTCACCTTGTTAAAGGGGGCTTCCAGATTCCGATAAGCCCCCCGCCCGCAGACCCCCACAACCACCGGCCAGGGTTGTGGGGATGAGGCCCTTGTCCTCATCAACATGGGGACAAGGTGTTTTGGGGGGCTACCCCAAAGCACCCTCCCAATGTTGAGGGCATGTGGCCTGGTACGGTTCAGGAGGGAGGGGGGGCCGCACTCTTGTCCCCCCCTCTTTTCCTGCGGCCTGCCAGGTTGCGTGCTCGGATAAGGGTCTGGTATGGATTTTTGGGGGGACCCCACGCCGTTTTTTTTTTGGCGCGGGGTTCCCCTTAAAATCCATACCAGACCTGAAGGGTCTGGTATGGAATTTAGGGGGAACCCCACGTCATTTTTTTTTTTAAATTTTGGTCGGGGTTCCCCTTAATATCCATACCAGACCTGAAGGGCCTGGTATGGAATTTAGGGGGACCCCCACGTCATTTTTTTTTTTTAATTTTGGTTCGGGGTTCCCCTTTGGGGAATTCCCATGCCGTTTTTATCAATGAACTTCTATGTGTATTGTCGGCAATGCAATAGCCGTGGGTAGTTTTAAATGAGTTTTTTCCTTCAAAATGTCATTTTGCTGTCAGACTGTTCTAAACACAGGAAACATGCGCCCCTTTACAGGCACACTATAGACACCCCCCAGGTACGAAATTTAAAGGGATATTACACTTTTATTGATTGACTTTAAGTATTATTAAAATCACTGCTCCTGAAAAAACGGCCGTTTTTAAAACTTTTTTTTGCATTGATCCATGTCCCCTGGGGCAGGACCCAGGTCCCCAAACACTTTTTATGACAATAACTTGCATATTAGCCTTTAAAATTAGCACTTTTGATTTCTCCCATAGACTTTTAAAGGGTGTTCCGCGGCATTCGAATTTGCCGCGAACACCCCAAATTGTTCGCTGTTCGGTGAACTTGCGAACAGCCAATGTTCGAGTCGAACATGAGTTCAACTCGAACTCGAAGCTCATCCCTAATCAGAACAAACCAAACTATAACTGGCATTGAAGTAGGAGGTATTACACACAAATTATGTATATTTGCAGACGATATATTACTTTTTCTATCATCACCACAGGTCTCTGGTCCTAACTTAATACCAGCTCTTGATGGATTTGCAGCCCTATCCGGCCTTATGATTAATCCTAAGAAATGCCTAGTGCTTAATATTTCACTCACAAACATGGAATTGATCCCGGCTAGGGCTGCACTCCCATTCACATGGGCAGAAAAATCAATCCCATATCTTGGAATTCATTTAACAGCATCTCATTCTGACTTATTCTCAACCAATTATCCTTCTGTATTAAGACAGATCACAAATCTAATAAAACAATGGTCGCAACTTCCTTTATCCTGGATAGGGAAGATTAATGCAATCAAAATGACTATTCTACCCAAATTGCTTTATCTATTCAGAGTCCTCCCTATTCCAATTCCTTCCTATTTTTTGAGAATAGTACAAAAAAGAGCAACTTCGTTTATATGGGGCTCTTCTAAACCACGTATACCTATACACACACTACATCTTCCCAAAAATAAAGGAGGCCTGGGATACCCTAATTTTACTAACTACTACAGAGCAGCACATTTGGCCAGTCTGTCCAAATACCATACAAAACAGGAAATCCCATTATGGGTATTTATAGAGGCTTCAGAAAATGACCCTCTATTAATATCAAATTTATTATGGCTTGATCCTAAAGACCGCTTTAAAATTCATAATCCCATAACTAAACACTTCTTATCTCTCTGGGATAAACTAAAAACCAAATATCAGTTACAATCTCCACACAATCCTCTCCTTTCTTTTATCAGAAATCCGGCCTTTTATCCGGCATGGATCTACCCAAATTCTTTTAAAGCTTGGACAACATCAGGCATTCAGACACTAAATGACTTCATAGCATCTAAATCATTCCTTTCATTCCCATCGCTTAGAGAAAAATATGATCTACCAAACTCTGAGATATTTAGATATCTCCAAATCAAAAATTTCTATACACCATTCCTAAAGGGGGATACACCATTATCCCAATTATCCATTTTTGAATCAATCTGTACAAAAGATCCATTTGCTAAAGGTACAATTTCATCACTTTATAATCAATTATATGGAGTAGCAAATCTTAATAGACCCTCTTACGTTCAGAGGTGGGAGGAGGACCTGGGACGAACTTTAGAAGACACGGACTGGTCTAACATATGGCTCACATCTAAGTCATCTTCACCCAACATCTTAGCACTGGAGACAAATTATAAAGTCCTAACTCGCTGGTACCTTGTACCCGCTAGAGTGGCAAAATATTCACCTAATACCTCAGCTCTTTGTTTTCGAGGATGCCCAGAAATAGGCACATATTTACACATATGGTGGACGTGCCCAGTAATCCAAACCTTCTGGAAGGAAGTCTTCATGATTGCATCTAAAATATTTTAAAAAATAATACAACCAGATCCATATTTAACTTTACTTAATCTAAAACCGGAATGGTTAACACTCTCTCAATTCAAACTTATGATCCAACTAATAACGGCTGCAAAACAAACAGTGGCCAAGGCATGGAAATCTCCTACATTGGTACTAGCAGAAACAATTCACAGAATGAATAATACAATGTCCCATGCTAAGATGGTAGCCATCGATCAAAATCAAATTCCAAAATTTGAAAAACTTTGGCATCCTTGGATAAAACAACAGTTCCTGTCAAACTTCAATGACTCTGTCCTGTTGCCATGGTAACAGATTAAATGACTTACAGAGACACCCATTCTAAGGCTTCAAAGAGAACTAAAAAGAATAATAAACTGACGAGCGGGACAACCTTGTGGACCATACCTCTACCTTTCAACCCTTTTTCTTCTTTCTCTTTCCTTTTCTCCACCTTACGATTAAAGCTCATTATCAGAATTTATTTGACCTATATATGCTCTACCTGTAAACAATATATATAGTAGGTATAAATCATTTAAATACCTACAAAAGTAACTAAGGAAATGATATATATCTTTAATTTAGGTTTACGTGAACCCAATGTTTAATATTTGAAATTTCATGATATTTACCTATATAAACCCTACTGTAAAACAATGAGCTTACTTTATAGATCCTTGTAAACTTACTTTATGTATCTTTATAACATTGTATACTCAATAAACTTCTTTTGACAAGAAAATTAAACTAACACCCTATGCCCTTCCTACCCTCCAGTTCCCCCTGTACTTACCTCCGTGGACGATTAGCCATCACTGTAGTGGTCTGGGGATTTGAAATCTATGTTATTTTCCCTCCTCTTTCTGCAGGGCTTCTGGGATGGATCGGAGTGATTCTGATTGCTCAGAACCAGCCCAGAGCAACACTCTGACCAGTCCCAGAAACTGTGCAGCAAGAAGAGGGAGAAGAGCAGGGATTTCAAATCCCTGAACCAATACACCATCTGTGTGGGCACTGATAGCCCATCACCCATGGAGCTGTAAGTATACTGGGGACCGATGGGGTGGGGAGGGTGTAGGGTGTTAGTTCACCTTTTACTTTTTTTCTGAAAAGGCACTAAATAACCCATTTAGGGTATTATTTGACAGAGATCTTTGCCCCACTCCAGCAATCTTACTTCATGCACCAGGCCATTTTGCCTACATGTCTTGCTGATCCTTACTGTTATGCTGCCATTTCTTTGGAAAAATATCCCCTGTGATGTAAATTCCTAGCCTATGTGTGACTAGTAGTATGTCATTCAGTGTCTTTTAATCAGCATTATATACTCTTAGTTGGAAATAAATGACTTGACATATTTGAAGTTGTAAAGTAACTTATCATTTTGGTGGCTTTTTTTTTTCCAGTGAATTTTCAAGCGGTCTGTCATTAAAAAAACCCTGTTCTTAAAGCATTTCTTCAACAATGTTCTACAATGTACCCCGGTACCAATTCAGATGGGGGTGGGATCTGGGGGTCCCTTTGTTAAAGGGGGCTTCCAGATTCCGATAAGCCCCCCACCCGCATACCCCCACAACCACCGGGCAAGGGTTGTGGGGATGAAGCCCTAGTCCCCATCAACATGGGGATGAGGTGCTTTGGGGTCATCCTCCCCATGCTGAGGGCATGTGGCCTGGTACAGTTCAGGGGGGGTGCTCTCTCATTGCCCCTCTTTTCATGCAGCCTGCCAGGTTGCATGCTAGGATAAGGGTCTGATATGGATTTTGGGGGGACCCCTACCCCATTTTTTTTTAATTTTGGCGCAGGGTTCCCCTTAAAATTCATACCAGACCTTCAGGTATGGATTTTGGGGGGACCCCCACGCATTTTTTTTTTAATTTTTGGTTCAAGATTCCCCTTTATATTCATACCAGACCCAAAGGGCCTGGTAATGGACTGGGGGGGGACCCATGCTCTATACTGCTGAGACCTGACAATTTATTACAGCCGCAATCAGTTTTAGATGACAAATTTTTCCTTTAGAAATGTCATTTTGCTGTGGTACTGTTCTAAACATGGGAAAAATCTCCACTTTACAAGCTTACTATAGATACCCCCCAGGCATGATATTTAAAGGAATATTTAATTTTATTGTTTCACTTTAAGCATTAAAAAAATCACTGCTCCCGAAAAAATGTCCGTTTTAAAAAAAAAAAATTGCATTTATACATGTCTCCTGGGGCAGGACCCAGGTCCTCAAACACTTTTTATGACAATAACTTACATATAAGCCTTTAAAATGAGCACTTTTGATTTTTCATGTTAGTGTCCCATAAACTTTAACGGTGTTCCGGCGGCTTTTGAATTTGCCCTGAACCTCGCATATTGTTCGGTGTTCGCCGAACATCCGAGCAACTAAAGTTGGGCCCGAACTTATGCTCGGGCCGAACCATTCACCCATCCCTATTTACAACCACTTTAAATGCAAAATATTTGCGAGAAAATCCTTTTCTGTGCACCCCTTTTTACTTTTTTTGCTACTAATGACTTGAATTCCCTGACTTAAGGGCTCATTACACAAATTTGCCATCTACCTATCTAAAGAGAGCTCAGCAGCTTATAAGGAAAATGATGTTACTATAATGGAAATTAAAAACTAGATGAAAGATAGTTAGAAACCAAATTGGTGCACAGAGAAGTGTTTTCTAGCAGATATAATTCTAGGCAGACCTTTTATTTTTAAAAATAAAAATCACTTAGGGGAATTACGTTTTTTTGTTTACTTAACCACTTCAGCCTGGAAGGATTTACCGCCTTAATGAGCAGGCCATTTTTTGCGATACAGCACTGCTTTGATTTAACTGACAATTGTGCGGACATGCAACATTGTACCCAAACAAAATTGATGTCCTTTTTTTCCCACAAATGTAGCTTTCTTTTGATGGCTTTTGATCACCTCTGAAGTTTTTTTTTTTTTTGCGCTATAAACAAAAAAAAGACTGACAATTTTGAAAAAAAACAAAACATATTTTTTACTTTCTGCTATAATACATATCCAAAAAAAAAAAAAAAATGACTTTATTCATCAGTTTAGGCTAATATGTATTTTGCTACATATTTTTGGTAAAAAAAAATCGCAATAAGTGTATATTGATTGGTTTGCGCAAAAATGATAGCATCTACAAAATAGGGGAAAGATTTAAGAACTTTTTATTTTTTTTATTGATTTTATTAATAATGGCCGTGATCAACAATTTTTAGCGTGACTGTGACATTGCAACGGACTAATCTGTCCCTAAGTGACACTTTTTGGTGACCAGTAACACCAATACAGTGATCAGTGCTATTAAAATGCACTGATGACTGTATAAATGGCACTAGTAGGGAAGGGGTTAACACTAGGGTGATCAAAGGGTTAAGTGTTCCCTAGGGAGGTGCTTTCTAACTGTCAGGGGTATGGGCTCACTGAGAGTAGAGAGAGATCGATGTTCCTGATCACTAGGAACAGCTGATCTCTCTCTCCTCCCCTGTCAGATCGAGGATCTGCCTTGTTTACATCCCCGTTCTGCCTCTCATCAAGTCCGCCGGACCCACGGGTGAGCTCTCGCGGCATGTGGTGGGCACATGCCCACTGCATCTAATGCATGGACCGACGTACAGGTACGTTGGTTTGTGTAGCCAGGCCGGAAACGGCATGCGCAGAGGAGTGACTTCATTGTGCCCCTGGCCACTCATGTAGCCGGAGGCCACGAACCCGGAAGGAAGACCGGGTGAAGATGTAAGCCGTTCTCAGGTAAGTCTCTCATAATGTGCTAGTATGGGATGCATACTAGCACATGACATTGACTTGCAGAATGTTTTTTTTTAACCTCCGGCGGATTACAACCGCTTTAATGATAACATTTGTTTAAAGAAAACTATATATTAAAAGTAGGGAAAAAAAAGAATGTTTTATTACTTAAAAAAGACCTTAGTTTTTTCTAATTATCCAGATTGGAGGTTAAATAGGACTAGTAACTCCTTCGTCACCCCCATGATAGCACTGAAGCTTAGTGATTGGCCACTCAGGCATCCATCACCACATCATGGAGGAATATGCTCCCCATAGCTTGGGCTATTAAGTATTCCTCCTAAAGCCAGGGATCCAAACAAAGTGGGCATTAAAGTGAGTCTGTTGCTTAGCTCTGCATATAAAAAATCACTAGTTAACATTTAAAAATAGAAAAAAGGCTTTGAAAGAACACAGCATTGATAATTGTAGCTTGTATACAATTGTAATTTTTTTCTAGAAATAAAAGCAAAACAGCTGAAATGTGGAATGCTACATTTCTTTTTATTTTTACAAACATGAACATCATTTAAATAACTGAAACTTAAAGCAGAGTTCCACCCACATTTTGGACTTTTCGCCCCTGCCTTTGTGACTACTGCTCGATTTATCATTGGCCACTTTGAGTGTTGTGAAGTGATGAGAAGTTGTGAAGATGTGAAGTTTACAAAAAATGTGTGCTGTCACTTAAAAAGTGGTGGTGGCAAACCTCAAGTTTGTGGGGGCTTCATCTCAATATCCTGTCCCCCAAAAGGGTCTTGAGGTGTGATGAGAGATCTGAGGGGTGGGACTTATTGGTTTCTGGAAGCCCTCTTTAGAATGAAAGGGCCCCCAAATATCTTCTCCCATGTGGATGAGTAAGGGGTACCCCTTGTTACTCATTCACCAAACTTTAAATAGTAAATAAAACTCCCACACCATGAAAAAAACAAACAAAAAATCAACTTCTTTTATTTTACCTTATATCGCCAGGCAATGCTCTGTTCTATTCTGCGCCGTAGCGAGGTACATAATTTCTGCCTGGCGGCTACACATTGGCTCTTGGGATATCATCCCAGTAGCCAATGGGCATCCTTCACTTTCAGCATTGCGGTAATCGTGTAATCAAGAGCTCCGTATCCCAGAAGAAGCAACAAGATGTGCCCACACTCAAGATGGGAGCAGCCTCACAGAGAAAACCAAAGTACGTTTTTTTACCAGAAAGAGACTACTAAAACATACATTTACTACTCATACTGATTCATATATTTGTAGGTGCAACCATCACATCAAAAATAAAAAACAAGCAGCTGGAACTCCGCTTTAACATATTTTAATTGGTTTTGTTTTTTTTAATCCCATAGACCTTGGGCTAAAATGTACACTGTTAGCCATACTTTTTATGCTATGTTAAAGTAAAAAAATACAATGTTTTGGAATTTTTCAACGCAAAATATATATTTTCATATAGATTTAATAGTTTGGTTTTTTTTTGTTAATTCTAGGTGCCTATGTACTTCAGGTGAAAGCAACTGATGCTGATGATCCTACATATGGAAGCAGCGCAAGAGTGGTTTATAGCATTCTTCAGGGACAACCTTATTTTTCTATTGATCCTAAGACGGGTATGATAATAACATAATAACAAAAATATGTTTTATTGTTTACATTCTTTTGTTAAACACTTGAATAGGTGGCTACTGTGTTTTCTGTATATCAATAATATAGAAGTAGTGTTTTTAAACCAGATGATGCTAAAGGTTATATACGTGACTTTTTCTCTGAATTCTTGTGTACCTTTAGAAATAAGTTGTCCCAAGTATTTGGGTTGGGCTTGAAAATTAGTTCATCCAGAACCCAGCTTGTTCACATTTACTTGAACAAACTGGCTACATTTGGCCAGTTTGTCTGTCTGAAACCCCAGCTGATATCCTGGGTGATGTCATTGACTATGTATAGTAAATGAGGTCACTTAGCATCTCTGGACAGTTTGTTGACATACAGCCGCCTGCTGTGTTCTTTTATTTATGAGGCGAGTAGCAGCAGGGTTACATCATTGGGTGCAGTGGGTCATCATATCATTGTCTTGGATCCAAAACACTAGACAGTATGATTACCTTTGGATTTACAGGGTACATTGGAAACATTTTTTTCTATAATAAAAGAGGTTGATTTTTTTCGTCTTTTTCATGGTGTGGGTGTTTTATTTACTATTTAAAGTTTGGTGAATGAGTAACAAGCGGTACCCCTTACTCATCCACATGGGAGAAGATATTTGGGGGCCCTTTCATTATAAAGAGGGCTTCCAGAATCCAATAAGTCCCATCCCTCAAATTTCTCATCACACTTCAAGACCCTTTTGGGTGACAGGATATTGAGATGAGGCCCTGGTCCGCATAAACATGAGGTTTGTCACCACCACTTTTTAATTGACAGCACACATTTTTTGTAAACTTCAAATCTTCACAACTTCTCATCACTTCACAACACTCAAGAGTCGGATCACAGCAGCAGTTTTACTGAGCACTCAAGCCCTTTTGGATCATGTTGCCAGTGCCCCCTTTGATCACAATAGTGTTATGGCCCCAAATGACATGGAATGTAGAGGAACTACAGTACATTACCTTTTATAAAAATGCTTTATTTAAAGGGTAACTCCATGTTTGTGGGAAACAAATAGAAAAAAAAATGTATAGTATATACTGTTGTGACACAAGCCATATTGTAATTGAATGATATTAAAATGTACCTGTCCTTTTCAATCTGCAGTGCTGTAATTTGCTGTGATGGCAACCTGGAGGCATTTTGTACAGAGATGGTGTACAGAATGCCCTCCAGAAATGTAATTTCCTGCTTATGTGATTAACTAGAACTCTGCACTAAGGTACAAGTCAGATTTCAGGCATCTCCTGCAATAAAAATGTTTGCTGAGATACTCCCAAATGGAAATCTTGTCTAAAGCGATGCAGACCCTTCCCCTTTCCTCATTAGAATCATGCAAGTGCAGCAGCTTATTGATAATTATAAAATTACTCCAATTCAGATTAATTTTGCACATGGACACAGACAAACAGCTATGTCTTCAGAAAAACAAAAGATAGAAATCTACAACAAAGTTTGTTAAAGTCCTTGCAATGTACATAGATCACCCAAAGGGGAGTGTTTTTTCCCAACAAAAGCTACTCAGGCCCTGCCCAAATAGTTTTGTCACACTGCATGTGACAAAACTATCAGAGTCCCCTAAAGGTGTCCAGTGTGATGAAACTAGTCTATATCAGTTGCTGTATTCTGGCAATTATAGAGTGTTGTTGAACATTGTATTTTTATTTTGTCACACTAAGTGTTGAGTTCATTTCTTTTTAAACATTATATCTTTATTGATTTTCCAGAGAAGAACAATGAAGTATAAGAAAATCATACAAACACATCTGTAGTCAGCAAGATAACTAACCGTAACTGCTAATAGACAAGGGAAGACATAAACAGGTGAGGGCGTATAAAGGAAAGGATAGGTATTGTGTCACCTCAAGTACAATAAGGCAGAACAAGGGTTATATTTTAAAGATACCAGAAAGTAAGTCATGCTAAAACTTACATCTATCAGGGCTTAAGTATAAAAAATGATATAGCATCAAGAGTAATGGGTCAAGGATGATGAATGGTGTGTATGTCCCCCTTTTTGGGATAGCTCCTCTTTTCACATCAAACAGGGTTTGAATGGGCTGTTTAACCATTTCATATTATGTGTAACAATTTTAAGTGCCATTTTTGGAAGTATATGAGTGCTGTGATATGCCCATAAAGAGACCATATTCAATTCATCCACTTATGATTAGTTTTGAGAGAAAGTGTATATAGAGGGTGACACAAGGTCGAACAGAACATATTGCAAGAATCCAAATTACAAAAGATTGAGTATAACAGTAATTAACAACATAGTATACATAGCACACTAGTAAACAGGGGTGTGGAGTAACATATAATGGCTGTCCATTCAGGAGATAACATTGATAAGGATTAGAGAAAGTAGATACCTGGTGTTTCGTAGATATGCTTACAAGGTTTTGCCCACCGAAGACCATGACTTATCAATTTTTGAAGAGGCTGGGCGTTAGGGAGGGGAAAATGGGCATAACCAAATTTTGGAGCAGTTTATAGCCCTCCTTGGGGGTGTGCAAAGGCACCATTTTATTTTGATAAGTTACCTGCAGTTTTGTAGGGTAACCCCATTGGTAAGGGAGGTTGTGATCCCTGAGAGATTTGGTAAATGCAGAGAAATCTTTCAACGTTTGCGCAGTAGCTGCAGAGATATCTGTGAACAAAGAGACCTTTGAATAGGGATCAGGAAGGGTAAATGCAGTTCTGGCAGCTTTCATGAACTGATATTTAAAGTGAATGTAAATCCTCACATATACCCAGTGAAGAGAACAGCCTCAGATGATACACAGAGATTAAGCAAATCTCACTATGTAAGTTTTACTTGTATATGTGCACATCGTATTTAGAAAGTGCACATCGTGTTATCATTTTCTCTTCCTGTTCCACCACTGGGTGTGGATTCTTGGCAGACACTGTTTGACAGCTGATTGGAGGAAAGGCACACACCCCCTCTCCACATAGGCAGAGGAAGGAAGAAATGTGCAGAGCTGTGCTATGAATAGACCAGCTGTCTGCTAATCTATTTCTATGCACCATCCTCAACACAAATTTCAGGCTGGTTTTATCTTGGTTGTCGGAGGGCTTGTCAGAAGATATCATGCTGATAACAGAAGAACCGAGCAGCAGAAAGACACAAGACTTAGGGCTTTGGAGAGAGATAAGTAAACACCACAGATAGATGTGCCCATGTCAATCTTCATGAATCATGTCTCTTGTTATAGATGCAGGCAAGTGCTTAGGTTTTGTAGATTCTATACACCCAATCTATTCAAATATCAGATTGGAAAAAGAGATGGGATAAGTTTGAGGAAGTTTGAGGTATGAAACCAGATCATTATTTTTGATTCAGGGATGCCTCAAACTTGTATGTTGTTTCTTCTGGAACAGTCTTCCAGGTCTGCAATTTTGGATTTTAGGTCCTGGAGCTCCTCCCTGTGGCCAGCGTGTGCATCAAATAATTAATGATAGGCTGTAGCAATCCTCCATGTGCCTTTCAATGTGATCAGTATAATCCTCCACATATCTATTCTGGCATGAGCATGTGTGATGGAGGAACAAAATTCTGCATGAATGTCTTTATGGAGGATCAGAAGCATAGATTTTAAAAAATGCCAAGACACTGGGTTACTAGAGGCAGGTATAGAGGCAAGAGATCCCAAATCATCAACCTCTAAACAGAATGTTGCAACATCATCCCCATGTGTTTCTTACTCACAGGTGCCTTGAGGGGAGAATGAGCAGGTGAGGCAGCTGCTCTCTTGTGTCTGAATGCGGTGTAAATAGAGAGGCTGGGCTGGTCTCTTGATGCTGTAGACTCCACCTACGAGTGTTGTGGAGAATCAGGCGGCATGAGAGGGAGCTGTGGATGTGCTGTGCTCTCGGTTTTGGCGCCATCTTGGGTCTCCATCTCTGGCCGGGAGAAGAATTCAGTCAGAGTGCGGGGAACAGGGGGCTTGAATTTCTTCTTGGACATGTCCCCGGGGATCCGGGTCATCGGCAGTGTGCAGCGGAAATGTACTGCGGTGATCCTCTCTGCTATACAGCTGCTGTTGTTCTTCCTTCAACATGAAGCAGGGGAGTCAAGGGCCATTTTGCGCTGCAGCAAAACCACGCCCCTAGGGCAGATTTTTTAATTATAGTTGTTTTTCTTTCCCCATTTGCACAGAACAAATGTACATGCAGTTTCACAGGATAAATAGCTCTACAATTTGTTTTACTGTTGCCACAAACTAATCTTCTGAATAGTTTTCACAATGAAAATGTGCCATTCTAAGAAACAATAACCGTTAAAGAATAGTATTACTGAATTATACATTATTGAATTTGAGCAGACAAGTAAAATACCTTTCAGCACCTTAAAGTGACACTGCTGCAAATACTTTGTAGGCTTGCAACCCTTTTTATCCATAAAAAAGGGCAATAAAACCCACCATATTTGATGCCCACACTGTCAAAGTCCACAGAAAAACCAACATTTCCTTAAGTGTCAGACACCTGTGTCCCCCACATCTCCCACCAGTTTATCCCCCTGTATTGCATTATTCAATTAAAGTAGAATAGTTGATTGGTAAACATAAATGTACCTTGTCTAATACTATTATTAAAATTAAACTTTATTCCTCTAAATCCTAAAATCTACATGAGATTGCAGGCCACACCCCTCCCATATGCTTTTCCCCAGGTACAATGCAATTAAATAAACACTCAGGATACCAAATTTGTGGCAAAAAAAATGGCCACGGCACTTTATTGGTTTTTCACATTAAATATCCTTTAATACTCTTTTATTATCAACCAAAAGACATCATGAATTCAAATAAACATCAGTTCTTACTGCTCAGTTTTTATAACTCGAGCAGCAGTACCACCTATTTTACATGTAACAGGGTAACCCAACCACATAATAGTGTTCGCGACTGGGGCGGGAGGGAGCTTTCCTCTTCTTGTCTTGACCACCGGGAAAGAGGGAGAACCCTATTCCCACAGTCCTTAAATAGCCTTTCCCAGTTTTCCAGAAAATTCCCTGGATTCTCATTGGTCCCCCAGCCAAAACTATCTCTGAATCCTTAAAGGGGCAGCACCCGTAATATCTGTAAAACTAAATGCTCCATTCCCTAAAATAAATGAATAAAATAATGGGAAGGGGTGGCCACAATCTCAAGAAAGTTGGCATTTGCTGTGCCCCCTTTATACATGAGATTGCAGGCCACACCCCTCCCAAACGCTTTTCTCCAGATACAATGCAATTAAATAAACACTCAGGATACCAAATTTTTGGTAAAAGAAATGGCTGCGGCATTTTATTGGTTTTTCACATTAAATATCCATTAATACTCTTTTATTGTCAACCAAAAGACATCATGAATTCAAATAAATATCAGTTCTTACTGCTCAGTTTTTAGAACTCGAGCAGAAGTACCACATATTTTGCATAGAAAAGAAACAGTACCTACAAGCTGGACTTGAAAAACAAGGTCAGCCCCACCCCACCGCTGTGGCCATCTTAATACAGTATTGAGATGGCCGCTGTACTGTAAGCCTAAGTTGAAAATATCCACGCCTACATCTGAAAGTTGGACCCCATCTCTCCTGTACAAACCTGGGATACCACCTTCCAGATCCACGTGCTGATAGGATTAGCCACCAATCGTGGGCATGAACTTTTCCAAAGCCCTGTTAATTCTTTTCCGCATCTTCTCCATGACCCTCCTCTGAGCTGAGGACAGCCATATGAGATGAGGGACCACTTCAGAAAACACAATCGCTGTACCTGGGGAAGTGACTGAAAAACGATGAAGATCCCTTTTTATCATAAACAATAAGTCCAGTGTTCTAACACTCCCTAAGTCATTACCCCCTGAATTAACCACTAAGATAGTAGGTGGAGCCAAATTTGATATAATCTACACAAATGAAAATAAAATTGATACCTTTGAAGGCCTCTTACACCTTTCCAATATAACTGAAAGGATTCTGGCTGCAGGGACAAGTTTATAGTGTATCTTCTCTGGGCTGCTCTCTTATGTGCCCAATATATAAACGAATGACCTAGAATCCATACTGTGTGCTGAAAACCTGAAGGAATTAAACAAAAAGATTAGGCCTGACATACAACTTAAAACACTTAGATTTCCACATCCCCATCTAAATAATGGCTGATTCTTGTAACCCTTTCCAGGCCACCTCTGAGGCTGCACCAATTCTAAAGGAATAGAGAGGAAAATTTTTAATTGCCCAAACCCATTCGCTCTAGGCATTTCCACGATACCCCATCAAACTGGTACTTGGTAAGTGGAGTTAAATTAGCGTGAACAAGGAAAAGTCCTTCCCATGAGGTTCTAACCCCAATGAACAGCCGAACTGTCTGTTACCGGGCAAACTAACCCATTTTCCTGAGCATGCAGCGAAACCCACCTATCTCTCCCATCTTGGTCTGTTTTAGATTTTTGTAGTAAAATATGCACCCCTGCTTGGTCAATCACCACTTGACTATGTAAAATTCCTGAAATACCTAGCTTATTACTAGCACCAATTCCAAGATTCGAAAAGCTCCAAAAAATGCGAGCACAAATACGGTTCTAAAAAGTGGCTGTTCATAAGGTGAAAAACAAACCACTCTTGTAACCATGCAAAGGCCGCTAAGGATGCCAAGGGAGAACGGCCTTCTGTCATCCACTACAAAGGTCATCCTCCTATAACCCCTGAGCGCCTGCTTTACAGAAAAGTATGATGAACACGGAGGCAGCCCCATTAACCTAAAGAATAAAGAGATGCCAGCTAACATTCTCATTAGGGATGAGCCGAACACCCCCCTGTTCGGTTCGCACCAGAACTTGCTAACAGGCAAAATATTTGTGCGAACAAGTCTATGGGACACGAACATGAATAATCAAAAGTGCTAATTTTAAAGGCTTATATGCAAAAAGTGTTTGGGGACCTGCCCCAGAGGACATGGATCAATGCAAAAAAAAGTTTTAAAAACGGACGTTTTTTCGGGAGCAGTCATTTTAATAATGCTTAAAGTGAAACAATAAAAGTGTAATATCCCTTTAAATTTCGTACCTAGGGGGTGTCTATAGTATGCCTGTAAAGGGGCGCATGTTTCCCGTGTTTAGAACAGTCTGACAGCAAAATGACATTTCAAAGGAAAAAAAGTCATTTAAAACTACTTGCGGCTATTAATGAATTGCCGGTCTGACAATACACATAAAAGTTCATTGATAAAAACGGCATGGGAATTCCGCACAGGGGAACCCCGAACCAAAATTTAAAAAAAAATTACGTGGGGGGTCCCCCTAAATTCCATACCAGGCCCTTCAGGTCTGGTATGGATATTAAGGGGAACCCCGGCCAAAATTTAAAAAAAAAAGGTGTGGGGTCCCCCTCAAAATCTATACCAGACCCTTCAGGTCTGGTGTGGATTTTAAGGGGAACCCCGCGCCAAAATAAAAAAAAAACGGCATGGGGTCCCCTCAAAAATCCATACCTCAGGAAAAGAGAGGGACGAGAGAGCGCCCCCCCCTCCTGAACCGTACCAGGCCACATGTCCTCAACATTGGGAGGGTGCATTGGGGTAGCCCCCCGAAACACCTTGTCCCCATGTTGATGGGGACAAGGGCCTCATCCCCACAACCCTTGTCCGGTGGTTGTGGGGTCTGTGGGTGGGGGGCTTATCGGAATCTGGAAGCCACCTTTAACAGGGGGACCCCCAGATCTCGACCCTCCCCCCTGTGTGAAATGGTAAGGGGGTACAAAAGTACCCCTACCATTTCACAAAAAACTGTCAAAAATGTTAAAGATTACAAGAGACAGTTTTTGACAATTCCTTTATTTAAATGCTTATTCTTTCTTCTATCTTCTTTCTTCTTTCTTCTATCTTCTACCTTCCTTTGGTTTCTTCCTCCATCTTCTTCTGGTTCTCCTGGTTCTTCTGGTTCTTCCTCCGGTGTTCTCATCCGGCATCTTCCTCCGCGGCGTCTTCTTATCTTCTTCTCCCATGATGGCATGGAGGGAGGCTGCCGCTGTGTGACACTTCTCTCTTCATCTTTTTCTCTTCATCTTTTTCTCTTCATCTTCTTCTCTTCATCTTCTTGTCTTCATCTACTTTTCGGGCCACTCCGCATCCATGATGGCATGGAGGGAGGCCCCCGCTGTGTGACGCTTCTACTCTTCTGAGGGTTCTTAAATAATGGGGGGGCCACCCGGTGACCCCGCCCCCCCCTGACGCACGGGGACTTCCCTGTGGCATGACTTCAGTAGGGGCGGGGTTACGTAACGGGTGACCCTGCCCCCCTCTGACGTCACGGGGAATGCCACAGGGAAGTCCCCATCAAGTCCCCATGCATCAGAGGGGCGGGGTCACAGAGTGGCCCCGCCCCCATTATTTAAGAACCATCAGAAGAGGAGAAGCGTCACACAGCGGGAGCCTCCCTCCATGCCATCATGGATTCGGAGCGGCCTGAAAAGAAGATGAAGACAAGAAGATGAAGAGAAGATGAAGAGAAAAAGATGAAGAGAGAAGCGTCACACAGCGGGAGCCTCCCTCCATGCCATCATGGATGCAGAGCGGCCCGAGGAGAAGAAGATAAGAAGACGCCACGGAGGAAGATGCCAGACGAGAACACCGGAGGAAGAACCAGAAGAAACAGAAGAAGGAGAAGATGGAGGAAGAAACCGAAGGAAGATAGAAGATAGAAGATAGAAGAAAGAAGAAGCATTTAAATAAAGGAATTGTCAAAAACTGTCTCTTGTCATTTTTAACATTTTTGACAGTTTTTTTGTGAAATGGTAGGGGTACTTTTGTACCCCCTTACCATTTACACAGGGGGGAGGGCCGGGATCTGAGGGTCCCCTTGTTAAAGGGGGCTTCCAGATTCTGCAGACCTCCACAACCACCGGGCAAGGGTTGTGGGGATGAGGCCCTTGTCCCCATCAACATGGGGACAAGGTGTTTTGGGGGGCTACCCCAAAGCACCCTCCCAATGTTTAGGGCATGTGGCCTGGTACGGTTCAGGGGGGGCGCTCTCTTGTCCCCCCCTTTTCCTGTGGCCTGCCAGGTTGCGTGCTCAGATAAGGGTCTGGTATAGATTTTGAGGGGGACCCCACACCATTTTTTTTTTTATTTTGGCCGGGGTTCCCCTTAAAATCCATACCAGACCTGAAGGGCCTGGTATGGAATTTAGAGGGACCCCCCACGTCATTTATAAAAAAAACTTGGTTCAGGGTTCCCCTGTGGGGAATTCCCCTGTCGTTTTTATCAATGAACTTTTATGTGTATTGTCGGACTGGCAATTCATTAATAGCCGCGAGTAGTTTTAAATGACTTTTTTTCCTTTGAAATGTCATTTTGCTGTCAGACTGTTCTAAACACGGGAAACATGCGCCCCTTTACAGGCATACTATAGACACCCCCTAGGAACAAAATTTAAAGGGATATTACACTTTTATTGTTTCACTTTAAGAGATTATTAAAATCACTGCTCCCGAAAAAACAGCCGTTTTTAAAACTTTTTTTGCATTGATCCATGCCCCCTGGGGCAGGACCCAGGTCCCCAAACACTTTTTATGACAATACCATGCATATAAGCGTTTAAAATTAGCACTTTTGATTTCTCCCATAGACTTTTAAAGGGTGTTCCGCGGCATTCGAATTTGCAGCGAACACCCCAAATTGTTCGCTGTTCGGTTAACTGGCGAACAGCCGATGTTCGAGTCGAACATGAGTTTGACTCGAACTCGAAGCTCATCCCTAGTTCTCATCATGTATAAGCAATGACAGGAAAGCCAAAATAGAACCCTCTGATGGAGAAGCAAAACTGAAGCCATCACACCTCGCAAAGGACAGCCACATCCTCCAAGGTGCTGCATAACACAACCAGGTCATGGGGGCTACCGACCCCCTAATAGCTTCCATAATCACAGTCAAATCACCATTCACAGATGTTCTGGACATGTGAGGCCCTCCTCGTCCGCCTCCGGAAGCAGCCGGATGAAACCGATCCATCTGTAACTGAGATACTGCATCGGCTATGTTATTCAGAATCCCTGGGGTATACATGGCTTTAAGCCAGGTGTTGAAGTTTAAACACAAAAAAACCCTGCCTTAATACCTTAATTACAGACAATGAACCTAATGAGAGGCAACTCATTGCAAACATGACCCCTCTATTGTCAGTCACCACCATAATACGCCTGTTCGCAAACTCATTACCCCACAATTCTAAAGCGACTAAAATAGGGAACAACTCTAAAAGTACCACATTCTTCGTGACCTGACTGTTAATCCAGGATTCTGGCCAAGCCACAGAACACCAATGGGTTTTCCATACCGCACCAAAACCTTTGGAACTGGCCGTGTCAGTGAAAAAACTAAAATCCGGGGCAAAAGTTAAATCCATCTGAAAAAAGGATCTCCCATTGTAATTCTCCAGGAAATTAGTCCAAACCCATTAATCATCCTTGAGAGAACTGGTCAGTCTAATATGAGCGAAAGGCGACTTCATGCCCGATATAGACAGATAAAGTCTTTTTGAAAAAACTCCCCCCACAGGCATAATCCTGCAATCAAATGCCAGGACACCCAGAAGTGATTGCATATCCTTCAAACGTATTTTCTTTTTTTGCAAAACCAGGGCTAATAAGGCTTTTAATTTCCGCAACTTAGCCACTGGCAGGCTAAACTCCATACTGCAAGTATCAATCTGGATGTCCAGAAACTCCAATGACGTGCTAGACAAACACATTTTTTCTTCTGCCAACTGAATAGCAAACTCATGGGCCATATCCTGAAAAGCTTGCAATAAATCAAAACAAAAAGTATCTTCTTGCGGTCCTATAAACAAAAAATTGTCCAGTGAACCACGCTATCCCGACCTAAATGGCAACCAAGCACCCAATACAGAAAGGTGGAAAATGCCTCAAAATATGAACAATGAAGAACTGAAGATAGATTGGATCCATAGGATAAGGAAACCCCCAAGTGTCAGCCAAGATACACCTAGAGACGTTATTATCAGATTTCATCATTACAAAGATAAGGCAAGGATCTGGACCAATTTTGGAAGACTTCAGCCGGTAAAATTTGACGGGACAGTGATCTAGATCTTTGCCGATATCTCGGCAGGGACCTTGTCCAGGAAACGCCAGTTAAGACCTCTACTAGAAGTACTGAAAAAGGCAAATTTAAAATATAGCTGGGGTTTCCCTACATCTTTGTACGATGTGAAAGCAGGTAGAACAGTCAGACTGAAATACATAGAGAACCTGCAGGATTTTTGTAAAGAATTGGATATTTCTGCCCCAGATATGCCCAATTAGGTAGAAGATGATCGTGATTGATGCTAGGTTACAAATGGAGCAGATTGATGTACATGATTAAAAATTTGAAATATAGGGCGGGGGATGGAGGGGACGAAACGGGGGAGGGGGAGACCGGGGGGAGGGCGATGAGCATGAAGAGTCAATGGGCTTAAATCTTTTCGGTCGCCCGCTGGCCCTGTTCCCCCTCATGAGCAGGGGGGTGGGGCAACCGTGGTGACCCGCTGTCGGAGTCACACCCCAATAATTTGGGCTGGACGTAGGCAGAGATTAATGTTATCCTTCTGCTGCAGATCCAGAGCCAGGTATTGACCAGCAGGGGGGAGGGGGAGGAGGGGGGAGGGGTATGGGGTGGGAAGATGGGGGATGGGGGGGGAGGGGGGTGGATTGGGGGGAAGGGAGATCTGGTCCTGCAGAGGCTCCGTATAGAGGTTCAAAGAGCAACATACGCCATTACAATGCAGTTCTATTTAAAGATTAAATGACAGAGTTCACTTGTCTCACATATATTGTCAAAGGGCTGAACTCCCTTCTTAAGAGACACAAGGTGTTTAGAGAATTAGAATTAGAGCAATTGAATGCAGACGCTGTGTTTCTTCAGGAGACCCACCTCTCACAGGACACACATGTCAGATTATTTTCCAGTTGCTTCCCCAATTGGTTCTATAGTGACTCCCCTATTAAGAGGGCCAAAGGGGTGCCAATTGGGTTCTCAAAAAGGACCAAGTTTGCGCTCTTGGAGAGGAGCGCAGATATGGAGGGCCGCTACCTCTTTTTGAAGGTGAGGGTGTGAGAAAGGGTTTTTACTCTGGCAAATGTTTATTGCCCTAATAGAAACCCAATCGAATTCCCGTCTCAGGTCCTGAACAAGCTGATGGATTTTAGGGCAAGTGAGGTGATTTTGGCAGGAGATCTCAATTTTTGCTGGTGGGTAGGAAACTCTTAAAAAAATAGGACAGAAATTGCATAGTTGCCATATGATTGACGCATGGAGAGTACAACACGCGAAGGACAGGGACTATACTTTTTTTTCTTCAGTCCACGGGTCTTATTCAAGGCTCGATTATTTTATGGTAGATCATAGATTATTAGAACATGTTAAGGATACGAAGATTGGAGTCACCACGCTGTCTGACCACGCCCCAGTCCTGATGAAGGTGGGGATCCCGGGACTCCGGAGGTCCCCATTTTCATGGCATTTGATCAAAAGCTCATCGAGAATCCTAGTGTCAGCAGTAAGATACAAGAAGAAATCGATGGGTTTTTCTCGATAAATGATACCGGTGAGATTTCTGGATCAGTCCCGTGGGAGGCGCTAAAAGCTTATATCAGGGGCATTCTCATTTCAATAGGGGCCAATGAGAAAAAAAGAAAGTACAAAAAGGAAAACAGAACTTATAGAAGAAATTCATCATCTTGAACAGTTACATACGGCCGCTAGTGGTAGTCATAACTTACTCCTACATCAACTAATTATAAAAAGAGAAGAACTAAAAGATTCAATGGAGATAGATTCTAAGCGTATTCTAAAGAAAAACCTAAAAGATAGATTTAGATGGAGTAATCAGGTGGGGAAGCATCTGGCAACAGTATTGAAAAGGAAAGGGGGGTCCAACTTTATAGATAGGATCCAAAATAAAAAGGGGATACTAAAATATACTTCCAGAGACATAGCTGACGAATTTCAGAGTTACTTCGCATCCCTCTACAAGGTTAGGCAAGGCGGGGTAGGTACCTTGGAAAGAGAGGAGGCAGGTTTACCAAGCCTCTTGGACAGTGATGCAAAAGAACTAGACGGTCCGATCACTGTAGAAGAGATCGAGAGGGCCCTGAAAGCATCTCCCTCTGGAAAGAGTCCAGGGCCAGATGGTTTTACTTTCTATTTCTACAAAAAATTTAAGGAGTCCCTGATCCCCAAGCTCTATCAGATTTGGAATAGGGTTGGGGGTCAGGAAGAGTTATGCGAGGGGGCACTGACGGCGTCAGTAACACTAATTCCTAAGGAAGGGAAAGATAGCTCGCTGTGTTTGAGCTATAGGCCGACAGCATTGCTCAACGCAGATATTAAATTATATGCCAAGGTATTAGCCAGTAGATTAAAGGATAAAATGTCGTACTGGATTCATCCAGATCAGACAGGTTTTATACCAGGGAGAGAGGGGAGGGACAATGGCATTAGGTCGCTACTGGTAATGGATGCGATGAAAACGAAGGGGACCCCCGGTCTACTTCTGTCGATTGATGCAGAGAAAGCCTTCGACAGAGTAGACTGGGGGTTCATGTTGAGGACGTTGAGGGCAGTCGGCTTGGGTGATAGCATGTTGAACTGGATTAAAACACTGTATAAATCTCCCTCTGCATTTGTCAGGGTGAATGGTACACCATCGGTGGAGTTCATGATGAAAAACGGGACCAGGCAGGGCTGCCCCCTGTCCCCCCTTCTGTTTGTTTTAACCCTGGAACCCTTACTAGCCTTGATTCGAAAGAATCCGGATATATGCGGATGCGTGGTGGAGGGAGACGTACACAAGCTCTCGGCGTTCGCCGATGATGTATTGTTCTACATCGTTAAACTGAGGATTTCACTCCCCAACCTTCTGGCTACTCTGAGGAGATACGGGGGGCTATCAAATTATAAGGTCAACCTTAGTAAATCAGTTGCTCTAAACATCAATATTAATGGACGAGACGCAACTAAACTTAAGGAAAATTTCCATTTTCCGTGGAGGAAAAAAATTAGTTATCTGGGAGTCACATTAGCAAATTCCTTAAGGAAATTGTACCTCTTAAACTTCATTCCTCTCCTTGACGAGAACAAGCAGGAAATGAGGAAAAGTATGCATCTTCCAATCTCTTGGATCGGACGAGTAAATACTGTTAAAATGACCCTGGCACCGAAGATCCTGTATAAAATGCAGCTACTCCCAATCCTGTTAGCGCAGACTTTTTCAGGGTATTGAACAATATTCTTACTAGATTTATATGGAAAAATAAGAAGCCACGGATTGCCTACAAGGTCCTGAGTAGGGATAAAGTCCAGGGTGGTCTGACTCTTCCAGACTTTAAAAAATACCACAGAGCGATAGTACTATTATGGGTGTTAGATTGGGGAAAGAACCGATAGATAAAAGATGGATAAACTTAGAAAAAGATATGAGTAATGCAAAACTACACCAATTAATTTGGAATCCCCCACACTTTAGGAAGCTAGGCCCTAATGCACATAACATAACACGTTACACTTTAAAGATTTGGGACCAGTTACATAAACAAAATGCTTGGGAGTTTAATTCACCATTTATTTATTTAAAAGATAATGGGGGTCATTTACTATAACTCCAGGAAGTACTGGGCACTATGGCAAATAATAGAGCCCATTTTAGCCAAATGGAAACAAACCGGCGAATTTGCGCATGAAAATTAGCGATATAAGCGGGGAACAAACGTTTGTAAATTCAAAATTGCCGCTAATTAGCGCTTCCGCGTATATACAAATGCCAATTCTTATCAAGTTGTTATATAGCACTGTACTGTAGCCATGATCCATGTATGTGAAAGAAACATTTTTATCAGAGATGTGCTCTAGTTCCCGTGCATCTATTGATTTATATTGCAATTAGTATTCCTAGTTTTTTTTTCCTTCTTTTGCTAAGAAATGCAGTTCTGAATGATTATTACATAGTAATGTCTGCTATTCTGTAAAGTTACATGTATTAATCATTTAGGTTACCTATTTGTTGTATTTTTTTTTCATGTTTTTGATTTATTATTTATTAATTTATTAATTTAGTTGACTATAAAGCAGTAATTATTTATGTTCATTCTTTTATAATACTACACTATTATGCAGGTCTTGTACTTAGCACAATGGCTTAGTGGTCTGCTTGGATATCTTCACACCACTCATGGTATGAGTTCAAACAACAGCCAACCTACCATCCACCAGCTGTGTTTAATTTTTCAGTGCACAAGTGAATTAAAATAAACAAACAAATAAATGTAAACTGCCCTTTAGCTAGTGTGTGGCGTTTGGAATGTCACATCATATTATAATTGAATACTTACATACCATTGCATGCATTTAAAGAGTTAATACAATAAAAACTTTCACATTAAAGTGCATTGGCTACTTGGCAATCACCTATTTTCAGTATATATATACACGTATATTTGTGTTGCTTTGGCTAATTGGATAACTGGCATTCTCCTTTTTCCCACCAATGCAATCTTTTAGGATTTTTCTGTGGGATTTGAACCCATGAGTCTTTCAATACCTGAATGTTTGAAGGTAGAGGTGCTAACTGCTAGCCTATTGGGCTGAGCACAATTATACATACAAAATACTTTTACTAGTGTTTGATGTGTTATATACTATACAATAAAGTTTATCAAATGTAAACTGCTTGTTAGATAGTGTGTGGTGTTTGGAGATTCACACCATAATATTAGTGAATACTTACATACCATTGCAAGCATTTGAAGAGTTAATACAATAATATCAACCACATTAAAGTGTATTGGCTACTTGGCATTCACTGTATGCTGCTTTGGCTAATTGGCTAACTGGCTAACAGTAATTCTCCTTTTCTCCACCAATAGTAATCTTTTAGGATTCTTCTGTGGGATTTGAACCCATGAGTCTTTCAATACCTGAATTTTTGAAGGTAGAGGTGCTAACTGCTAGCCTAGTGGGCTGAGCACAATTATATATACAAAATACTTTTACTAGTGTTTGATGGTTTATATACCATACAATAAAGTTTATCAAATGTAAACTGCTTGTTAGCTAGTGTGTGGTGTTTTGGAGATTCACACCATAATATTAGTGAAGACTTATTTATTTTTACAATAAAGGACTTGTCAAAAACCGGCTATTGATTTTTTTACATTTCACTGCTTTTTTTGGTGAATGGGTAGGGGTAAAATGTACCCCATACCTATTCACATAGGGGGCAGGATCTGGGAGCCCCCTTTTTAAAGGGGGCTTCCAGATTCTGATAAACCCCCTGCCTGCAGACCGACAACCACTGACCAGGGTTGTCGGGAAGAGGCCCTTGTCCCCATCAACATGGGGAAAAGGTGCTTTGGGGCATGTGGCCTGGTAAGGTTCAGAAGGGGAGGGTGCTCACTCGTCCCCCCCTATCCTGACCTCCAGGCTGCATGCTCGGATAAGAGTCTGGTATGGATTTTGGGGGGCCCCACATCAAATTTATTTTACATTTTGGTGTGGGGTTCCCCTTAAAGTCCATACCGAAGGGCCTGGTATGCACTGGGGGGACCCTACGACATTTTTTTCCTTGAATTTTGGAATTCCATACCATAATATTATTGAATAAGTACATACCATTGCATGCATTTGAAGAGTTAAAATACGGAATAAAGCAAGCTGATGTGCTTTGGCTAATTATGCTTCTGAGTACAATGCACACTTCCAGGAGGTGATGCTGTCAGTGGGATTTGAATTCATGGCTTGAACTTTTGGGGGCAGCAGGGTATACCGCTATGCTACAGAGCTGAGCACTTACCTATAGAGAAAATACATTTACTAATGTTTGATTCAATACAATAATGTTTTGCATTTCAGACATTAATATGATAGTAACAACCATGCTCATGCCCATGTGGCATTGGCTAATAGGCATTTGCCTCTTTTCAGCATATGCTGCTGAGTACAATGCAAGCTTTCAGTAGGTGATACCATCTGTGTGATTTTCAGCCATTTGAGCACAATTATATTGAGAACATATGTTTACTAGTGTTTGATGGTGGGACTACTTTATATTCTAGGTATAAAATAGTACTCAGCACAGTGACTTAGGTACCTTTCACACTTGTGCGACCTGAAAGTTGCGAGATTTTAATGGGACTTTAAGCAATGCCTGTGTAATCTTGAGGTCTATGGACGCAGGAGTCACAGGGAAAGACACAAAACTTTCCCGCGATTTTGCGTCCGCAATTTTGCCGCAATTCCAGGGAATGCCTGTGTAAACTTGAGGTCTATGGACCTCAACTCGCGTCAAAGTCAGACCAAAGTCATACAGGGACTACGTTGAAGTCAGTGTTACTTGAAGTCGCATAGATATGAATGGTACACATTGAAAATCATGGGGTATGACTTGTCATATGACTCTGATGTCCAAAGTTGCACAAGTGTGACTCAGCCCGACTTTGTCAGCGATTTCAGAGACATCAGTGCACTTTCCTGCACAGATGTCTAGTGAAATCACATAGGTCCCAACTGTTCTCCTTTAAGAAGGTGTCCTATGCCTACCTACTTTTGCTAATAGGTGTCCCTTATACTCATTTCAAAAAGTTGGGAGGTAAGAAATCGCCCCCTGAAGTCGCCCAAAGTAGTGCAGGAACTACTTTTGGGAATCATTGTGGCGTCGCACCAATTCGGACAGTTCCATTGCCATCAATAGGCGCCGATTTGGCCTACAATTTGACATGTCAATTCAGACCTATGTGAACATGGGTGAAGTTGCATAGATATTAGAGCTGCACGGTTCTGGCCAAAATGAGAATCACAATTTTTTTTGCTTAGAATAAAAAGATCACGATTCTCGCGACATAAAATCTTTCACATTATCCCACAAGAAATTGGGCTAACTTTTCTTTTTTTTTTTTTAATTCATTAAAGTAATTTTTTCCAAAAAAAATTGCATTTGAAAGGCGCAAATACAGTGTGACATAAAATATTGTAACAACCACCATTTTATTCTCTAGGGTCTCTACTAAAATTATATATATATATATATATATATATATATATATATATAATGTTGGGGGGGGTTTAAGTAATTTTCTAGCAAAAAAAAATGATTTTAACCTGAAACCAACAAATGTCAGAAAAATGTTTAGTGTTTAAACTTTCCTCACTTACACAGAATTCTATTTAATTGACAAATTGTTACAAGGTTTCTAGTTAAGTTCACTGATAAAGAATGTTCTAATTCTTGGCAGACTTCCTGTTTTTTCAGCTGTGGCTTCAGAAGAGCAGAGAGAGTTCTTTGCATAGCAAGAATCGTGAAACGCTTTTTTCAAGATCGTAAAGGGGAAAAAAATCACGATAACAATTAATGGTGCAGCTCTAATAAATATGCATGGAAATCAAGGGGGAAAACTTTTCATGTGACTCTGAGGTCCAAAGCTCCATGAAAAGTCACCCAAGTGTGAAAGTAACCTAATGAGATTAATTGATAACACCTTTGAATAAGGCCCCATTTGCACTTGTGCGACCTTAAAATTGCACAGCTTTGTCATGACTTGAAGCAATGTCTGTGTAATCTTGTGGTGTATGGACCTCAAATTGCATCAAAGTCAAACCAAGGTAGTGCAGGGACGAATTTGCTACACCTTCAGGATGCACAAGTGACAATAGGGCCAAATTCAAAGGTGTTATCCTTGAATCTCATTCACACTGCTTCGACCTGAAAGTCACACTATTTTGCTGCCACTTTGCCGCTGCAACTTGGCCCCAACTTCTGGGAATGCCTGTGTAATATTGTACCCGATATACCTCAAGTCACACCAAAGTAGTACAGGTACTACTTTGAAGTTGGTGCGACTTAAAGTAGCACAGATATGAATGGTTATCATTGAGACTCATGGGGTACAACTTGTCTTGCAACTCAGAGGTCCAAATTTGCTGGAAAATTCGCCCAGCTGTGAAACAAGTCATATATATTTTAATAAAAGGAGCTCTCATTTATACTTGCATAGTCCTTACTGATTTACATCAGCAGAACAAATGCAGGAAGTGATGTGTGCACATGGGACGGAAGCAAATGTGTGGTAATGCCAAACAAATCAATGAACCCCACCCACACCAAATCTAACTATGATATCCACCCCCGCATTGATTAAGTACAAGTACATATCCTACACTTACCTGGCCAATGAGCAGCACCTCCTCTCTGCTAAAGAGACCTCGCCATGTCCACCTAGATGGAGATCCTGACCAGCACAGGAACTTCCGGGTGCATACAATGACTAATTTCCAGGTCAGAAGGTGAAACCACACTTTTGATTGCAGCTGCGAATATTTGATCTCAACCATGATTAATATTTTTTATTTTCAGATATGCAAATCTGTATTTCTACATATATTTAAAGGTAAACTTAAGTGAGTTTGATAAGAAATGGTGTCCCTGGGTTAGCAGCAGGTGAATTACAAAGGCAAAAGGTCCAGTTTGAGCCCTGGTTCACACTGAGAGAGGGAGGAAATTGTTCAGCTGAACTCCTACAATTTCATTCCTGCATGTCAGTCCCGACTGTGGGGGCAACATCAGAGACATCAGTGCAGGTTTCTGCACCAATATCAATACAAATCGCACCAATTAGAACAGTGCAATTGCCACAGATTTGACATGTCAAATCACACCAATGTGAAACAGAGCTGACACATTCAAACACTGCCTGTCCACCAGCTGAATTCATTACCTGCAATTCTCCACAGCTGTTAATGATAAAGGTGGAATCTTTATATATAACTTGCAGTTGTGCAGAAGCCTAGGTTTACATTGGAGTGATTGGTCATGCGATTTGAGAGATCAAATTGCATGACTATTGGCAATGGCACTGTTCCAATCGATGCAACATTTTTTTTGTGGCACCGCATCAATTTGCTAAAGTAGTTCCTGCACTACTTTTGCCGATGTCAGGTGCGACTTCAATAGACATTTGTGTATGAAGCCACTTGAAATCACACTGACCTTGCTACTTTGAAATCGTGCTACTTCAAGTGAAGTAGCGCAATTTCAAAGTAGCATGTGAACCAGGGCAAAGAGATTAGTTTTTTGGTGCACAAATACATATTGAAATAAAATAAGAGATATTGCACTTTCCCAAAACCACCACCCACAAAAGGAAAAGTGGAAGGAAAAAAAACACACACACACACACACACACACACACACACACACACACACACACCTCAATGTATTTTTATTTTACCAGCAGAAAAAAAATAAATTTACATTTACTAGCTTCAAAAAAATTTGGACAGGATATATAGTGCTACATTTAGCAACGGAATTTTAAGGGCCCTGCTCGTAGGAGCTTACAATCTAAAATTAGACAAAACCTTAGAGTGGACACAGCTTTAATTTCAGTGTATAGCGGGCAACACATCACATTATTATCTGCAAGATTATAGAAACATACTTAACAGTCATTCTTACAAAGCATTCCAACATAATATTACAAAAGACTTATTCAAAACACCCACCACCAGCCCACAATCCACACATACATACATTGGTGACCATGTTCTGCTGGAAGCTGCATTTCAGTGTACACGATTAAACGAGATCAAAAAGAGTAGGTCAGCAGATGCTTCCAAACGATGTTTGCATGATCAGACAGGAACAATACACACACAACATTGACAGCATGGCCACATAAACCCACTTTTGATTGAAAAAAATGCACAAGAATTTCATCAAATCTCCCAATATCATTCCTTCTCCCTCACAACAAAAAACCTGACCTTCTCAGGCCAAACTAACCCCCCTACTGCAGGCCTTTATATAAGAGAGGTTGTATTGTTAGCACACTGACACACCCAATAGAAGTACACGCCCACCAGTATCTTTCAATCTGTCTCTTCATGTATGTCTAAAGTGATTGCACCTGATGAGCAGGAACACATAATACTATTTGCAACTGTGTTCGCCTTGGCTATGTGCATCAAATCTCCAACTACAGGCCAAAGATCAAAGTCCATTTGCATCCACATAAACAAAGCAACAGTTTTCTAAGCGTATGTACCTGTGCAGTGTAAACCCTAAAATTTGAAATGTCCAAGTCCCTGGGCATGATTAGTGCTAATAAACATCAACATCAGTCCCTGGCTGCAATGAGCTTCCAATATAAAGTCCAAAATTAACTTTCTTACATTAGAACCTATTTCGACAGGAGACAAATAAGATGCCAGCATGTCTTTGGATTGTGGTGAGAAATCCCCACAGGGAGAACATATAAACTTCAACACAAGCATTAGCATGTTGGGGAATTGAACTATCATCCCAGGTGCTGCTAGACAGAACTGCTACCCACTTAGCCACCAGGCAGCCCCACACATGTTCTCTGCATCTCTGTGGTGTGAACCATCCCTAAGTCCATAGCCATGCTCAGTGTCACAAGCAATATACAATATATTGGCCTAAGTATTGGGATGCCTGCCTTTAAACACACATGAACTGTAATGGCATCCCAGTATTAGTATTGGGTTCAAAACTCTTTTGGCCCACCCTTTGCAGCTATAACAGCTTCAACTCTTCTTGTCCACAAGGTTTAGGAGTGTGTCTATGGGAATGTTTGACCATTCTTCCAAGTGCATTTGTGAGGTCAGGCACTGATGTTGGACGAGAAGGCCTGACCTACAGTCTCCTCTCTAATTCATCCCTAAGGTGTTCTATTGTGTTGAGGTCAGGACTTTGTGCAGGCCAGTCAAGTTCCTCCACCCCAAAATCACTCATCCATGTCTTTATGGACCTTGCTTTGTGCACTGGTCCAAATGATTTGGTGGAGGGGGATTATGGTACGGGGTTG
The DNA here is from genome assembly GCF_042186555.1 of Aquarana catesbeiana. Lineage (NCBI taxonomy): Eukaryota > Metazoa > Chordata > Amphibia > Anura > Ranidae > Aquarana > Aquarana catesbeiana. The sequence continues at coordinate 330,978,777 of NC_133328.1, read as the reverse complement.
TTTTTCAGGGGTTGGGCTTGGCCTCTTAGTTTTAGATAAGGGAACTCTTAAGGCATCAGCATACCAAGACATTTTGGACAATTTCATGCTCCCAACTTTGTGGGAACAGTTTGGGGAAAGCCCCTTCCTGTTCCAACATGACTGCAGTACACAAAGCAAGGTCCATAAAGACATGGATGAGCAAGTTTGGGGTGGAGAAACTTGACTGGCCTGCACAGAGTCCTGGCCTCAACCCGACAGAACACTCTTTGGCTGAATTAGAGTAGAGACTGCGAGCCAGGCCTTCTCATCCAACATCAGTGCCTGGCCTCACAAATGCACTTCTGGAAGAATGATCAAACATTCCCATAGGCACACTAAACCTTGTGGACAGCCTTCCCAGAAGCTGTTCTAGCTGCAAAGGGTGGGCCAAATCAAATTTTAACCCTACGGACTAAGACTGGGCTGCCATTAAAGTTCATGTGTGTGTAAAGGCAGGCGTCCCAATACTTTTGGCTATATAGTGTATCTAGAAAAGACTTACAATGGTGGTGGAACCCTCCTACACATACCTACTACATTTAGACATAGTTATAGGACCTGGGAGATGAGACAACTTCTCTATATGAAGTAACATGGTTGGGATTTGCATTCAGACCCTCAGAGATACTAAGCAGAAGTTCTAACCTCTAAGCCACAGAGCTGCCATGTGTGAGACCCTCCTACACATAACTACACATAAATACACATAAAAACACATAAAAACACATAAATACTGCATTTCTATGGACATACAGGTGATGGAATTACATTACTCAAGAGTTATTCTTCTTGATTTATTCTGTGATATTTGGTGTTTTTTTGTGGGTGAGAGTAGAATATTACCCTCAAATTTTTGGGAATTACATTTTGCTTTCTGATGTTGGTACACATATCACATTTTTTGGGCTCAAATTATGAATATTTGGAAATAATAAAAAGCACAAAAAATTGTGATTCATTTTAAATTTTCATCAGCAATGGTATTGTTTGTGGATTGTAAAGACACCTGTGTGAGTTTGGGGTAAAGATTGTTGTGAGATGAAGTGTAACAAGTGAAAGTGACAGAGAAAAATATATTTTACCAAAACATCAAAACATTCCACATTCTAGTATTCTTAAAATCAAAATATTTTAAGTAGAAGCAACAATGTTGCAAAGGAAAATTTATTTCACAGAAAGATACATTTCATCTCAACATTAAAAGTTTTTTTTTGTGAAAGTTAGAATTGTTCCATTAGAATCAATGACTGAAACTTCATTTGGACTAAAATAGAGCAGATTTTAACTCCCAAAAATGCTCTCTAATTAGCTCTCATTTTGGTATTTACTATAGCTCCGGGTAAAAAAGACACTTGAGTTAAAATGAGAGTTATATTCAGGTCTGAGCATGCTCAGTTGTGTTGGCACCTAGTTGTCCAAAACGGGGAATTTTTCACTTTTCAGACTTTTAAAGATATTTCAGTGTAGAAATCACTTTTTCACACAGTTTAAAAGCAGATAATCTTTAAATAATATACCGCATATTTCAGTACCATTTAGGCAATTATATCATGCTCTAAACATTATTTCCATGTGCAATTCTCCAGCTTTTAGCAGAGTAAGGGTTTGGGCGCTATTTCGTTTCAGGGAACTATAGTAAATTCAATTTTGGGAGTATTTTCTCACCAGCGCTATAGTGAATACCGTTTTAGCGTGAATTAGCGCTATTAGCACTAATTCGCGCTAAATTGCCGTGAATTAGCGCTAATTTGCGGCAATTTGCGCGAATTAGCGCCATAGCGCTATAGTAAATGACCCCCAATGAGTTTTTTCCGCCAGGGTTGAGGGAAGTGGGAGGGAACTGGATAAAAAATAATGATACACAATTGATGGATATTATGAAAAACAGTAAAATTGTCACTTTTCAGGAGTTAAACCTACTCAAGGACCTAATGAAAATAGACACATGGCGATATAACCAGCTTGTGCTCTTTATTAAAAGCCTCCCCGGTCCCATTAGAGATAAGAAGAACCTCAGGTCTTTGGAGAAATTGTTCTTGAAGAATAGAGTTATAAGGAAACAAAAGAATTATACAAAATAGTGTGGGAGGAGGGTGAAGCAGCGAAACATAGAAATTTAAGCTGCATACTGGGGCTTAGTGTTAGTTGAGGGATTTTTAAATTTTGTAAAGAATAAACAAAGATTTCTTAAAATGAATAAAAAAATAAAAAAGTAATGTTGCTGCTACTATGATGTGATGATAATGAGACGGGAAAAAAATGTGCCATAATTTTTTATTTAAATCCTCTCAATGTAAACGCTGAAGTAGCAAAAAAAAAAAAAAAATATGAACAGGACAATAAGCATCCCATAGAGAGGCACTTGTCAAAAAAAAATAGCAATTGTCAAAACAAAAACCCAATGAGTTGAACGCCGTGGGGGAAATAGGCAGGAGGCGAAAAGCCGATTTGATGTCAGCTTTAGCCAATAAAGCTCCAGTACCGAACCACCTAATTTTGATAAATGCCTCCTCAAAAGTCGTGTATCATACCGAGCATAACTCCCCATTGATATCATCATTCAAAGATCAGCATATAGGGAAAGATAAATGATGAATGATGTGAAAGGATCCCAGCTCACGCTTGGGTACAACACCTAACAGTGAAATGCGAATATTTTTGAATGGCGGATATTCAAACAGACCCTCTACTCTGCCCTATTCAATTCATCCATTTATGTGAAGATTCTCTCCCTAACCACTTGGGGATACACCTCCACCGATTTCAAGTTTCCCACTACTGAACAGCCTTCCCCTGAAAAAGAGGGCAGCGGGAAACCATTTGTTAAACCGTTAATGAGAAAACATGCCTTTTCCCTGTTTGGATACCTGACAAGCCACGGGTGCATTTTTTCCAGTGTCACTAGAGTGCAGGCTTTTTTGAAAAATATCTTTCATCCCTTGATTAGTTCCCGCATTTGCATTTTTCCTGAAACACTTTATTACCGTGTGCGTCCCAGCACAGTATGAACATTTGTGCATGTATCTGCACGCAGTATTCCAACGACATTGGCTTTCGTAAAAGCAAAACCACAGCCTTTCCTATACGTTAGGTTCAAAGGATTGACCAAGGTCTGCTTAGGCATGACTTGCTTTTGTGACAAAATCAAATTGAGCCACAACCCTAAGTCTTTCATCCCCCATTTGAGGGATGCATGAATGGACAGCTTTTGCCTAAACAACTCATCGTAATAGTACCAACCCATTCCGCAAAAATTTTTGTAAGCTTCCAAAACGTGGTCTAAGTGCTGAAATATTCCCCCACGCAGTTCTGGGTGTTTCCTCTTCCATTATTCCACAATAAACACAAAAGGCCTGCAGCCAATTGTGAAATGACCTAGGTATTGGTCTATGTCTATTCTCTTCACTCTTCTCTTACCTCCTCCTATCAGACTTTACTGGAAAAACCTTGTGAAAAGGAAGGAGCGAGAGTATATCTATAAACTCTTCCTTCCATATTTTTTCTTTACTGCCATGCTTAAATGATAGCCTGGGGGGAAATCGCACAAGGCATAGCATCCTTCATGCAAATTTCAGGGACAGTGAACCTAACAGGCGCAGCCGTTTGCAATGTTCCAGGACCTGGTAACTCCTGATTTCCAGTAGTAGCCACAGCTTTAGGCACTGGCTGATCAAATATATTGGAAATTCACTTGGAAATTCAGAAACAGAAGCAGCTGAAGGGTTCACTGGGTAGCTAGGAGTTGAAATGACAGTATTAACAGGAAAATTGTTTGACACTTTAGGAGCCAAAGACTTTACCAGAGATGACAAAGAATCTATCAATCCAAAAAATACAATAATTGACTTGACTGTCCAGCTGCTGGAGGCTGCAATGCCTCCTGACTAGCTTCCCCCTCCAGCACCACTCTCCTTTCTGGGCCTTGTGGTGCCTGCCCAGCTGGCAACACCTGTGGCACGTCAGCATGCCAGATTCCCTGCTGCACTAAAACGGCCTCCTGCTGTTCCGGTGACTCGGGCGTCCGCCCTCTTTGGTTCCTCCCTGTGGGTTGTCTCTGCTTGTCCCTCTGACTTCCTCTCACCACAGGCAATGGGGAATAGGACCTCCTCTTCTTGCTGACTCGTCTGCTCCGCCCCGCCATGCCTCCTCCTACTGCCTCTCCGCTTGTTGGCATCATACAAACCTCTTCAGCCTCTTCCATGGCCTTTGGGCTCCTCCCTGGAAGAATACTGCACCTAGGTCTCCCGCGATGAACAGGTACTCCCTCCCATGGGGCCAAAATCCTCCACAGTGTCTGTGTAGACTCCGCCAACGGACCACTGCCACCACTATGAAACGGCCTCTCTTCTTCCATTTCAGTGACAGACAAGCAGCGGAGCAGCCACGACTCTCCTCCCTCTCTGCTTGCCTTCTCGAGTAGCTGTCTGAACAGGGCCGATCCTAGGGTCACCGGCGCCTGGGTGCAGAAATATTTCTGGAGCCCCCACATGGGCGTGGTCATCTTACCAACTCCACCCCTTTACAAATGATTCTATGGCAACGACTCAAATACAGAGCTGCTCCCCTAAGAAGTCTGTGTTACCCTGAAATCCTCCCATGATCTCTTAACAATAAAGAAAATACAGGAAGAGAGAACACTAATGAGACCTGGAGGGGAACCTCTCTGATGCACACAGAGAGGGCTTCTGTTAGAAAGAGTCCCCAGACATAATACAGGATACGGTCAAAGACTGCAGACATGGTACAAGAGCTGGACAGAGACTGCAGACATGGTACAGGAGATGATCAGAGACTGCAGACATAGTACAGGAGATGGTCAGAGACTACAGACATAGTACAGGAGATGGTCAGAGACTGCAGACATGGTACAGGAGATGATCAGAGACTGCAGACATAGTACAGGAGATGATCAGAGACTGCAGACATAGTACAGGAGATGATCAGAGACTGCAGACATGGTACAGGAAATGATCAGAGACTGCAGACATAGTACAGGAGATGATCAGAGACTGCAGACATAGTACAGGAGATGATCAGAGACTGCAGACATGGTACAGGAGATGATCAGAGACTGCAGACATGGTACAGGAGATGATCAGAGACTGCAGACATGGTACAGGAGATGATCAGAGACTGCAGACATAATACAGGAGATGATCAGAGACTGCAGACATAATAAAGGAGATGATCAGAGACTGCAGACGTGGTACGGGAGATGATCAGAGACTGTAGACATAGTACAGGAGACGATCAGAGACTGCAGACATGGTACAGGAGATGATCAGAGACTGCAGACATAGTACAGGAGACGATCAGAGACTGCAGACATGGTACAGGAGATGATCAGAGACTGCAGACATAGTACAGGAGATGATCAGAGACTGCAGACATAGTACAGGAGATGGTCAGAGACTGCAGACATAGTACAGGAGATGATCAGAGACTGTAGACATGATACAAGAGACAGTCAGAGACTGCAGACATAGTACAGGAGATGATCAGAGACTGCAGACATGGTACAGGAGATGATCAGAGACTGCAGACATAGTACAGGAGATGGTCAGAGACTGCAGACATGGTACAGGAGATGATCAGAGACTGTAGACATAGTACAGGAGATGATCAGAGACTGCAGACATGGTACAGGAGATGATCAGAGACTGCAGACATGGTACAGGAGATGATTAGAGACTGTAGACATGGTACAGGAGATGATCAGAGACTGCAGACATAGTACAGGAGATGATCAGAGACTGCAGACATGATACAGGAGATGATCAGAGACTGTAGACATAGTACAGGAGATGATCAGAGACTGCAGACATGGTACAGGAGATGATCAGAGACTGCAGACATAGTAGAGGACATGGTCAGAGACTGTAGACATGATACAAGAGACAGTCAGAGACTGCAGACATGGTACAGGAGATGATCAGAGACTGCAGATATGATACAAGAGAAGGTCAGAGACTGCAGACATGGTACAAGAGAAGGTCAGAGACTGCAGATATAATACAGGAGATGGTCAGAGACTGCAGACATAGTACAGGAGATGATCAGAGACTGCAGACATAGTACAGGAGATGGTCAGAGACTGCAGACATGATACAAGAGAAGGTCAGAGACTGCAGATATAATACAGGAGATGGTCAGAGACTGCAGTTCCTATGGACATTAGTAGATAATGGCCGATTGGCCCTCTCACCTGACCCAGCGATGGTTCCTCTGATCAGGAGTAAGCTCACTCTGAATTGCCCGTGGTGACTCCGCTGGGTAGCACCCAGATCTGTATTCTGGCAATGACTCCATTCCTTTCTCCGCCAGGGATGGCACCAGGCTGTGTGGCTTTCCCTCTGGTGGCGCAGGGCAGCGGGGTTTCCTCTCTGATGGTGTTCCCTGAGCACTGCCCTCTCCCTCTGGAGTCCTGGGTGCACTTCCCTGAAAGCTTTCCCAGGCTCCTGTATCTCTCTCTCTCCCATTCAGCTGAGCATGCTGTGTGGACTGCAGTTTCCGTGTTACAGTGGGGCTGCCAGTCCTCGGGACTACATGTCCCACAGTCCTCTTCTCCTTTTTCTATTCTATTTTTCCCTGGCTGATATGAAGGCGGGGGAAGAAACATAGTGGGAGGCTGTGCTGGCCAGCGCCGCTCACTAGTATAGCAGTGCACGTGCGGAGGAGAGGGAGGGGAAGGGGCGAAAGAAGAGCCTGCAGCTGCAGTGACGTCACTAGGGTTGGTGTCACCAGGTGCGGTATAACATGGTGTCACCCTCCTTCCACCAACTTTAGTCGCCAATCAGTACAGACCTCCCTCCACTAAGTATAGACCCCCACTAAGTGTAAACCCCTCTCTCAGTACAGACCCCCCTTCATCAGTATAGACCCCCCCAGGACAAACCACTCCCCCTCCATTAGTAGACCCCCACCAGGACAACCCCCCCTCCATTAGTACAGATCCCCCCAGGACAAAGCCCCCTTTCATTAGTACAGACCCCCCCCAGGACAACCCCCCTCCATTAGTACAGACCCCCAGGACAAACCCCCCCTCTATTAGTACAGACCCCCAGGACAAACCCCCTCCATTAGTACAGACCCCCTAGGAGAACCCCCCTCCACTAGTACAGACCCCCACAGGACAAATCCCCCCTTCATTAGTACAGACCCCCCCAGGACAAACCCCCCCTCCATTAGTACAGACCCCCCCAGGACAAACCCCCCTCCATTAGTACAGACCCCCAGGACAAACCCCCTCCATTACTACAGACCCCCCAGGAGAACCCCCCCTCCACTAGTACAGACCCCCACAGGACAAATCCCCCCTTCATTAGTACAGACCCCCCACCAGGACAAACCCCCCTCCATTAGTACAGACCCCCCACCAGGACAAACCCCCCTCCATTAGTACAGACCCCCCCCAGGACCCCCCCTCCATTAGTACAGACCCCCCGGACAAACACCCCCCCTCCATTAGTACAGACCCCCCAGAACAACCCCCCTCCATTAGTACAGACCCCCAGGACAAATCCCTCCATTAGTACAGACCCCCCAGGACAAATCCCCCCTCCATTAGTACAGACCCCCCCAAGACAACTCCCCCCCCATTAGTACAGACCCCCCCAGGACAACCCCCCCATTAGTATAGACCCCCCCAGGACAACCCCCCATTAGTACAGACCGCCCCCCCAGGACAACCCCCCCATTAGTACAGACCGCCCCAGGGACAAACCTCCCTCTATCAGTACAGACAGACACATTAACACCCGGGCAGCAGCTAGAGAGGACAGTGTGCAGCCGCGCCGCCCGGGTGAAGAACAGATCGAGCGGGAGTGAGAGACAGCGGAGGAGAGAGAGAACCTGTGTCAGGCTGCAGGCACGGGCCGCCCCCCCTCCCCCCAGCGAAGTCACTGCGCGGCTGGTCTCTCTCAACACAGAGACCAGCCGCTCCGATCTCCAGCGGCTGCTCTCCTCTGACAGGAGGAGGAGGGAGGGGGGACAGGCTCGCTCTAGCAATGTAAAGCACAGCGGCGCCGGCACGGCCGCTCCGCGGCGGTGAGCTGCTGCGGACAGAGCTATTTCTGAACACGGAGGGGAGGAGGAGGAGGGAGGGGAGCACTCTGGTGCTTCAGCGCCCCCACCTCTCTGGCGCCTGGGTGCACTGCACCCCGTGCACCCGCCTGGGACCGGCCCTGTGTCTGAAGAGGGCTTCCATGGTGACACAGAATATGGTTTCCTCTTCTTGTCTTGACTGCCGGGAAAGAGGGAGAACCCTATTCCCATAGTCCTTAAATAGCCTTTCCCAATTTTTCACAAAATTCCCTGGATTCCCATTGGTACCCCAGCCAAAACTATCTCTGAATCCTTAAAGGGGACAGCACCCATAATATTTGTAAAACTAAATGCTGCATTCCCTAAAATAAATGAATAAAATAATTGGAAGGGGGGGCCACAATCTAAAGAAAGTGGGCCCATACTGTGCCCCCTTTATACATTCTTACTGGTTCCTCCACTCACCAATCCTTTCTGCAGTGACCTGAGGTCAGAGGTATAAACTAATGCACAAACATTTAGTCATATAAAAATACAAGAAAGAAACATTTTTTTATTGAGATTAAGCTAAAACATAGCTAGCTAAAAAATAAACAGCCTGGTACATGATATTACATTCCCTTTCTAAGCTCACACATCCGTGGAACCTATGTTATGACTATGTATGAAATAACAATTACACCATATTCTAATTTCTGAGGTATCTAATGGAAGAGAAATGGAGCTATTGATGCATGGTATATTACAGTACTTCTTTTTGTTCAATTACAATTACATATTAATACTCTACTAACCAAACCAGCCATGCCCTGATGCAAAACTCCACCTATAGATCCAGCATCAAAACATGAATGATTATCCCTGGTAGCCCAAGAGGAAGAAGAGGCTAGTGAGGAAAACACATCCACATATGTACACAGGACACACACCCAATAAATCTCCTGGGTCAGTGATATACACCAACCTGATGTCTAAGCATGAGAGAGGATTTCTTATGGTATTAAGTATGTCTACATACATAAATGGTACAAAATTGTGCCTGACTGTAAAAAGAATATAATATACTGTATGTTCATTAATATGGAATACTAGAAGGAGAGCGGGTGAGGGGGAAAGGGGAGGAGAGGTGGGGGAAAGGGGAAGTAGGAAGGAAGCAAAAGACTCTACCTATGGACTACTACATGTGCTACTATTACAGACCTTTTTTCTTACACCACAGGTGATTTCAGGGGATGAGGTCTCTCAAGCACCAATTGCCAACTGTTCTTGTATTATTGAAATAGTCGCCATCTGATTCACTCACTTGTATAAAGTACACAGGATCCATAAGGCATATACAAAATAAGTCCTCCATAAGCCTTTTGGATACTGTGTACTTTATAGGTTTACCCAAACCCAAGTTGGAAGGTTTGCAAGTAGGATAGTTAACCAGAAGGCTAATATTTGATCAATACAAGAACAGTGGGTGATTGGTGCTTGTGAGGCCTCATCGCCTGAAATCACCTGTGGTATGATACAGAAGGTTTGTAATGGTAGCACTTGTAGTAGTCCATAGGTAGGGTCTTTTTCTTCCTTTTCCCTTCCCCTTTTCCCCCTCCCCTTCCCCCCAACCCCCTCTTCTTCTAATGTACTTAATTAATACACATGCTGTATACTATTTCCTTTTTACAGTCAAGCACTATATTGGACCATTTATGTTTGTAGACATACTGAACACCATTAGAAGACCCTCTCTCTTGCTTTGACATTAGGTTAATGTATATCATTGACCCAGGAGATTTATTGGGTGTGAGATCTTTCTAGCATCTTCCTCCGCTTGACCCCCCCATGTCTGCCCCAGAGATAATCGTTCATGTTTTGATACTGGATCCATCAGGCATGGCTGGTTTGTTTATCATAGTATGTATATGTCATTTTTATTGAACTATTGTATTGTGCAATGTGTATAAATATTCATTGTTTCTGATAGGAATGAGTCGAACACCCCCCCCCCCCCCGGTTCAGTTCGCACCAGAACTTGCGATTAGGCAAAGAATTTGTGCGAACACCGTTAAAGTGGGACACAAACATGAAAAATCAAAAGTGCTCATTTTAAAGGCTTATATGCATGTTATTGCCATAAAAAGTGTTTGGGGACCGGGTCCTGCCCCAGGAGACATGTGTCAATGCAAAAAAGTTTTAAAAACGTCAGTTTTTTCAGGAGCAGTGATTTTAATAATGCTTAAAGTGAAACATTAAAAATGAAATATTCCACTTCCGGACCGCCCACCGTCGTTATACGTCGGCTGTTTGAAGAGGAGTATCGTTGTTATGGCAGCAGCTAGCTGCCATAACCCCGGTATCTTCTTCTTCAGTGAGTGGTCCAGTTTAGGATAAAAGTGGTCTCTGTGGTGGATTCACTGCAAAATCACGTTTATCGGCGGCAGGAGAGGTCCCCTCCCGCCATGATCTGGTGCCCTCCGCTGCTTACTGGAGCCATCCGCAGTGGGCGGAGGCGATCGGATCCTTCCTGTAGCTTGACATGGAGATGAGTGAGGGGAAGATGGCCCCCACCCGTCTCCATATCATTGCAGGGTGGAAGCAGCGTCAAAACATCACTTCCACCCATAGCTCTTAAAGGGCCATTTTTTAAAAAAATGTTTTAAATAACAACATTTTTTTTTTTTGCATTTTAGTATAAATATGAGATCTGAGGTCTTTTTGACCCCAGATCTCATATTTAAGAGGTCCTGTCATGCTTTTTTCTATTACAAGGGATGTTTACATTCTTTGTAAAAGGAATAAATGTGACGCAATTTTTAAAAAAATGTAAAAATAAAAATATAAAAGGTAAAATAAATAAGAATAAAAAAAAAATTTTAAACGCGCCCGTCCCGACGAGCTCGCATGCAGAAGCGAATGCATACGTGAGTAGCGCCCGCATATGAAAACGGTGTTCAAACCACACATGTGAGGTATTGCCATGATCGGTAGAGTGAGAGCAATCATTCTAGCCCTAGACATCCTGTGTAACTTAAAACATGTGACCTGTAGAATTTTTTAAACGTTGCCTATGGAGATTTTTAAGGGTAAAAGTTTGTCGCCATTCCACGAGCGGGCACAATTTTGAAGTGTGACATGCTGAGTATCAATTTACTTGGCGTAACATTATCTTTCACAATATAAAAAAAATTGGGCTAACTTTACTGTTGTCTTATTTTTTAATTCAAAAAAGTGTATTTTTTCCCAAAAAAGTGCGCTTGTAAGTCCGCTGCGCAAATACGGCATGACAGAAAGTATTGCAAAGACCGCTATTTTATTCTCTAGGGTGTTAGAAAAAAATGTATAATGTTTGGGGGTTCTAAGTAATTTTCTAGCAAAAAACTGTTTTTAACTTGTAAACAACAAATCTCAGAAAGAGGCTAGGTCCTTAAGTGGTTAAATGTCGTGCCTGAAGGGGTGTCCTTAGTCTGCTTGTAAAGTAGCGCATCTTTCCCATGTTTATAACAATACCACAGCAAAATGACATTTCTAAAGGAAAAAAATTAATTCAAAACTGCTTGCGGCTGTAATGTATTGTTGGATCCCTGCAATATAAATAAAAATCATTGAAAAAAATGGCATGGGTTCCCCCCCAGTCCATTGCCAGGCCCTTAGGGTCTGATATGAATATTAAGGGGAACCTCGCACCAAAATTAAAAAAAATAATTGCATAGTGGTCCCCCAAAATCCATACCAGGCCCTTCAGGTCTGGATATTAAGGGGAACCCTGCACCAAAATGTTTTAAAAAAATGGCGTGGGGGTCCCCCCAAAATCCATACCTTCAGGTTTCATATGGATTTTAGGGGAACCCTGAGGCAAAATGTAAAAAAAGGTGTTGTGGTCCTCCCAAAACACATTGTCCCCATGTTGATGGGGACAAGGGCCTTCTCCCCTCAACCCTTTCCCAGTGGTTGTGGGGGTCTGCGGGCAGGGGGGCATATTGGGATCTGTAAGCTTCCTTTAACAAGGGGACCCCCAGATCCCACCCTCCATGTGAATGGGTATCGGGTACATTGTACCCGATACCCATTCACCAAAAAAGTGTCAAACAAGTAAAAATGACAGTAGACATTTTTGGGACAATTTGGGACAATTCCTTTAAAAAAAAAAAAAATAAAATAAAAAATGTCCCACGATGTCCATTCATCTTTTTTAAAGGGGGCTTCCAGATTCAGATTCCCATAAGCCCCCCGCCTGCAGACTCCCACAACCACTGGGCAAGGGTTGTGGGGAGGAGGCCTTTGTCCCCATCTACATGGGGACAAGGTGTTTTGGGGGGACCCCAAAACACCCTCTCAGTGTTGAGGGCATGTGGCCTGGTACAGTTCAGGATGGGGACACTCTCTCGCCCCATTTGCGTGCTCGAATAAGGGTCTGGTATGGATTTTGGGGGGGACCCCCATGCTTTTTTTTTACATTTTGGCACGGGATTTCCCTTAAAATTCATACCAGACCTGAAGGGCCTGGTATGGAAGTTGGGGGGACCCCATGCCATTTTTTTTAAATTTTGGCGCAGGGTTCCTCTCAATATCCATACCAGACCCGAAGGGCCTGGTAATGGACTGGGGGGATCCCATGCTGTTTTTTCAATGATTTTTATCTATATTGCCAGGCAATACATTACAGCCGCAAGCAGTTTTAAATGACATTTTTTCCTTTAGAAATGTAATTTTGCTGCTCTCATTCATAAAACTATGTACGGCCACTATGTAAGCAGCCTTACATAGTGTGGGGCATAGACTCAGCCCCCTGAGCCATGATTGGCCAAAGGCACTCTGCCTTTGGTCAATCATGGCTCTCACAGCAGAGCGCGCTATGCTTGGTCAAAGCATGCAGGTCAGGTTCATGCTTTGTCCTATCAGCAGCCGTCAATGCACTGTGATCTCGCAGTGCATTGATGGTCTCAGCATTCATTATAGGGTGTTCTGCGGGAACTCAAATTTCCTGTGAACGCTCCATAATGTTCTACATTCGGCGAATGGGTGAACACCTGATGTTTGAGTCGAACTTACATTCGACTTGAACATTGGGCTCATCTCTAGTCTCTGATTGTAGATCCATCCAATTTGAGATTTCATTCACATCCTGAAGAAGCCGTAATATACTGAAAAACACGTCAAAAGCTCTCTTTGTCTCCTGTTGGTAAACCTTATCATTTATAATATGGTGCAATTGTTATTTCACAATTAGTCATAGCACAGGTTCCACAGACAGCAAGCTTGGAAAGAGAATGTAATATTATTTACCAGGGAGGTCATCTTTAGAAAGCTATGTTTTTAGCTTTATCCTGATAAAAGACTGTTGTTTGAATATGACTAATGCCGCATACACACGACCGGACTTTACGGCATACTTGGTTCGGCGGACCGGAGTCCATCGGACAATTCGATTGTGTGTGGGCTCCAGCAGACTTTTTCCCCCAAAAGTTCAACGGACCTAGAAATGAAATATGTTTCAAATCTTTTCGACGGATTCGAGTCCGGTCGAAAAGTCCGCTCGTCTGTATGCTAGTCCGACAGACAAAAAAACGATGCTAGGGCAGCTATTGGCTACTGGCTATGAACTTTCTTGTTTTAGTCCGGTCGTACGTCATCACGTACGAATCCGTCAGACTTTGGTTGATCATGTGTAGGCAAGTCCGTTCCTTTGGAAAGTCCATCGTAAAGTCCATTGAAAAGTCCGCCGAACCAAGTATGCTGTAAAGTCCGGTCGTGTGTACGCAGCATAAGTGTGTATCCTTGAGTACCACAAAAAGTCCTAAATATCCCCAAATAATTTTCGTGCATCAGTTTATACTTCTGACCTCAGGTCACTGCAGAAAGGAGTGGTGAGTGGAGGAATAAAAATTTTTCTTAATTTTAGATTGTGGGGAAAGATTAGATTAGAAACATAGAAAGTGAGAGCAGAAAAAAAGACAAAGTGGTCCATCGAGTCTGCCTTTTTTTTTTTTTCTTTGACTTTTTTTTTTGTATGAATCCAAGTTTGTCCCTAGCACATTTGAAGCCATTTACTATTGACTGACTCACTACCTCTGAAGCCTATTCCAAGCATCAGCTACACTTTCAGTAAAATTATACTTTCTAAGGTTAGTTTTAACTTTCCTCCAGTTAGTTTGAGGTCATGTCCCCATGTTCTTGATTTCGTTTTTTTATTGAAAATACTGCCTTCTTGAACCTTATTCACCCCCTTGATCTATTTGAAGATTCCAATTGTGTCTCCCCTTTCCCTTCTTTCCTCTAGACTGTACATATTAAGTTCCTGAAGTCGCTCTTGATATGTTTTATCCCCCAGGCCTTACATCATTTTTGTTACCCGTCTCTGGACTTGTTCTATCTTATCAAAATCTTTTTGTAAGTTAGGTTTCCAGAACTGGACACAGTATTCTAAATGAGGTCTCACTAAAGATCTATATAGAGGAATCAGGTCCTCCTTCCTTTTGCTGGTGATCCCGCTAGTGATGCATCCTAGAATTATATTTGCTTTTCCCACTGCCTGGCCATACGGTTTGCTCATTTTGAAATGATCTGAATAAGTACCCCCAATATTTTTCTTGTGCTGGCCAAAGTTGTACCCCCAATATTGTACTCTGTCAAGGGATTCTTTTTCTTTAGGTGCATTATTTTACATTTAGGAACATTGAATTGTAGTTTCCAATACTTTGATAAATTTTCTAGCAATGCCAAATCATGTTCCATGTTAAAAACACCTCCAGGGATATCAATCCCATTGCACACTAGGGATGAGCTTCGTGTTCGAGTCGAACCCATGTTCGACTCGAACATCGTCTGTTCGACCAATCGTCGAATTGCGAACGATATGGGCCGTTGGCGCCAAATTCGTGTGGCGCGTCACGGCCCATAATTCACTGCGGCATCACAGTGCATTGCTGGCTGATGATTGCCCAAGCATGCACTATGACACGCATGCTTGGCCAATCACAGCGCCATCAGTAGAGAGAGCTGTAATTGGCCAAAGCCAGGGTGGCTTTGGCCAATTATGGCTCAGGGGGTTTAGAACACACCCCACACTATATAAGGCCGCCTGCACGGCGGCCCTGTGTAGTGTGTTCCGGCATGCTTAGAGAGAGAGAGAGACAGTGTCATTTCATTTGAGTTAGCTAGATTAGGCAGGACAGTCAGTGAGTTAGCTGCACTTACAGTGTATTGTGTATATATATGCATCCCAGGTGTTGTGTGTGTATATATATATATATATATATATATATATATATATATATATATATATATATATATATGTGTATATATATATATATATATATACATTGTATTCAGTTTAGCTAGATCCGTTCCTGTTATCTTCCTACTGACAGGCAGGCTTGTCTTGTTACAGTATTTACAGCTACCTGAAGAAAATTGCTGGTGTTCTTTTGATCCTATTAGTACCACAGTCAGGCAGCTAGACTATTTACAGTTAGTATAGTGCGTCCTCCTTACAATGTTCAGCTAAAGCTACAAGTTAGTTTAGTGTGACCTCTGCACAGTGTTCAGCTAAAATTACAAGTTAGTGTAGTGCGTCCTCCTCAGTGTTCAGCTAAAGCTACAAGTTAGTGTAGTGCGTCCTCCTCACAGTGTTCAGCTAAAACTACAAGTTAGTGTAATGTGACCTCTGCACAGTGTTCAGCTAAAGCTACAAGTTAGGGTAGTGCGTCCTCCTCACAGTGTTCAGCTAAAGCTACAAGTTAGTGTAGTGTGTCCTCCTCACAGTGTTCAGCTAAAACTACAAGTTAGTGTAGTGCGACCTTCTCACAGTGTTCAGCTAAAGCTACAAGTTAGTGTAGTGCATCCTCCTCACAGCGTTCAGCTAAAGCTACAAGTTAGTGTAGTGCGTCCTCCTCACAGTGTTCAGCTAAAACTACAAGTTAGTGTAGTGCGACCTTCTCACAGTGTTCAGCTAAAGCTACAAGTTAGTGTAGTGCATCCTCCTCACAGTGTTCAGCTAAAACTACAAGTTAGTGTAGTGCAACCTCTGCACAGTGTTCAGCTAAAGCTACAAGTTAGTGTAGTGCGTCCTCCTCACAGTGTTCAGCTAAAACTACAAGGTAGTGTAGTGCGACCTCTGCACAGTGTTTAGCTAAAGCTACAAGTTAGTGTAGTGCGTCCTCCTCACAATGTTCAGCTAAAACTACAAGTTAGTGTAGTGCGACCTCTGCACAGTGTTCAGCTAAAGCTACAAGTTAGTGTAGTGCGTCCTCCTCACAGTGTTCAGCTAAAGCTACAAGTTAGTGTAGTGCGTCCTCCTCACAGTGTTTAGCTAAAACTACAAGTTAGTTTTTTGCGAGCTCTGCACAGTGTAAAGCTACCTGTAGAAGGTTGGTGGTGTTTTCCTGATCCTATCACTACCGCAGGCAGCTAAATAAGCTACAAGTTAGTTTTTTCCGAGCTCTGCACAGTGTTCAGCTAAAACTACAAGTTAGTGTAGTGCGAGCTCTGCACAGTGTTCAGCTAAAGCTACCTGTAGAAGGTTGGTGGTGTTTTCCTGATCCCATCACTACCGCAGGCAGCTAAATAAGCTACAAATTAGTTTTTTGTGAGCTCTGCACACTGTTCACCTAAAGCTACCTGTAGAAGGTTGGTGGTATTTTCCTGATCCTATCACTACCGCAGGCAGCTAAATAAGCTACAAGTCAGTTTTTTGCGAGCTCTGCACAATGTTCACCTAAAGCTACCTGTAGTTAGTGTAGTGCGTCCTCCTCACAGTGTTCAGCTAAAACTACAAGTTAGTGTAGTGCGACCTTCTCACAGTGTTCAGCTAAAGCTACAAGTTAGTGTAGTGCATCCTCCTCACAGTGTTCAGCTAAAACTACAAGTTAGTGTAGTGCGACCTCTGCACAGTGTTCAGCTGAAGCTACAAGTTAGTGTAGTGCGTCCTCCTCACAGTGTTCAGCTAAAGCTACAAGTTAGTGTAGTGCGTCCTCCTCACAGTGTTCAGCTAAAACTACAAGTTAGTGTAGTGCAACCTCTGCACAGTGTTCAGCTAAAGCTACAAGTTAGTGTAGTGCGTCCTCCTCACAGTGTTCAGCTAAAACTACAAGGTAGTGTAGTGCGACCTCTGCACAGTGTTTAGCTAAAGCTACAAGTTAGTGTAGTGCGTCCTCCTCACAATGTTCAGCTAAAACTACAAGTTAGTGTAGTGCGACCTCTGCACAGTGTTCAGCTAAAGCTACAAGTTAGTGTAGTGCGTCCTCCTCACAGTGTTCAGCTAAAGCTACAAGTTAGTGTAGTGCGTCCTCCTCACAGTGTTCAGCTAAAACTACAAGTTAGTTTTTTGCGAGCTCTGCACAGTGTAAAGCTACCTGTAGAAGGTTGGTGGTGTTTTCCTGATCCTATCACTACCGCAGGCAGCTAAATAAGCTACAAGTTAGTTTTTTCCGAGCTCTGCACAGTGTTCAGCTAAAACTACAAGTTAGTGTAGTGCGAGCTCTGCACAGTGTTCAGCTAAAGCTACCTGTAGAAGGTTGGTGGTGTTTTCCTGATCCCATCACTACCGCAGGCAGCTAAATAAGCTACAAATTAGTTTTTTGCGAGCTCTGCACAGTGTTCACCTAAAGCTACCTGTAGAAGGTTGGTGGTGTTTTCCTGATCCTATCACTACCGCAGGCAGCTAAATAAGCTACAAGTCAGTTTTTTGCGAGCTCTGCACAATGTTCACCTAAAGCTACCTGTAGAAGGTTGGTGGTGTTTTCCTGATCCTATCACTACTGCAGGCAGCTAAATAAGCTACAAGTTAGTTTTTTGTGAGCTCTGCACAGTGTTCAGCTAAAACTACAATTTAGTGTAGTGCGAGCTCTGCACAGTGTTCAGCTAAAGCTACCTGTAGAAGGTTGTTGGTGTTTTCCTGATCCTATCACTACCGCAGGCAGCTAAATAAGCTATAAGGTTGGTGGTGTTCTCAAACTACAGGCAGGCAGTTGATTTTGCTAGCTGCAGTATCAGTATATATATATATATATATATATATATATATATATATATATATATATATATATCCCAGCTAAGTGCAGCTACAGGCCATTAGTATGTCTGGAAGGCCAACAAGGAGAGGCAGACAATCACAAGCCAATAAAAGAGGGCAAGCAGGCTCTGTGTCTAGAGGCAACAGTGCTGGTCGTGGAGACGGTGCATCCTCATCAGCATTGAGCCGCAACATGCGGAAGACTTGGTCGAGTGGATGACCAAGCCATCCTCATCCTCCTCATCCTCTCTCACCCAGGCTCAGGGTACTTTGTCTGGCAAAGCAGCTGCCAACGCGGCCTCTTCCCTAGGCTCAATGGCATCAGTGACTCCTTCCCTAGCCCCACCATGTCCTCCTGAGGAGTCCCTCGAACTGTTTGACCACAGCGTTGGGTACATGCTCCAGGTGGATGCCCAGCGTTTAGAAGGATCTGATGATGATACTGAGCTACCTGAAGGCAGTAACATGAGCACGGACAGAGGGGGTGCCCAAGGACAGCAATCTGGCAGTCATGCTCCCCCTGCTGCAGCATACTGCCAGGTTTGCTCCAGTGATGAGGAGGGAGGGGATGATGAGGTCACTGACTCAACGTGAGTGCCTGATAGGAGAGAGGAGGAGGAGGAGGAGGAGGCACATCACCAACGAGGCAGGATGCCCTCCAGGGGCCAGCCGAAGGGCAGCACACTGACTGCATCACACCCCAAAGCTCTGCATGTGCAGGGTGCTGCTGTCTCTGCATGTTATTCCAAAAGTTCTTTGGTGTGGGCCTTTTTTGAGATGAGTGCATCAGATCGCACTGCTGCTATTTGCAACATATGTCTCAAGCGTATCTCGCGTGGCCAAAACATCTCCCGCTTGGGCACCACATGCTTGACCAGACATATGTTGACCTGCCATGTAGTTCGTTGGCAAGCGTATCCAAAAGACCTACACCAAAGAACAAAGAGGACCTCTCCTTGCTCCTCATCAGCTGAGATCTCCAACCCCACTATACCTTCAGTCCTCTCTGAGACCTGCACTGAGAGGAATGAAGGTGTAGAATTAGGTGTGTCACTGCCAAGTACTTGTGGGCAATCTGCTTTTGATACACTGACGTCAGATTGTACCAGGCAAATTTCCCTGCCCCAGCTGCTGCACCACTGAAAGAAGTTCGCTCACAGCCATCCACATGCCCAGCGGTTGAATGCTAGCTTGGCAAAATTGCTAGCACTTCAACTGCTGCCTTTTCAGTTGGTAGACTCTGCCCCCTTCCGTGAGTTTGTGGAATGTGTGGTTCCTCAGTGGCAGGTACCCAAACGCCACTTTTTCTCACAGAAGGCGATTCCGGCTCTCTACCGGCATGTGGAAGGCAATGTCCATGCCTCGCTGGACAGGGCGGTCAGCGGTAAGGTGCATATTACCGCTGACTCATGGTCCAGCAGGCATGGACAAGGATGTTACCTAAGTTTCACCGCGCATTGGGTGACTCTGCTGGCAGCTGGGAAGGATGCAGGACAAGGTGCAGTAGTGTTGGAGGTTGTTCCGCCACCACTCCTCCAAAATGCCACTACTAATGATTGTGACACACCTCTCTCCTCCACCACCTCTTCTTCTTCCTTCATGGCCTCTTCCTGTGCTTGGTCCTCGGAACCAGCGGTGCTCCGTAGCCATTCAAGGGGCTACGCAAGTATGCAGGCCAAAGAATGCCATGCAGTGCTTGAGCTGGTGTGCTTGGGGGACAGGAACCACACTGGGGCAGAGGTTCTGTCAGCTCTGCAGGGGCAGGTTCAGAGGTGGTTGACGCCACGCCAACTTAAGGCAGGAATGGTGGTTTGAGACAATAGCACCAACCTCCTCTCTGCCCTCCGACAGGTACAAATGACCCATGTGCCCTGTTTGGCTCACGTCCTTAACTTGGTGGTGCAGCGGTTCTTGGGCAGGTACCCGGGCTTACAGGATGCCCTGAGGCAGGCCAGGAAAGTCTGTGTGCATTTCCGTCGGTCATATAATGCCAGTGCTCGGCTGGCAGACCTTCAAAAGGAGTTTAACCTGCCCAAGAACCACCTAATCTGTGACATGCCCACAAGGTGGAACTCAACGTTGGCCATGCTGCAGCAGCTGCACACACAGCAGAGGGCCATCAATGAGTACCTGTGCGACTATGGCACCAGGACAGGGTCAGGGGAGCTTATTTTTTTTCCCCACGCCAGTGGGCCATGATCAGGGATGCATGCACTGTCCTGTCACCATTTGAGGAGGCCACGAGGATGGTGAGCAGTGACAGTGCATGCATCAGTGACACTGTCCCCCTTGTCCACCTGTTGGAGCACACGCTGCGTGGAATAATGGACAGGGCACTTGAGGCAGAACAGAGGCAGGAAGAGGAGGACTTCCTTAGCTCTCTGGCCCCCTTTATTCAGACAGTGTTCCTTCATGCCTGCCGATCACACAGGAAGAGGAGGAGGAGGATTGTGTCAGTATGGAGGTGGAGCCTGGCACTCAGCATCAGCAGCAGTCTTTAAGGGATCAGTCCCAAGAAACACATGGACTTGTACGTGGCTGGGAGGAGGTGGCTGTGGACCATGTCATCCTTAGTGACCCAGAGGACTCCGGACCGAATGCCTTAGCAAACCTTACCTGCATGGCCTCCCTGATCCTGTAAAGGCTGCGTAAGGATCCTCGTATTCGTGGTATCAAGGAGAAGGACCAATACTGGCTGGCAACCCTCCTTGATCCACATTACAAGGGTAAAGTTGCAGACCTTTTCTTGCCATCGCAGAGGGAGCAGAGGATGAAACATCTTCGGGAGGCCTTGCAGAAAGGTCTGTGCAACGTGTTCCCAGAGACTGGGAGGTTACAAACTCCTGTTTCTGGACAACGTGTTGCTGAGGCTTCGGTCAGTCAAAGAAGGAGCGGTGGAGAAGGTGGCCGTCTGACTGATGCATTCAGACAATTTTTTAATCCGCAGCCCCAAGGTATGATCGGTTCCAGCAACCATCGCCAGCGTCTGTTTTACATGGTGCAGGAATACCTAGGGGCAAGATTTGACTTGGACACCTTTCCCACTGAAAATCCTCTGGGTTACTGGGTCTTGAGGATGGATCACTGGCCAGAGCTTGCAGAATATGCAATTGAGCTACTGGCCTGTCCTGCATCCAGCGTTCTTTCGGAACGCACATTCAGTGCTGCTGGAGGCTCTGTAACCAATCACAGATTGCGTCTGTCCACCAACTCGGTCGATCGACTGACCTTCATAAAAATGAATGAGTCTTGGATCACCACCAGCTACCAAGCACCTGATGCTGATGTAACCGAATATTTTTTTTTGAAATCTCAGATCCCTTCAAAGACTGCCTATGCTGATGCTGAGTGACTATCCTGAGTAATTATCCTCTTCCTCCTCAATGAGCATGCTGATAGCTTGTAAGAACATTTTTGGTTCTGGGCGCCGCCACCAGTGCCTAAGGCCCAATTTTTCAGCCCCTGTTTAACAGGGGCATGTAATTACAATTTTTAATGCAATACTTTGCAGCAGGGCTCGTTCCTGCATTCCAACTAGAGTATCTGTGAGGGGTTGCAGTGTTGTGGCACCAGCACCAGTGCCTAAGGCCCAATTTTTCAGCCCCTGTTTAACAGGGGCGTGTAATTACAATTTTTGATGCAATACTTTGCAGCAGGGCTCATTCCTGCGATCCAACTAGAGTATCTGTGAGGGGTTGCAGTGTTGTGACACCAGCACCAGTGCCTAAGGCCTAATTTTTCAGCCCCTGTTTAATAGGGGCGTGTAATTACAAGTTTTGATGCAATACTTTGCAGCAGGGCTCGTTTCTGCATTCCAACTAGAGTATCTGTGAGGGGTTGCAGTGTTGTGGCACCAGCACCAGTGCCTAAGGCCTAATTTTTCAGCCCCTGCTTAACAGGGGCATGTAATTACAATTTTTGATGCAATACTTTGCAGCAGGGCTCATTTCTGCGTTCCAACTAGAGTATCTGTGAGGGGTTGCAGTGTTGTGGCACCAGCACCAGTGCCTAAGGCCTAATTTTTCAGCCCCTGTTTAACAGGGGCATGTAATTACAATTTTTGATGCAATACTTTGCAGCAGGGCTCGTTTCTGTGTTCCAGCTAGAGTATCTGTGAGGGGTTGCAGTGTTGTGGCACCAGCACCAGTGCCTAAGTCCCAAATTTTCAGCCCCTGTTCAACAAGGGCATGTAATTACAATCCTTGATCTAATATTTCACAGCAGGGCCCATTTCTGCGCCCACCAAGAGCGAGTGAGGACTTACAGTGTTGTGGCACCAGCACCACCACCAAAGGCCCAATTTTTCTGCCCCTGTTCAACAGGGGCATGTAATTACAATTCTTGATCTAATATTTCACAACAGGGCTCTGTGAGGGCTTACAGTGTTGTGGCCACAATAACACCTAAGGCCCAAATTTCTGCTGAGTATATAGGGCAGGCCCCTACTTTCAAACATCCAACTTACAAACGACTCCTACTTGCAAACGGAAGGAGACAACAGGAAGTGAGATGAAATCTACCCCTAGGAAGGGAAATTCTCTCCTGTAAGAGTTAATATGGGAAAAACATTTCTCCTTTCCACTGATGCTTTATCACCAATCCTTGTTTCACAAAAAAACCCAAATTTTCAAAAAACATTTGTCATTGGGACAAAAAGTGAGGTGAAATCCTCTGAAGAGGAGCACAGACAGCAAAACAAATGTCACAGGGGTGATAACCCTTCCCTATGTTTTCCAAAAAGCTTAAAATAGATGTTTTTGGCTGGAGCTAAACACGTTAAAATGTACCAGTTCAAAATTACAAACAGATTCTACTTAACAACAAACCTACAGTCCCTGTCTTGTTTGCACTGCCTGTATACTGCTGTTCAGAGTATATAGGGCCTGGTGGCCCCACGCCTTTCCTTTTTTTAATTTAGGTGCGGGGTTCCCCTTAATATCCATACAAGAACCAAAGGGCCTGGTAATGGACTGGGGGTACCCATGCTGTTTGTCTCACTGATTTTCATCCAATTTGGCCAGGACCTGACATTACATTAAAGCCGCAAGCAGTTTTAATCTACTTTTTTTCCTTTAAAAATGACATTTTGTGCAGGGACTGTTCCAAGCACTGGAAACACGCGCCACTTTACAGACATACTATAGACACCCCCCGAGTACGATATTTAAAGGAATATTTCACTTTTTTTTTTACTTTAAGCATCATTAAAATCACTGCTCCCGAAAAAACAGCCTTTTTTAAAAGTTTTTTTTGCATTGATACATGTCCCCTGCGGCAGGACCCGGGTCCCCAAAGCCTTTTTAGGACAATACCATGCAAATTAGCCTTTAAAATTAGCACTTTTGATGTTGAACGTTCGAGTCCCATAGACGTCAATGGTGTTCTAACGTTCGTGCGAATTTTCGGTCGGTTCGCAGGTTCTGGTGCGAACTGAACCGGGGGATGTTTGGGTCATCCCTATTGCACACTATTGCATCCCTATTTGTGCCATCAGCAAAAAGATATACCTTAACCAACAACCCATTAGTTATATCACTTACATATAGATTAAATAGAACTTGACCTAGTACACAGCCTTGTGGTACACCACTAGTGGTCTCGGTTCTGAGTGAACCCCATTTACAACCACACTCTGGTATATATCCTTTAGCCAACTGCATATCCACTAAACCACCTAAGGGTTAAGTCCTTGTGTGTACAACATCTGTATTAGATCATTATGTGTAACTGTATCAAATGCCTTGCGGAAATCTATCTTCTTTAGTTGCTAGCATTCTTTCTGCCTAACTTCAGTTTCTGGGTGTTACCACTCATTTTGGTGTGTCTCATTGTTCCTGTTGCATTTTCTATATTATAAGCTAAATAAAAATTCAGCAGGTAGAATAGGGAAGTCATAAAACTATGGAAGGCATTCAGACCTGGATATTAAAGATCAGAAATCTCATGTTTAGAGTTCTTGAGAGATATTAGAAGTAGTCTTGTGGTTTAACTTCCTATCATCTAACAAAAGCTAAAATTTTAGTTTTAGCTGGACTGACCTTTTAAGAGAACTTTTTTATTATTAAGGCAAAAACAGTAATTAATAGACATGTTCACACTGAAATATTTTGTTTCGGAATTTCGTTTTCGTCCGAAAAATAAATTTATTTAGTTACTCCCAAAATTCGTTTTTATTTTTTTTGTTTCGTTAAAAAATACATTTGTCTGAAAATCCAAAATAATTAAGGTCAAATCTGTCATTGAAGGCTTATGGTGTCTGTCAAATGTTCTAAGAAGATTCGACGGAGCAGCTAAACCGTACACTGCCGCAATCGTACATTTCCGGTTGAATGTTGCGCCTACAAGCTATAGTAGAATTCTAATGTCGTATGACACTAGTAATAATTATATTTATTAATTATTATTACTAGTCAACCAACATTAGAATTCTTCTATAGCCTATGGGCGGAGCATTTGACCATAAATGTCCGCTCGCAGTGACTGCTTCGTCGAATCTTCATGTCGAATCTTTTCTCTCTATGTTGAATAATCTTGGACTAATAGAGTTAGGTTAGGCACATTCAACCTTTTTTTGCTATTGTCTCTATAATGTAGAATCTTTTCTCTCTATGTAGAATAATCTTGGACTAATGGAGCTAAGTTTAGGCACATTCGACCACAGGTTTGATGGACACGGATCGCTATTGTCAGCATCATGTCAAATCTCCTATCTATATCGAACTGTTGTCACAATGAAAATGAAAATAAAGCATTTGTTTATGTTGGATCTTTCGGTTTTCGGATTCTGCACGTTCGTTATCGATTGTTAAAACGATAACGAAAATACCTGAAATTCGGATGAAAATGCATTTGGATGAAAATGAATGCACATGTCTAGTAATTGGTGTTACTTTTTCACATTTGTACAACTGGATAAGCTCTTTAAAGATTTCAGAGATGTTGCCACTGTCACATAAAATCAGCAAGAATGTGCGGGGCACCGCCCTCACAGCTACGTCATTTATTCACAGAGATCTGTGAACAAATAAACTACATGTCCATGTGGCACACAAACTTGTAACTATCAATGGTGAATGAGTGCGGTAATCAGCTCCCTCATAATCATATGACATCTTGCAACTGAAAGTCTGTACATAAGTATGTTCAGAGAGCTGGAGGAAGTATCTGCAGGAGCCTGACATTGCACTCACGATCCACTGACCATGAGGAAAAATCAGGTTTCTGTAGAATAAAGCTAAAAAAATGATTTCCCTGCAAAAATATGTGCATGTATTATTTTTAACTTAAAGGTAAACTTAGCCTTTAACCAGTTCCCCACCTGCTCACGCAGATATACTGCAGCAGAATGGATCTCCTGGGTGAAACCCCGTATGGGTACATCCTTCTCTTTTTCGGCAACCAGAGGTCACGTGTGCGAGCGCCAGCACAAGGATTTGTAAACCCACAAATCCCTGTGCTGTCAGAGAAGAGGAAACATATTGTTAGTTCCTACTAAGTAGAAAAAATTATGTCTCCTCTCCTAGTCACTCCCATCCCCACACAGTTAGAACACACTGAGGGAACACACAGTTAACCCCTTGATCGCCCCTAATGTTAACCCCTTCCCTGCTAGTGACATTTACACAGTAATCAGTGCATTTTTATAGCACTGATCGCTGTATAATTGTCAATGGTCCCAAAAAAGTGTCAAAAGTCGCAATGTTTCAGTAAATTTATTATAGCAAAAAAGTAAAAAACATTGTCACTCTTTTTATTGTCTATAGCGCAAAAAATAAAAAATAAAAACCGCAGAGGTGATCAAATACCACCAAAAGAAAGCTCTATATGTGGGAAAAAAGGACGCAAATTTTGTTTGGGTACAGCATTGCATGACCACACAATTGTCAGTTAAAGTGATGCAGTGCCAAACTGTTAAAAGTGCTCTGGTTAGAAAGGGGGTAAAATCTTTAGGGGCTGAAGTGGTTAACTGGCTCTAGGCAAGCAAAGGGATATAGTCTCGGGTCTGTCATCTAACCATGGCATGACTGTCAGTTTTTCAGTAACTCGGCATATGTACAATAAAGTGTGAGTATGTAGGCATAAAAGCATTATTATCATAAATATTTCTTTGTAAATGTATTACATAGCATTTTTAAGCAATATGAGGAATTTATTTCAATAGGTTTTTATTGAATTTTTAGTACAAAGATAGTAATTAACAGTCCAGTTGCAAGTCTAGCTCATTCTAAAGAAGCAACATATATGATTATGTTTGTTAATAAATGTAATGATACATTTGCTTAAATTTTTATATTTATATATAAATATACGAAGCAGGTGGAGGGGGAATGGGAGATAGGAAGGGCAGGGTGGGGGGTTAGAGTAGGGAAGGGAAGGGGAAGGGGAGTAATAGGAGGGGGAGGGGCAACTAGGGAATGGGGGAATTAAGGGTGAAAATAAGGGAGGGAGGATCACCAGCACATCAAGTGAGGAATTTTCACTGCAGTATAGAAAATATGATTCAAAATAGTCTATAACACAACAATGCACGTCTGAACTTTACATTTTTGATGTGTCAACCAATGGGACCATTGTACAGACAATTTGTTTAGTTGCATATTTTTCCTAGCTATTATCTTTTCCAATTCACATTGTTGATTTGGATCTGCAATTGTGCTAGATATGGAGGGTGTTTCTACAGTTTTCCATAACCTAGTGATATTTAGCTTGGCTGCTAGCAGAAGATGTGTTATGACAGTTCTGGTGTTTGAAGGGTATTTTTCTAACCCTACATGGAGCAGCGCTAATGAAGGGGTAGGAGTAGAAGGCAAGCTAGAGATAGTAGGGATCAATGTGAATATTTGTCTCCAAAATGAGGTGAGGGATTTACAATTCTATAGTATGTGGGCTATGGAGCCTATGCTGCCACAGTTCCTCCAACAGCATGATGGGCTTCCTGGGTATATCTTCGATAGCTGATAGGGCATTAGATACCACCTATGTAGGGTTTTTTGGTAGGTCTCCCAATGGTTGGAACAGTGAGATGCAGTGAAGGTGAGCCTAAAGGCTAGTTGCCACATATCAGGGGTAATGTGGACCTTCAGCTCCTCGGCCCATTTGGTTAAGGAAGCAATTTGTGAGTAAGGGCGATCATCATTCAGTAAGGTGTAGAATAAGGTTATTCCTTTTTTGGGGTATGGGGATCGTGTGTAAAATTGGAACATTGGTTCCGGCAGCGTGACTGTAAAGGGCAGTTTCAAGGATTTGAGAAAGTGGGAGATTCTCATATAGGTGTAGAGTTCTGAATGTGGGAGATTAAATTCATGTTGCAGGTTTTCAAATGATTTTAACATCTTGTGATTGGTAAGGTCGAGAATATTTGTGATACCTTGTTTGTTCCATGCAGAGAGATTGAGGTCTGAGACATGTTTGGTTAGGGCTCTAAGGGGGATAGGTATAGAGCGGGTAGGATGGATGGGGGTTTGTTTGAATATGATTTTTTCCATGTTAGTATAGAAGCTGTAACTGACTGGGGTGTGTTATGGAGAGGAGGAGGGCATCCTGCTGCTGTTAGGTGAAGGGAGTCTAGGTGATGTTTGTTCTGGGGGATAAAGTTTTCAGATGTTGGGTGCCACCAATAGTATATTTGGTCTAAAATGGATGTACGGTCTGGTTAAGATATAGTTGGCACATCTAGGTCTTTTTTCCCATGTAAATTTTGATATGTGCCTTTGGATGGAGGTTAGGAAGGATTGGGGAGGGGTATCATCAGTGTGCGGAATAGGTACAGGAGTTTTGGTAGTATTATCATCTTAAGGGTAGTGATCCTACCTATTGTGGAGAGGCCAGTTGAGCGTAGTGGGTGAAGTAGTTGAAGGAGTTGTTGAAGAAAGGTCTGGTAGTTAAGTGCAAATAATTGTTTTAGAGTGGGTGCTATTTGTATTCACAGATAGGGAATAAAGTTGTTTACCCGTGTGAATGGGGTGATATTTCTAAGGTGGGATTCCAATTGTGTGAGGAGGCATAAGGGCATTATTACAGATTTTGATACGTTAAGCTTATAAAAGTAGGCCTTGCTAAATTGGTGGATAGTTTCTTGTATCTTCTGATTTTAGTCGCTAGGGGTTCCATTAGCAGGGCAAAAATAAGTGGTCAGAGGGGACATCCCTGACGTGTGCCATTCGATATGGTGAATGGGGTGGATAGGACTCCTCCTGTGAGTACTCTGGCTGAGGGGTTGGAGTAAAGCGAAAGCATAACGTTTTGAAACCATCCGGTGATTCCAAATTTGGTGAGGACCTCTTTTAGAAAACCCTAATAGATTCTATCAAACACCTTGGGAAAGAAGCAGAGAAGGCATTTGTGTTTGGATAGCATGGTGTATGAGGTTGATTACCCTTCCTGGGGCATCTGGTGCCTGGTGGCCTGGGATAAACCCGACTTGGTTGGGGTGCACTAAGGATGGGAGGTATAACAATAATCTTTTGGCAAGGACTTTAGCTAGTATTTTTAAGTCAGTGTTCAGGAGAGATTATGGCCTATAATTTGCAGTTGATGAGGGATCATTGTCTGGTTTCGGTATAGTTATAATAGTTGAACGTAACATGTCTGTTGGTAGAGAACCAGAGGCACCGACATAGTTGAAGAGGGTCATTAATTGGGTTGTGAGGATGTCATTAAATTGCTAATAGAATTCATTTGAAAACCATCTTCTCGGGGTGATTTATGTAGGGGTAATTCTTTGATGGCATCGGTTATTTCCTCTACGGAGAAGAGCTGAGACAGAGACTCAAGTTGGGAGGCTGAGATAGTGGGTAGGGTTATAGACTTTAAAAATTCTTGAATAAGAGATTCTGATGGTTGGTGCATCAAGGGGTCGTTTTTTAAGTTGTATAGAGATGAGTAATACTCGCTAAAGGCATTTGCAATGTCTTGCGGGTCCGTTAGGAGTTGTCTGGAGGTGGGCTGGAGGAGAGAGGAGATTTTAGATTTCAAACATTGCGCTTTGACTGTTCTAGCCAATAGAGCTCCTGGTTTGTTACCAAGTGCTTAATGGTTGGCTTTAGTGTATTTAAGGTTATTTTCATATTTGTACAGGAGTAGTGATCTGAGTGACTGTCTCAGCTCTAGGAGTTCACTAGATAATTTGTGGGAAGGATGGATTTTGTTTTGCTTTTCTAATTTTTCAATTTGTAGCATGATCTTGTCAATCTGCCTGTTCCTCTGGCTCTCTCTCTTATTTAGCTTAATAAGCATTCCACGCATGTAGGCCTTGTATGCTGACCAAAGCGTGCATCTATTAGTGTTAGGAAGAGGATTCAATTCAAAGAAGGAGCGATGCTCACAAATTAGTTCTTGACAAATATCTTTGTCCGCTAGAAGGGTGGAGTTGAGTCTCCATATTCATGGTTGTCCTCGTCGGTGATCATCCAAGATTATAGTTATTGGGGCATGGTCCAACCAGGAAATGGTGTCTATTTCAGAGCTCTTGATATTTTGTAAAGTCTATTTGTCGACCACAAACATGTCTATGCGTGAATAGGTCATCTGTGAAGGGGAGAAATATGTGTAGTCCTTTTCAGACCCATGCTGGCATCTCCATACATCCAAAAGGTCTGTTGTTCAAAGAAAGTGGTTTAATGCATTTCGCTGCTATTGTTTGTGTGTAGCGGTGTCCATGGAGTATATTGAAGTCGCCCTCTAGGATAAGGCTTCCTCTTTGTAACTTTTTTGTAAGTTTTTGACATAAGCGTTTGTGGAAGCTGATTTGTTTGGTATTTGGTCCATATATATTGACCAGGGTGTAGGTGGACTGCCCTATATCACAAATCAAAATTAGACAGCGACCTTGGGGGTCCACATAAGATTGGTGAAGTTGGAACTGGAGACTGTCTTTAATCACTGTTAGGACACCGTTTTTCTTTTTTGGGCCTGAGGCAAGAAAGAGTTGGTTATATCCTTTCATTTTGATTGTTGTGGTTTTGGTTGAAGCAAAGTGCGTCTCTTGTAAAAAGACTATGTCAGCTTGTTGTTTTGTAGTTTTGCAGTTGTAGTTGTCCTTTTGCAACGTTGTTCTTTTCTGTGGGCTGTTTAAGCCTCTGACATTTAGTGAAATGATCTTGATGGGCATGTTGTGATTCAGGCAGTTATACAATTCTGAATCTTTGGTGTACTAGGGTAATAGCGAGGTATTATGAGAGCAGTTTTAATAGTAAATTCACTGGTATTATAGACTGCATCTGTGGTCTCAAGATGGGTCAGATAGTCATGCAATTCAGGTTATTGGTAGTCTCAATGAGGGGCTGGTGAGCCCAGGGGTCCAGAACAAATAAAAAATGGGAGCTGTTTATAAAGTGAGCTCAATGTGCAGTAACTACTGCTGGTTTTAACAGGGGGAGAACAGTGAACAGTAGCCATCAAGGATGGGTCCGCAAAAATAGAATATGGCTTCCG
Source organism: Aquarana catesbeiana (assembly GCF_042186555.1). NCBI lineage: Eukaryota > Metazoa > Chordata > Amphibia > Anura > Ranidae > Aquarana > Aquarana catesbeiana. The sequence goes on along the minus strand of NC_133328.1, from coordinate 330,948,287 downwards.
CAGAGTAACCCGCTACTACCCAGCCAGATAGTAAGATGTAAAGTGGAAGGCAATTAGGTTTTATTAGGCATCTTGAAGGGACCAGTCCGTGTCCATTTGTGAGGATGAGGGGTTGTCAGAGGATGTGGTTTCTTCAGGGATGAGACACCAGTCTCTTAGGCGTTTGAGTGATTTTACAATATATGTTTTGCTCTGGTAGGTTATCAGTAATTTGACAGGGAAGCCCCATTTGTAGGGAATGTGGTTGTTCTGTAGTGGTTTTGTGATAGTGGCCAATTGTCGCTGAGTATCCATTGTTGTTTTTGAGAGATCTGCGTACAGTTTGCTTGTGGCAACGGGTTCTGGAAGGATGGATGATCGCTTTGCAGCAAACATCACTTTCTCTTTTGCAGTGAAAAAATTAATACGGGTGAGTACATCTCTGGGTTTTGATTTAGGAAGGTGATATTGAAAGTCTATGTCCACGTTCTATTTCCAAATCTCGGTCAGTCAAATCTGGTACTATGGACCTCATCAGCGCCTGTAAATATTGGACCATGTCAGGTTGCTGTATTGTCTCTGGGATGTTGCGAAATTTTATATTGCTCCAATGGGACCGGTCCTCTAAATCTGCCAGTTTAAGTTTGATTAAGTGTAGTTCATCATCATGTTCAGTATATACATCAATCAGCTCACTGTGTGCAGTGTAGAGATCTGACATTTTAGTTTCTACATGTAGTAAACGCTGGTCTTTTGCTTGTACTATAGTAGATAAGGAGGATACTGAGGCAGACAGATCTGTATACAGAGTGTGCTTCAGTGAAATGAACATATTCTTCCTTGTCACCTCAGAGATTGGCTGATCTGTGGCTGGGAATTAATCTATTGCAGAGGGTTGCTGAGGATCAGGGATTAGCAGAGTGATGGAGCGATTGCTGGGCTAGCTGAGAGCTGTTTCATCCCTGCGGAACTTTGATTTAGCTGGGTTGGCTGTGGAGGGAGAAGCAGGAGGAGATGATTCACCATCTGCTGCTGGAGAGGAGGAGAAGTGCTGCTACTGTATGAGAGTGAAGCCAGCATGAGGGGAAAGGAGGCGCGCTGCTTGATTGAGGAGGTTGTCAGCGCCATCTTGCCCGCGGCTTGTGTCTGCTATTGGAAAGAAGTTAGTCAGCTTCTGCGGCCCTTTGAGGTGCTTCCTGTACTTCGACATTGTACCCAGAGGTAGCGGGAGGTCCCGGGAGCTGTGTGGATTAATTTTGCCCTTGGTTTGTTGCCTTGGAGTCACTTGTTGCTGAGTAGATTTGCGGAACTCAGAAATGAGAAGAATCTTTAAAGATTATTTCAAAGGCTTCAAATGCCAAGAAATATTATTTACAGTACATTTGTTGCTTTCTAACACCATTTAATAATCTGAATAATTATCTACACAAAAGAACTGCTGCCCTCTGTGTTAGAGCAGCAGTGTCTGTATGTTTCCCAACTTGTCAGCACTACAGTTTTTCAGTCAGTCGGGGTTGCTTCCCTCACCATTCATTACAGACTGGTGCAATGTAGTGGTGACAAGGTTTAGTGACATGTCTGACTGTGATACATTACACCCCCTCTAACACAAAAAGCTGAAATTCTGCCATGCAGTCTTTTTTTTATATACAAACATGTTAAATGCAAATTTTTAGGCCTGAAACCCCAAGATATTATACAGTCAGGTCCATAAATATTGGGACACCAACACAATTCTAATATTTTTGGCTCTATACACCACTATAATGGATTTGAAATGAAACAAACAAGATATGCTTTAACTGCAGACTTTTAGATTTAATTTGAGGCTATTTACATCCAAATCAGATGAACTGTGTAGGAATTACAACAGTTTGTATATGTGCCTCCCACTATTTAAGGAACCAAAAGTAATGGGGCAGATTAACAATCATCCATCAAACTTTCACTTTTTAATACTTGGTTGCAAATCCTTTGCAGTCACTTATAGCCTGAAGTCTGGAATCCATAGACATCACCAGACGCTGGGTTTCATCCCTGGTGATGCTCTGCCAGGCCTCTACTGCAACTGTCTTCAGTTTCTGCTTGTTCTTGGGGCATTTTCTTTTCAGTTTTGTCTTCAGTAAGTGAAATGCATGCTCAATCGGATTCAGGTCAGGTGATTGACTTGGCAATTGCATAACATTCCACTTCTTTCCCTTAAAAAAGTCTTTGGTTGCTTTCGCAGTATGCTTCGGGTCATTGTCCATCTGCACTGTGAAGCGCCGTCCAATGAGTTCTGAAGAATTTTGCTGAATATGAGCAGATAATATTGCCCGAAACACTTCAGATTTCATCCTGCTGCTTTTGTCAGCAGTCACATCATCAATAAATACAAGAGAACCTGTTCCATTGGCAACCATACATGCCCACGCCATGACACTACCACCACCATGCTTCACTGATGAGGTGGTAAGCTTTGGATCCTTTCCTTCTCCACACTCTTCTCTTCCCATCACTCTGGCACAAGTTGATCTTGGTCTCATCTGTCCATAGGATGTTGTTCCAGAACTGTGAAGGCTTTTTTAGATGTTGTTTGGCAAACTCTAATCTGGCCTTCCTGTTTTTGAGGCTCACCAATGGGTTACATCTTGTGGTGAACCCTCTGTATTCACTCCGGTGAAGTCTTCTCTTGATTGTTGACTTTGACACAAATACACCTACCTCCTGGAGAGTGTTCTTGATCTGGCCAACAGTTGTGAAGGGTGTTTTCTTCACCAGGGAAAGAATTCTTTGGTCATCCACCACAGTTGTTTTCCATGGTTTTCCAGATCTTTTGGTGTTGCTGAGCCCACCGGTGCGTTCTTTCTTTTTAAGGATGTTCCAGACAGTTGATTTGGCCACACCTAATGTTTTGCTATCTCTCTGATGGGTTTGTTTTGTTTTTTTCAGCCTAATGATGGCTTGCTTCACTGATAGTGACAGCTCTTTGGATCTCATATTGAGAGTTGACAGCAACAGATTCCAAATGCAAATAGGACACTTGAAATGAACTCTGGACCTTTTATCTGCTCCTTGTAAATGGGATAATGAGGGAATAACACACACCTGGCCATGGAACAGCTGAGCAGCCAATTGTTCCATTACTTTTGGTCCCTTAAAAAGTGGGAGGCACATACACAAACTGTTGTATTTCCTACACCATTCACCTGATTTGGATGTAAATATCCTCCTCAAATTAAAGCTTAAAGTCTGCAGTTAAAGCACATCTTGTTTTTTTCATTTCAAATCCATTGTGGTGGTGTATAGAGCCAAAAAGATTACAATTGTGTTGATGTCCCAATATTTATGGACCTGACTGTATATTTTCTGAAAGCAGAAACCCTCTGGAAGAAAATGGTTGTAGTTACAAATTTTTATGCCACGCGACATGTCATGCCTTTATGCTACTGACATGTCATGCCTCAAATTTGCATGCATCATAAATCAGTAAGAAATTACAGTACCATGGGCAACATTTTAAAAGCCTTTATATTGCATCTGTTCAGAGCTACCCATGAAGGATGGGCCTGAAATAATTTCTCTCACTCAGCTAAACGTTGTAAAGACAGAAGGTTTTTGCCTTAATGCATTCTATGCATTAAGATAAAACACATTCTGTGTGTAGCAGTCTCCCCAGCACCCCCAGTTAGCTACCTGACCTCCTTCTCTCTCCAGCAATGTCTACAACCCCATCAGCCATCCAGTACACTTCTCCTGATTGGCTAAGACAGAGCAGCGGTGCTATTGACTCCCGCGGCTGTCAATCAAAGGCAGTCAGCCAATCAGTGGAGAGAGGGGGTGGGGGCAGGTTGGGGCTCTGTGTCTGAATGATGTCAGGATCCAAGGGGTTAACAAGCAGCTGTGAGACAGTTCAGTCAACTTAAAAGACTTTATTCAGCAAAATGCAACAGAAAATTGACAGGCTTTGTCTTTATAGTCAGTTCAAACAACACAAAAACTCTTCTTAGAAATATAAGACAGTCCTTTTAAATCATGTTCAGCATCCCAGCCACAGCATATAACATAGCAAAGTCCCAGTTCAGGCAAGCTCACCCAGCAGGATCAAGTCGTAGGCAACAAGGGTCCTTCCAGCTTCAAGCTCCTCTCAGCTCTGATAGCTCAACAGCCATCTCTCCCCAAACACACTTCTCCTCTCTCTAACATCTCATAACTCAACTGGAAATAAGCAGGTCTGAAGGGCAAGTACCTGCCCTCTTCAATTAACCCCTTCTTTTAACCCTGCCCCAGGCTGACTCTCCACAATGGATACATGGAGCTCTGACTCGGCTTGGGTGACAACCTGTAACAAGCTGCTGGCTGAGGGGCACTCAAAGGAGGGAGGGACCAGGAGCAACAAAAAGAAACACGAGAAGAGGAGGATCTGGGCTACTCTGTGCAAAACCAACTGCATAGAGGAGGTAAGTATAACATGTTTGTTATTTAAAAAAAAAGTGAGCCTTTACAATCACTTTAATGTGCAAAGTGCAACAAAAGAAGGTGTACAAGTAGGTAGCAAAATTCATATTGAGTTTAGACATGGCCATCTGCAAGGCTTAAATGCCCATGGTGAGATATACTTTACAGGTATACTATCTGCCATTGCATATTTTAGTATTAAGTGTTTGTTGGTTTTAAAAATGTGCAAATGTAAATGATTAATTGTGGCTGTAATTGTATTTTATTTTATTTATTTTTAAAGGTGTCATCAGAACAGCTTTACCAAACATGGACAGAGAAGTCAAAGAACAGTATCAAGTTCTTATACAAGCCAAGGATATGGGAGGGCAACTAGGAGGTTTAGCAGGAACTACAACTGTTAATATTACACTTACTGATGTTAATGACAATCCCCCTCGATTTCCAAAAAGTAGGTGCTTTTGCATGCAAGATTAGTTCATATATACGTTTAAGTATATTGTTTTCATTACTTTTCCATATTGAGAATCCAAACTTAAAATAATCTGAATGCATATTGAAAGCAAAAGGCTTACCTGTAGCAAAAACTGATAATTATATGAAGGAACAAGGTGAGAAGGGAAATTTTACATGTTTTTCTTTTGCATGAATTAGACCATATGTTTACTATATGGATCCTTTAAAAATCTCCAGTCCTAAAGAATGACAATCTAAATAATATGATTTGGACACATTTTATTGAGTTTTGTCTTTGAAAAGGTTGTGTGTATCCAAGGAATGAAGAATGGTTTATATATTGGTAATGATAAGATTACTATTGCTTAGGAGGTATATGAATTTGCTATATGCGTCAAATAAATATGTGTCCTCACTCCTCAGTTCAACATGTGTCAACAGAGTTGTACCTGATACTTTCCCAAAGACATACAGTTCTTGCAGGTTAATTTCCTTCTGTCTACATTGGCCCTAGTATCCAGTATGTGAGATGAGGGCCTTACATTGTAAGCTACTTGAGAGCAGGGACTATGTGAATAAAAAGTATGTGAAATGCCGAGGTGATGGTGCTATATAAATACCTGTAAGGGATAGATAAACTATGGGAACCAAGAGTTTACTTTTTTTTAGCCTTTTTTCATAGCTAAATTGCTGGGCACTGTCATGGCAGTCAGTACTAATGTAAAATAAATACATAAATAAATAAATAGATAAATAAAATAAAACATTTAATGGAGCAAGGCTCTTTTCATGTGGCTTAAAAGGCAACACTGAAAATACAAAAACCTTGAAATAACATTTGTGGAGGATGCCTTAAAGCTACATTGAAGTTAAAAAAAAAACAGTATGGTGTAGTCCTTCTAAAAGTGACATTATCAACAACAACATATTTGGTCAATTGTGTTGCCTATTGAGGGGGCTGTTGTTTACATTTCAGCAATGCTGGAGATCTGTCATTTATTGGCAATGCAGTGAAACAGTGATACTGGGTTTTGGGTTGTGGTGGTTGTTAAGAAACATCACTGGGCAACAGGTCATCAAGAATGATGATTTATCTACATTGCTAGATGATGTGAATAATTATGTATTTACATTGGGAACATTTGTTACCCTCTTTTAATGGTCCCATTAAGAATGTGGCTGAGGGATGGGATGTGCCTTACTGGCTATTGATGTGACAACTGGGTTCAAACACAGAGGTGTGCATGGCCACTTGACCTAAGAGTTTTGCTTGAATAAGGAAGCTAAGTAGTCACTACAAGTACGTGGATCATTGTTAGATTATTACAGCTCTACGAGAGAAAATGTCCTTATACACCTTGTGTAACTTAATACCAAATTCATGGTACAGCCACCAAGTGAATTATTGTCATATCCCTATGCATTCTATGTCCTACACCTTGTAGTAGAGTATTCATTAGGATATATATCTAGAATTCAGATCAACAGGCAACTTATATCTGAAGCTAAGCATGTCATGCTAAAGTAAAAGAGGCTCCAGAGAGCAAAAAACAAGAAAGCAGATAGCATTGACAACCCAATTAAAAAAAAATGTACTTAGTATAGTTATGTTAAAGTGCCTGCATACTGTCCTTGGCTATCACAATTTTTGAACAGCAGTATAAGTTATATGTATAGCTCCTCAAGGAATATTTTTTTCAGAAAATTATCTTTATATATATTACTCAAATGTAAGGCCACAAGTACATGGCCATAAAGGGTACAGTGCACAGTGCCTGTGTACTCACTTTTTTGGGCCCCGCTGATGCTGTATACAGTCACCCATTGAGATCAAGTAGAAGATATGGCTGTACGCAGTTATGTGCCACTATTTGGATCTGAGTGTACATCTGTGCACATGCTATAAGCAAACCCCTGATGCATAACCATGTACAGCAGCATCTTCAAATTCATTTCAATAGGTAGCTGTATGCAGAAACTTCAGGTCCCGGGAATGTGATTATGCAGACTCTGCATATTCATACCCCTGTATGGCTGTGTGCAAGAGAACTAAATGTTAAATGTCTTTTTTTTTTAAAGACAGTATAATGCACTTTAGATATTTACATTATTTAATGTATGTGATAAAAAAAGATTACTCATATAACAATAACTGACGTGTAAATAAAAAAACTACAAATTAGTTATACTGTATTACACAAACCATGGCATATATTTTAAATATTTGAAAAAAAAAAGACATTTAAAACATTTGCACAGATTGAGAGAATCTAAAACATTCTGAGAGAAGAGATTCTCCAGCTACTTAGTATGGAAGATGTATTCTGAATTTATGAAATAACTTTGAATTTGCTTTCTTGATGAACTAGTGCACTTCAAAATGATTAGTAACCAGAGGCATTTTCCTTTAAACTGCATTCATCCTTTTGATTTTATGCATATCAGTGACCTAGACTTTACACTTTTCCCTTGGAGGCCTGAATTTTACCTTCCTACCAAAATTATCTTTGATATCATGGTATTTGTTAAAATGTTACTTGTAAGAAAACGAACAGTTCATTCAGACTTAGGAAAGGCATTAGAAATGCATCCATCATTTATGTAGTACAGTTATATAGTAAAAATCCAGTATCTGTGAACAAATGTATTTTAAATCTTACAAATTTAGGAATAATTGCAAATTGTTTCATCATTATTTTGTTTACAGGGATCAAAATAAGACCAAATTTAAAATCTGCATTCTCCTGAATAATCAGCTATTGTAAATCATTCATTTTGGAACCACCTTCAGTTCTTTCAATCTGTAGCTAGATAATTTAACTATATGAGAGAAATTATCTGTGTGAGTCCAGATTTGACACTTAATTCCACTAAATTGCTTAGTGCACTGGGGCGCAGTCCTGTTGGAACAGGAAGGGGCCATCCCCAAACTGTTCGTACAAAGTTGGGAGCATGAAATTGTCCAAAATGTATTGGTATGCTGATGCCTTAAAAGTTCCCTTCACTGGAACTAAGGGGCCAAGCCCAACCCCCAAAAAACAACCCCACGCCATAATCCCCCCTCCACCAAAATGATTTGGACCAGTGCACAAAGCAAGACATGGATGAGCAAGTTTGGGGTGGAGGAATTTGACTGGCCTTCACAGAGTCCTAACCTCAACCTGATTGAACACCTTTGGGGTGAATTAGAGCAGAGATTGAGAGCCAGACCTTCTGGTACAACATCAGTATCTGACCTTACAAATACGCTTCTGGAAGAATGGTCAAACATTTCCATAGACACACTCCTAAACCTTGTAGACAGCCTTGCCTGAAGAGTTGACGTTGTTATAGCTGCAAAGGGTAGGCCAACGCAATAATGAAACCCTACAGACTAAGACTGGGATGTCATTAAAGCTCATGTGTGTGTAAAGGCAGGTGTCCCAATACTTTTGGTAATATAGTGTATGCCACCTGTTTTACATGTATTACAGGACTGCAATAAAAATACCCGTCTGTTTTGTAAATCTAAGATTAGTATGCTAAGTATTAATTAGGAATGAAAAGTTGACAAATTTAGGAACTTAAAATATATTTTTTAATTTGTATATTTAGAGTGAGTTTTAATTTGGATACCTGTGGTTTTGAATGTTGCATTATACATTTTAATTGAAAGTTACCTTTTCATAATGAGTAAAGCAAATAATATTGTCGTTTACAAACATGCAATTAAATATGATTACTATAAATTGTTTTATAGACTTCAAATCGTATTTACTAAATCATTTTATTAAGCTAATTTTACTGCTTTATTACAAATAAAACTTTTTGTTTTATTTTATTAATTCTATTAATATTTTAGGAACCCTTCTTGCATTAAAACTGCTCTAGTGGTGACATATTACAATTTGAATTGAATTATGATTCAGACATGATTATTGATAGTTGTATGCTAGGTATATCCACTAAAGGTTGTTATATGATATATGATGTTGCAACATAATCAAGGTTAACTTGCACTTGGCTAGCTGAGTGCCTTGAATATTTAAATAGCCAGCACCATGGGTATATTCATCATGAATAAACATTGTGAATCAGTAAGTGTTGATATAAATCATTATCTAATTCAGTGGCAGAAATTTGCATTAGACAATACTTTTTAACATGTTTAAGATATCCAAGATACTCAACAGTAACTTTATAACATGCAGAAACTGGTGTCAAGGTCAAAGGTTGGCTATCAAAGATTTTAAAACCTATTGAGCTTACTGGAGTGTATTTAAGTAACGTGATAAACATGTAACCAGAGAAGATAATAAAACATGGTCAAATTTACTCGTTCAAAGATTTTTATTGAAAGATCATCAGGTAACAACAATTCTAATATATCAATTAAGAGTTATATAGCAATCTCATGTATAACAAAAAATACAGGTTGAAACATTGTAATGACGAAATGACATAAAGAGGAGAGAATTAATATTTTATGATAATATTCGATAAAGTAGTTTTAAGCTATGTCAGTAGTAGATTAGATCAGTATATAGAAAATCATTGTCAAACAGATGTGAGGGTAATATGTCGTTTGTGTCTGAAGTAGCACGGGTGTTAAACCGTTGAGTAAAGTACTACTACAGAACTAAAGAGTGTGCTGATATTGATGTCTTCTAAAAACATTCAAAATCACCTGTTGCTGTCAAATAACATATGTAATAGTATTAAGAAGAAAATCTTAAAAAGAAAAAGAAAAGAAAAAAAGGAGTAGGAAAGTTAAAGGGGTAAAGGGGGTATGGGGATTTCAGAGGCAGAACCATTTTTAGAAAGTATTGTTGTAGTTGTATGGAAAAGCGTCAATTACCATGACAAGAGTACTTGTGTTGATGTTCAAAGTTAGTAGGTAGACAATTTTTGCATGTAATATTGATCGATTCATTCTGTGTTTGGTTTCTGCTATATTCAGTAAAGATTTTCCATGCTTTAGCTGTTGTAGGTTTTGCGGCTGTCAAGAGTTGTGTGAACAGTTTGAATTGTTTAGGTCAGGTTTTAGATTTAAAAGGGCGATTACTGGATCTGGTATAATTGTATTTTCAAACATTGTATTTTCAAACATTTCTGAGGCAAGTAGAAAAATGTTTTTCCAAAAGTTTTGTATAATAGAACAATTCCACCATATGTGCATATAAGTTCATTGCTCAGAGCAGCCGCGAAAGCAGAGGCTTGAGTGATCAGGTGCGAATTTAGCTATTCTAGCAGGAACCAAGTACCAGCATGAAAGTACCTTGTAAACAGTTTCAATATCTATTAAGAAAAATGAGGGGAATAACTGCGCTACAGTGAAATACATAAACAATAACAATTATAGCCGCGATTCATCTATGTGACACAAACACAGTGAAATTAAATAAGAAAAAAAGGGGGGTTGAATTGCGCTAAAACAGATTGGTGATCATACACATCATCACCAAACCAAATATTTAGAACTAAGTGAAGAGTTCCCCTTTAGTGTATACATAATATACAAAACACGTCAAATGAATAATCAATCCAAAAATAAAATGTTCAAAGTGATAATAAAAAGTCCATGTATAAAAAAAAATCACCCAAGTGATATGAAAGTATCTTAAAAAAGTTCCAAAAAACATAAATTCTTGCTGTGAGAAGAAAAAAGCGTGCTTGCTCCAACACCATGAAATCAGACTGGCCGCTTACCAGAAACTCATGATCCCCCATTACAGAGGATCAGAGAAAGCTGTTTGTTAATACTGCTTCGAACCACGACCAATGGATCAGAGACCTTATACCGAGATGGGACATCAAAGACTGCAGGGTCAGGCTAAAGATGTTCACACTGACAGGTACTCAGACATCAGCCCACAGCATTGCAGATACGGTCATAGAAGGAAAAAAAGGCTCCATATAGTGTAAAATCATTGACTTTATTGGATAAGTAAAAAGTTAAACTCACATGTTAGTAGACAATAGTAGGCATGTAGTGTAGTCTGGAGCGCCGGCCGGAAGCTCAGAGACAGCCCGTCCTACTGGAAACAACAGCAGCAATGGGAGGTGACGAGAACACGTCGCTCTGCCCTACGCTGCATTTCGTGATAGAGTCACATCATTCAGGGGCCCGTGCCCCTGGATGATGTGACTCTATCATGAAACGCCGCTTTCACGGTGTTCACGTTTTCACGCGATTTCACGTTGTTGGAGCAAGCACGCTTTTTTCTTCTCACAGCAAGAATTTATGTTTTTTGGAACTTTTTAAAGATACTTCAATATCTATTACATTAGGTGAAAAAGATTTGATGCTAGACCATATTGCAGACCATTCTGAGTTATCTATAGTGTGATCAAGATCTTTTTCCCATTTAACTACATAAGATGGCAATTTAGCATCTGATTTAATATGCATTTGAGAGTATATTGTTGATATAAGGTCTTTAGCATGAGGGTCTTTCGTGCATATGTGTTCAAATTTAGAGACATTGTCTAAGGTATCATTATTGTTAAAAAGATGGATGTAAAAATTCTTGACTTGAAGGTGATGAAATAGTTCAGACTGGGGGAGCCTGAAACATTCACATAAATCTGGAAAGGAGCTGATTGCTGTTAGTTAAAACAATGTTGTGTAAGCATGTTATACCTGCTTTGGACCAGGCCTGAAAAGATCTGGGAGATATGCATGCTAGGTAAAAAGCTGGCTTTTTGAGAAAAGAAAGAAGTGGATTATGTGCTGATTGTAGGCTGTGCAAGGTTTTGTGTCTATCCCAAATAGATAGGGAAAGTTTAGTGATTGGGTTCTTTAAAGTCTTATGCCCCGTACACACGGTCGGATTATCCGATGGACAATGTCCGATCGGAGCGTGTTGTCGGAAATTCCGACCGTGTGTGGGCGCCATCGGACATTTTCCATCGGATTTTCCGACACACAAAGTTGGAGAGCAGGAGATAAAATTTTCCGACAACAAAATCCGATCGCGTCAATTCCGACCGTGTGTGGCCTGTTCCGACGCACAAAGTGCCACGCATGCTCAGAAGAAATTCCGACACGGGACAGCTCGTTCTGGTAAACTTAGCGTTCGCAATGGATACAGCACTTTCGTCACGCTGCAATGTTAAAAATGGTTTAATACAGCGCACTCTCTTCTTCTTTATAATGTGACAAGAATTAAGTCGTTTTGCTGCTCATATTCACAAAGTTTTATTTGTGTTTTTTTAGTGGGATTCCCTCAATATATTGTTATTAGTTGTCACATCTGACAGTTTTATTGTTTTTTTTATTTTTTTTTGGGATTTTCAGCCTTTTTTTTTCTTTAATGTTTGGATTTTTTCCAAGACTGATCTTTGCTCAATGTTATTTTTATTTTTACTCCAGAATATTTTTGTGTGTGTTTTGTGTGTCAAGTTACCCCAACACCATTGATATATTTTATTATTTAATCTCCAGGAGATTGTTTGGTGTTGGTGTCCCTTGTTCATTTCACATTGTATATTTGAAATATACCTGAATCCTCACAAACAAACTGTCATTTTTGAAGTAAAACACATAGCAGAGGTATAATTCAAAACAAAAATCCTTTATTAAGGGATCAGAACCAAACAAAGAGGAAGGCAACACTGGATCAACAGGAGAAATTAGCGAAGCCTGGGACCCCCACGGCAGACATCAATTCTTCAACATCAAAATTGGTGGCCTGAGGAGTCCATATGTAAGGGAGGGCAGTCTGGTCCAGAAGTCCCAGAGATCCGGATAGCAGCAGATGACATCTGTGTCCCCAGGCTGTGGTACCACAAGAGGCTGCATATTTTGGCCAACCAGACTGAACCCAGGGAAATCACTGTCTGGTCTTCCTTCCACGCTTCCTTCCGGGCTGTGGCTGTGCAATTGGAGATGTGGCAGGAGGAGGAGTAGGACCTGGAGGAGGAGGAGGACTGGGAGGACCTGGAGGAGGACTGGGAGGACCTGGAGGAGAGGGTGGAGGAGGAGGAGGACCTGCAGGAGGAGGAGGAGGACCATCCCAAAGCTATGTGTGAGGTGTAATTTGGCCCCTCATACCTTTCTCCAGAGCCTCTGATATGAGGGCCTCACACATGGCTTTTTGGCCCTCCTCCATCCTCTGCATTTTATATGCTATGAATGCAGCAATGTTCTCCTGCCTGGTGTGGGGTGCTCCCAGGACCTCTGTAGCCCTCCAAAAGAATGCTATAGCCGCCTCCTCTAGGGTACTCGTCCTACTGCCACTTTCTGTTTTCAGGTGTGGTGGAGGGACCTTGATATCAGCCAGCCGGCTCAGCCCGGCCACCTCCTGGCTGAGACTTCCCTGTGTATGAAAAAGGGACATGGTTGTAATGTTTTGCATCATCAATCACAATCCTAAATTAGTACTCCCAACTAACATCTAGTTATCATCATTGATTGGACAAGCAGAAATATTTAGAGGGACGCTATACCTGGCTCAATCTGGGCTCCTCCACATGTGGCCTGGAAGGCCCAGGTTGGGCGTCAGAAGCCTCAGCCGGGGAGGAAGGAAACGTGGAAGGAAGACTGGAGAGGGATGACCTGGGTTCAGTCTGGCCTGCCAGAAAGTGCAGCCTGTCATAGTACAACATCCTGGGGACATAGATGTCATCTGCTGCTCCGGATCTCTGTGAATCCTGGACTTTCTTGCGCTCCCTTAGATATGTGCTCCTCAGGCCACCAATGAAAATCTTTAAATAAGTGATGTCTGCCGTGGGGATCACCTGCTTCACAATTTCACACAATTGCTCCAGTGCTGCCTTCCTCTTTGCTTGCATATCTATGAATACTGACATGAAGTCATTATCTTTCATTAAGATATCCATGTTCACTGCAAGACACAACACAAGACAAAGCCTAATGTCAGACAAAACTCTCCTAATCTTGTTACAATATAGGCCTCAATCTAGAAGCAGTATAGGCACAAGTTTGTCTCTTACCTTCGTTCTTATGATCGGCGCGTCCAATGCTCCTTCCTCCGCTCACAGATCGTACGTAATACGCACGCGTGTTACGCTTTATACACACTGCGCATGCGTGTAACTCTGCCCGCCCCTGACGTTCTTTCTAGTCTATTCCCCGCCCCTTTTCGTTCGGCGCAGTGGGTGAAGAGCACATGGCGGAGTTACAGCAGGTGCGTGCTAATTCGAACAACGAGGAGGAGGAGGAGGAAAGCCCGGATCCAGGCACGTCCCGATCCAGAAGGAGACGTTTTAAGGCCACAAATATGTCGTTTGGGGAGATGTTGGAGATGGTCGACATCATGAAGAAGTCCGACTATGACGGAAAATATGGGCCTTACCCCAACCCCAACATCAGAAAGGCCAAGATCATGGCGAAAGTGGTCAGGAGTCTTGAGCGGAATTTCGGGGTACGAAGGTCTAAAGATCAGCTCAGGAAGCGGTGGTCGGACCTGAAGTTGAGAGAGCCAGAGCAGTACCGAAAGATCCGGAGAGTGCTGCAAAAAAGTAAGTAGTTGTGCTGTGTTCCTATTCTTTCTGTCTTTATTCCGTTCGTTCTGCTCCATATGCTTTTAGTAATTGTAACGTTTCAAAAGGTCAACTTTAATGTTCATGGGCCCATTATTCGTTCGTATCAAACATTTTTCTTTCGGCCTCTAGAACACCATTGCATTTTCACACATTTTTGGGGGCCTACTTGGATGCCAAATATTTGTTTGTGTAGATGGGTTTGTTGTTACTAGAATGAAATGCAAACTAAATTGTGTGTAAGGAGAGGACACTGAGCAGCTGTTTTCACATCTGGACACTGGAGCACTAGTGTGGGACCCCAGAACACCCTTTTTATTAGGGGGGCCACACAGGTGCTCCAGTGTATACTATAGGGGGGCTACATCTGTGAAGCTTGTACCAAACAGGTAAAGTATTGCAGCTTGACAAAGGGCAATAAAAAATATACATCTTGGAACTCGGCTAAAATAGATAATTGTACCCCACTTCCAAGCAATGTTTCCTATTTCTAGTTCTGCCATCAAATATCTGTGTGCTAATTATACCATTTTTGTTTTACATAGGGGAGAAAAGACTCGGACACCCCTCATCCCAGGAGACCAGAGACCCCCCCCTCTGGAAGAAGGGGAAATACCAACCCAAGAAGCTGAGCAGGAGGAAGAAGAAGACGTGGTGGAGATTGGCACCACAACAGGTGAGACCACAGACTCAGGTAAAAGAGATGGATGGTGGCAGATTTTTGAGACCTTTTTTTTTGTTCTTTATCTCTTTTTAGGTGATCGTGATCCAGAACGCTTTACATCTGAAAGTGCCCAGATACTCATCGGGGAGATCATGGGGTGTAATCTCCAATTGCAAAACATCCAGCAACAAATCACTGATGTTATTAAAAAAAATAATAACATCATTGATGTTTTGGGGCGAATTTAAACCCCACAAAATCACCTGTTTTATGTTACTAAAATTTTTACAATGTTTAGAAAAGCCAAATTTGGAGGATGCACACAGTGTGCCAACATGTGCTATCTGCCATCACGGGAGATCAATGGACGCGTTTTGGGGGTGCAACCCCTTCCTCAATTATAAAGTCGCATTGAGGAAGGGCTTGCTCCCCCAAAACACATCCCTTGATCCCCCCTGATGGCAGATAGCACATGTTGACATTCTGAACTTGGTGTGCATCTTCCAAATTTGGCTTTTCCAGGGGTGATTTCCCCCCATCTGAACGCTATATCAAACACAGTTCCTAAATACTCATGTCTGATATAGCCTTCAGGTTTTACCATATGTGAACTTTGTAAGTTCAAGTTTTTTGGCTTTCTTGTTGGTTTTACACAGGCCTGTTTTATCTGAAATGGATATTTCGATTTTTGATAATGCTACTGCAAACATTGTTATACAACAAACATGTTGGTTTGTTTTAAAAACCTTGCGTAAATGCACATGTGATTGTGCAGCTATAAAAAAGTGCCTTACTCAAGAATGTGTGGATTATTGTCTCAACACTACAACACTTTTGGGGTGATGTAATTGCTGTTTTATGCACAAATGGGGGTTATTTCCTAAGGGCAATTACACTTTGCACTACAAGTGCAGGTTCAGTGCAGTTGCAAGTGCACTTGTAGTGAAATGTGTTTTGGCATTTAGGAAGTACCAGCCAACACTATTTTTTATAAGGTTACCCAATCACGACATTTTCTGCACTCAAAACATTTCTGTCAGGGTCAGCTAAAACAAACACAAGCAGTAAATGTCCACCAAGAATTTCTTTTGTTTGTTTTTTTATTTTAAAAAGGTGTCACAGATTCTCTGGCATATTGATAGCCCCCCTACCCGCAAAGAACTCCAGGTAGCGTAACCGGACATCACGGGCATTCAGGGAGGGCAAGCCAGGACGGCCACTTTCAAGCGCCGTCAGTGTTGATGGATTTGGGATTCCGGCCTCAGGCCCAACTGAGCCAGCATAGTTGGCTGAATGTTTTCTTAAAAAATTATGGAGAACACAGCAGGCAAGTATTATATGGTTCAGTTTATACTCCGCCATATGGATGGGTGTCATAAATAATCGGAACCGGCTGGCCAGGATTCCAAATGTGTTCTCCACCACTCTTCGGGCTCTGGCCAGCCGGTAATTAAAAACCCTCTGTTCCGGGGTGAGGGTCCTCATCGGGAATGGCCGCATCAGGTGGTCCCCCAGCGCAAATGCTTCATCAGCAATGAACACAAATGGGAGACCTTCAACATTGTCCTCTGGAGGTGGCAAGTCCAAGCTGCCATTCTGGAGACGCCTGTAGAACTCCGTCTGGGCGATCACTCCACCATCGGACATCCGGCCATTCTTCCCCACGTCCACATACAAGAAGTCGTAATTAGCCGACACCACCGCCAACATCACTATACTATTAAACCCCTTGTAATTATAATAGTACGACCCCGAGTTGGGTGGTGGGATGATGTGGACGTGTTTTCCATCAATTGCCCCTCCGCAGTTAGGAAAGTCCCACCGCTGGGCAAAGTGGGAGGCCACAGTCTGCCATTCCTGTGGCGTGGAAGGAAACTGTTGAGGAAAAAACAATAAACATTACTATTTTTTCACAGAAACATGGCAAGCAGATTATACACAAACATTATGGGGCAACCTCCAGATAGCATTTAATAAGGGGAATTTAACAAGGCCAAAGTATAAGGTACACCTATCATATTCCCCCTCCCCCCCTCTCATGGGCCATTTCTAACATTATAGGGGGGGGGACTCTTGGACAGGTAACCCTCTTCACTTCATTTTGAGATGAATGCCTAAATACAGGGTATTACTTGGAACAGCCCCTCCTTAGTTACACTATTAGCAGACCACTGGACAGGTAAGAAGTGTCTGAATACAAAGATATAAATACACATTGTACACATTTGAGGACATTTGGACATTCTGCTATTACCTATCAAGATAATAATAGGATACAAAAACTTTAAACAGTTCCATTGGAAAGTATACAGGCAGGCCCTTGCACTACATGCTTTGGGGAATTCATCCATAAATCTGACCAGTAAAGAGATGGGTATAGTGTGTATGGGTTTGGCAAAGTCAGCAGATAGATGATTGAGGATAGAGAATTGGGATCAGCTGACTTAGCAGTTGGGGGGAGGGAGGGTTACCAAAAATTTGTGGACACCACAAAAAAAGCCTATGGCACTCTGCCTGAATTTAAAGCTAAAATAACATTAACAAACATTTTAGGGGGTGTGTGGGGTAAAGCACTACTATGGAGCTGATAAAATACATTGTTAAGTGACTACATGAGCTGAATATAGGGCAGGAGACACCATGCTGGAGAGGTTATTGAAGGGCAAATATGTATGAAGGACATAAAATAATAATTACATAAAAATCCAGCATGCATGAGAACAAAGGGGACATTCACAGCATATTCCAATCATGGTAATTAGGGAATGAGGAAAGAAATACAAGATATTAGCAAACATTCAATACAATAAAATATGATATAAAAGGATACAAATCTTACCTTCATATACTCCTTCTGTAGGACCTGGATGATGGCAGAACAGGTCTCTGGGATAATGATCCCCAGAGCCTGGGGGGAGATGCCTGTCGAGAACTTCAAGTCCTGCAGACTTCTCCCTGTGGCCAAATACCGCAAGGTAGCGACCAACCTCTGCTCCGGAGTGATGGCTTGCCTCATGCAGGTATCCTGCCTGCTGATATAGGGGGTCAGCGAAGCCAACAAACGGTGAAACACGGGGTCCGTCATCCTGAGAAAGTTCCTGAAATCATCAGGATTATTCTCACGGATCTCACGGAGCAAAGGCATATGAGAGAACTGGTCACGCTGAAGCAACCAATTCTTGGTCCATGAACTCCTCCCCACCCTGTTCATGGACTGGACTTGTGTCAAGGTCAGGACCCCAACACCAAGCACGAACTCTACGAGGAGTACGCATACGAAACATGGCTAGAAAACGGTCGGCTGCTCAGAACGAAGTAACAGAACGCACTGAAGAACAGCAAGGCCTGTGAAGAGCGACCTGAAAAGCAGCAATGAGCAGGCAAGATCACACAGAAAACTCTGATATGAACTGACTGCACGCACTGAAGAGCAGATACAAATCCACAAGCACAAACTGAACGGCAGAAAACGATCTGAAAGCCACGAGTCTGAAAAAGCGCGAATCGTCTCTCACCAAACTTTTACTAACACGAGATTAGCAAAAGGAGCCCAAAGGGTGCCGCGCTTGGTTCTGAACCGGCCTTTTCTAGTCTCATCGTACGTGGTGTACGTCACCGCGTTGTTGGCGATCGGAAATTCCGACAACTTTGTGCGACCGTGTGTAGGCAAACAAGTTTGAGCCAACATCCGTCGGAAAAAATCCTAGGATTTTGTTGTCGGAATGTCCGAACAAAGTCCGACCGTGTGTACGGGGCATTACGATCTATTGGACACAACTACAAGATATTATGTGTGGAGAGAGGGTCACAATCCATTGCTTCACTGATTACCCATAGAGGAATTTCAACATTGGTGTGATATTTTGTTAATTGTGCCAATTGACCAGCCTTATAATATAATGAAAAGTTTGGAAATCCTAAGCCACTGTGAGTTTTGGGAAGGTATAAAGTTTCTCTAGGTAAGCATGATTTGAGTTTCCCCCAAGTAAATTGTATTAATTTGTGTTGTATGATTCTAAAGAAATAGGCAGGAACATGTATTGGAAGAACTCTAAACGAGTATATGAATTTAGGGAGTATAGCCATTTTTATTATATTGATTTTCCCAAACCATGAGATTGGTATGGATGAACATTTTAAAAGCAAGTTTGTAGTTAGTTTCAGAAAAGTAGGATAATTGGTGGTAAATAAATCTAAGTGATTGGCAGTGAGCTGAATACCTAAATAAGGGATACTGTGTGTAGCCCATTTAAAGGGTAACAACTCCTGTAAAGCTAGTTTCTCAGCAATAGTTAATCAAATATTCAATGCCATAGATTTTTGGATATTAACAGTAAAACTTGAAATGATTAATTATTTTTTCAATATAACCATAAGGTTAGGAGCAAAAACTTGAGGCGAGGATAAAAATAAAAGCATGTCATCCGCAAATAAACATAATTTGTGGTGATATCCTCCCAGTTCTATACCTGTAATAGAAAGCTCCATTCTTATTCTTTTTGCCAAGGGCTATAAGCAGGGAAAACAATAGTGGAGAGTAGGGATGAGCTTCGAGATCGAGTCGAACTCATGGTCGACTCGAACATCGGCTGTTAGCCAGTTCGCTGAACAGCGAACAATTGGGGGGGTTTGCGGCTGATTCGAAAGCCGCGGAACACCCTTTAAAAGTCTATGGGAGAAATCGAAAGTGCTAATTTGTAAAGGCTTTTATGCATGTTATTGTCATAAAAAGTGTTTGGGGACCTGGGTCCTGCCCCAGGAGACATGGATCAATGCAAAAAAAGTTTTATAAACGGCCGTTTTTTCAGGAGCAGTGATTTTAATAATGCTTAAAGTGAAACAATAAAAGTGTAATATTCCTTTAAATTTCATACCTGGGGGGTGTCTATAGTAAGCCTGTAAAGGGGCGCATGTTTCCGTGTTTAGAGCTAAATGACATTTCAAAGGAAAAAAAGTCATTTAAAACTACTCGCGGCTATTAATGAATTGTCAGTCCGACAATACACAGAAAAGTTAGTTGATAAAAACGGCAATGGATTTTCCCACAGGGGAACCCCAAACCAAAATTTAAAAAAAAATGGCGTGGGGGTCCCCCTAAATTCCATACCAGGCCCTTCAGGTCTGGTATGCATATTAAGGGGAACCCCGCATCAAAATGTAAAAAAAATGGTGTGGGGGTCCCCCTCAAAATCCATACCAGACCCTTTTTTAAAAAAATGGCGTGGGGTCCCCCCAAAAATCCATACCAGACCCTTATCCGAGCACGCAACCTGGCAGGCCACAGGAAAAGATGGGGGGACGAGAGAGCGCCCCCCTCCTGAACCATACCAGGCCACATGCCCTCAACATTGGGAGGGTGCTTTGGGTGACAAGAGACAGTTTTTGACAATTCCTTTATTTAAAGTCTTCTTCTTTCCATCATTTTTCTTCTATCGTCTTTCTTCTGTCTTCCTTCGGTTTCTTCCTCCATCTTCTTCTTCCTCTGGTTCTTCCTCTGATCCTCTGCTTCTTGCTCCGGTGTTCTCATCCGGCAACTTCCTCCGTGGCGTCTTCTTCCCTTCTTCTTTCTTGGCCCGTTCCACATCCATGATGGGAGGCTCCCGCTGTGTGACGCTTCTCATCTTCTGACACTTCTTAAATAACGGGGGCTGGGCCACCCGGTGACCCCGCCCGACTCTGACGCACGGGGACTTGACGGGGACTTCCCTATGGGTTTCCCCGTGATGTCATAGGGGGGCGGAGTCACCCGTTATGTAATAATAATAAAATAAATTTCCCCACGATTCACTATCGCTCAATTCTGCAAGTGTTCTAATTTACTATCGCTGTTTTCTAGCTGGTCTAAAGCCACTTTTGACGTAAAGGGACACTTTTTGGTTGCTATGGACAATCTCAAGTTTCCAGGCAGAAAGAACAGTATATATGATATAAAACTGCATGCAGGACATGGGCCAAAGCATTGGGGACAAAAGGGATGTGAAATGATTTCATACAGTACTGTAATCTGTAAGATTACAGTACTGTATGTGTTCTGATTTTTATATTTTTTTTAATTTGCCGCCAGGCTCTGACCCCTTGCGTCGCGACGCTCACAGGGAACGGAGCCTGGCACAGAGAGGCTTTGGGCAGAGGACGGAGCCTGCAGACAGCACGGGGGGACATCGCAGGATCCTGGGGACAAGGTAAGTATACCGCACCAGGATCCTGAGATGTAATCCCGAGTGTGGCTCGGGGTTACTGCTAATGGTGCTGAAATTTAACCCCGAGCCACACTCTGGAATACCGTCAGGGGGGCTACTTGTTTATATTTATTTATTATATTATAATTTATGATTATATTACCCGGGATATCTACTAGACTCTTGGTGGACAGATTTAAGTGTGTTATTGCTAAGAATACCACCAGGAAGGTTAAGGGACAGCTAAGCATATTACAATAATGATATCTCTTGCTGATATTATGGGGATTTACCTTGGTTTTGCATTATCAACAAAAAAAAAGCACCCAAAGGAAATATATAAAAATCTTCAGCAAATCCCATTTACTTTTAGGTGTCTGTGACACTTGTTGTTTAGGTTGGAGTGGAATGTTCTATCTTCGTAACTTTAAAAGGGATCACTAACTATAATTGTTAACTATAAAAAACCTTTTAGGCATCCTTCATTACCTAACCAGATTTTAGCACTGAGCAAACCATACAGTGCATCCGGAAAGTATTGACAGCGCTTCACTTTTTCCACATTTTGTTAAGCTCAGTGAAGCTGGCCCCCCTACGATCAGCACAAATAAAAACTCAAGTGTGTTTCTTTAGTGCTACGTTTGTGCTGTTTTGTGCCGTAAAAATTTACATTTCTGCTGCTTTTATTTTTAAGATATTAGTAATTGTTTTTTCCAGACCATGACATCACCTAGCCCCCCTACAACGTCCAAATGACACAAAACTGGTCTCATTGGTTAGTGCTACGTTTGTGCTGTTTTGTGCTGCTAAAATTTCTGTTCTATAATTTATTGTTTTTGCGTTATTAATGATTTATTAAAGGTCACCAAAGGTCACTCAGCCCCCCTACAACACCCAAATGACACAAAACTGGTCTCGTTGGTTAGTGCTACGTTTGTGCTGTTTTGTGCTGCTAACATTTCCGTTCTGTCTTTTATCGTTTTTGCGTTATTAATGATTTATTAAAGGTCACCAAAGGTCAGTCAGCCCCCCTACAACGCCCAAATGACACGAAACTGGTCTCGTTGGTTAGTGCTATGTTTGTGCTGCTAACATTTTTATTTGTGCTGTTATGGTTTTTAAGTTATAACAGTTTTTTTTTTTTTTTCAAACCCCACTCACTTTGCCCACCCTACAATCAGCACAAATAAAAACTCAAGTTTGTTTCTTTAGTGCTACATTTGTGCTGTTTTGTGCTGCTAAATTTTCCGTTCTACCTTTTATCGTTTTTGCGTTATTAATGATTTATTAAAGGTCACCAAAGTTTACTCAGCCCCCCTACAACACCCAAATGACACAAAACTGGTCTCGTTGGTTAGTGCTACGTTTGTGCTCTTTTGTGCTCCTAAAATTTCCGTTCTATCTCTTATCGTTTTCGCGTTATTAATGATTTATTAAAGGTCACCAAAAGTCAGTCAGCCCCCCTACAACACCCAAATGACACGAAACTGGTCTCGTTGGTTAGTGCTATGTTTGTGCTAGTTTGTGCTGCTAAAATTTTTATTTGTGCTGTTATGGTTTTTAAGTTATAACAGTTTTTTTTTTGTCAAACCCCACTGACTTTGCCCACCCTACAATCAGCACAAATAAAAACTCAAGTGTGTTTCTTTAGTGCTACATTTGTGCTGTTTTGTGCTGCTAAAATTTCCGTTCTACCTTTTATCGTTTTTGCGTTATTAATGATTTATTAAAGGTTATGGTTTTTTAGATATAACAGCTTGTTTTTACATTTGTGCTTTTTTGTGTCATAATAATAAAAATTTGTGCTGCTTTTATTTTTAAGATAATAGCAATTTGTTTTTTCCAGATGATGACATCACCCCACTCTCCTGTCACGTACCTGGTTAGTGAGCTCCTGGTTAGAAAGCAGCCATGGGAGCACAGTGAGGTATGAGTGCCTGTGATCAGTCCAGTAGACTGCGTGGTGGCAGCAGTCAGCAGGTGGATGTGGCGGCAGAACCAGCTGGTGGCAGATGAGCTGGCACTGAGCTTGGCTGGTGGCAGACTGTGGGTAAGCAGCTGGAAGCAGGAGACAGATGAGACCTTGCTGGGCTGAAGAGCTGTAGCCGGCTGGATGAGCAGGATGCAGGGTCAGATGAGCCGGGTCCATAATGGTCAGGCATAGACGGCACACAACAGGATAGTCGGGTCACAAGCCAAGTCAGCAACAGGAGGTAGATCAGGCAAGAAGAGAAGGCAGAAGCAGAATCCAGAGACAAGCCAAGGTCAGGGCAGGTAGCAGTCAAAAGGAGGTCAGGAGCAAGCTGGAAAGTAAATAGGCACAAACCAACACAAACGTGGCACTAACCAACCAGCCCGTTTTAATTTTGTTTGGCTGTTGTAGGGGGTGTCAGGGAAGGCTTTCGCATAGCACAAATGATGTCTCCCTGTACATACATATGCACATGCGCAGACTGGCAACTGACTGGGCAGATGAGCGTGAGCCTGTCACCAATGCTGGCACCAGACAGACTATTTAAACAGGCTGCAATTTGGTGTGCTGCTTCTGTGTGTTCATTCCTGATTCCTGTGTTTGACCTCTGATCCTAACCCAGCTTGCTCCTGACCTCCGTTTGACTGCTACCTGCCCTGACCTTGGCTTGTCTCTAGATTCTGCTTCTGCCTTCTCTTCTTGCCTGATCTACCACCTGTTGCTGACTTGGCTTGTGACTCGACTATCCTGTTGTGTGCCGTCTATGCCTGATCTGCCTGACCATTATGGACCCGGCTCATCTGACCCTGCATCCTGCTCATCCAGCCTGCTACAGCTCTTCAGCCCAGCAAGGTCTCATCTGTCTCCTGCTTCCAGCTGCTTACCCACAGTCTGCCACCAGCCAAGCTCAGTGCCAGCTCATCTGCCACCAGCTGGTTCTGCTGCCACATCCACCTGCTGACTGCTGCCACCACGCAGTCTACTGGACTGATCACAGGCACTCATACCTCACTGTGCTCCCATGGCTGTTTTCTAACCAGGAGCTCACTAACCAGGTACGTGACAGGAGAGCGGGGTGATGTCATCATCTGGAAAAAACAAATTGCTATTATCTTAAAAATAAAAGCAGCACAAATTTTTATTATTATGACACAAAAAAGTACAAATATAAAAACAAGCTGTTATAACTAAAAAACCATAACAGCACAAATAAAAATTTTAGCAGCACAAACTAGCACAAACATAGCACTAACCAACGAGACCAGTTTCGTGTTATTTGGGTGTTGTAGGGGGGCTGACTGACTTTTGGTGACCTTTAATAAATCATTAATAACGCGAAAACGATAAAGGATAGAACAGAAATTTTAGCAGCACAAAAGAGCACAAACGTAGCACTAACCAACGAGACCAGTTTCATGTCATTTGGGTGTTGTAGGGGGGCTGAGTGACCTTCGGTGACCTTTAATAAATCATTAATAACGCAAAAACGATAAAAGGTAGAACAGAAATTTTAGCAGCACAAAACAGCACAAATGTAGCACTAAAGAAACACACTTGAGTTTTTATTTGTGCTGATTGTAGGGTGGGCAAAGTCAGTGGGGTTTGACAAAAAAAAACTGTTATAACTTAAAAACCATAACAGCACAAATAAAAATTTTAGCAGCACAAACCAGCACAAATGTAGCACTAACCAACGAGACCAGTTTCGTGTAATTTGGGTGTTGTAGGGGGGCTGACTGACCTTTGGTGACCTTTAATAAATCATTAATAACGCAAAAATGATAAGAGATAGAACGGAAATGTTAGCAGCACAAAACAGCACAAATGTAGCACTAACCAACGAGACCAATTTTGTGTCATTTGGGCATTGTAGGGGGGCTGACTGACCTTTGGTGACCTTTAACAAATCATTAATAACGCAAAAACGATAAAAGATAGAACGGAATTTTTAGCAGCACAAAACAGCACAAACGTAGCACTAACCAACGAGACCAGTTTTGTGTCATTTGGGTGTTGTAGGGGGGCTGAGTGACCTTCGGTGACCTTTAATAAATCATTAATAACGCAAAAACGATAAAAGGTAGAACGGAAATTTTAGCAGCACAAAACAGCACAAATGTAGCACTAAAGCAACACACTTGAGTTTTTATTTGTGCTGATTGTAGGGTGGGCAAAGTCAGTGGGGTTTGAAAAAAAAATAAACTGTTATAACTTAAAAACCATAACAGCACAAATAAAAATGTTATCAGCACAAACCAGCACAAACGTAGCACTAACCAACAAGACCAGTTTTGTGTCATTTGGGCATTGTAGGGGGGCTGACTGACCTTTGGTGACCTTTAATAAATCATTAATAACGCAAAAACAATAAAAGATAGAATGGAAATGTTAGCAGCACAAAACAGCACAAACGTAGCACTAACCAATGAGACCAATTTTGTGTCATTTTGGCGTTGTAGGGGGGCTGACTGACCTTTGGTGACCTTTAATAAATCATTAATAACGCAAAAACGATAAAAGGTAGAACAGAAATTTTAGCAGCACAAAACAGCACAAATGTAGCACTAAAGAAACACACTTGAGTTTTTATTTGTGCTGATTGTAGGGTGGGCAAAGTCAGTGGGGTTTGACAAAAAAAAACTGTTATAACTTAAAAACCATAACAGCACAAATAAAAATTTTAGCAGCACAAACCAGCACAAATGTAGCACTAACCAACGAGACCAGTTTCGTGTAATTTGGGTGTTGTAGGGGGGCTGACTGACCTTTGGTGACCTTTAATAAATCATTAATAACGCAAAAATGATAAGAGATAGAACGGAAATGTTAGCAGCACAAAACAGCACAAATGTAGCACTAACCAACGAGACCAATTTTGTGTCATTTGGGCATTGTAGGGGGGCTGACTGACCTTTGGTGACCTTTAACAAATCATTAATAACGCAAAAACGATAAAAGATAGAACGGAATTTTTAGCAGCACAAAACAGCACAAACGTAGCACTAACCAACGAGACCAGTTTTGTGTCATTTGGGTGTTGTAGGGGGGCTGAGTGACCTTCGGTGACCTTTAATAAATCATTAATAACACAAAAACGATAAAAGGTAGAACGGAAATTTTAGCAGCACAAAACAGCACAAATGTAGCACTAAAGCAACACACTTGAGTTTTTATTTGTGCTGATTGTAGGGTGGGCAAAGTCAGTGGGGTTTGAAAAAAAAATAAACTGTTATAACTTAAAAACCATAACAGCACAAATAAAAATGTTATCAGCACAAACCAGCACAAACGTAGCACTAACCAACAAGACCAGTTTTGTGTCATTTGGGCATTGTAGGGGGGCTGACTGACCTTTGGTGACCTTTAATAAATCATTAATAACGCAAAAACAATAAAAGATAGAATGGAAATGTTAGCAGCACAAAACAGCACAAACGTAGCACTAACCAATGAGACCAATTTTGTGTCATTTTGGCGTTGTAGGGGGGCTGACTGACCTTTGGTGACCTTTAATAAATCATTAATAACGCAAAAACGATAAAAGATAGAACAGAATTTTTAGCAGCACAAAACAGCACAAACGTAGCACTAACCAACGAGACCAGTTTTGTGTCATTTGGGCGTTGTAGGGGGGCTGAGTGACCTTTGGTGACCTTTAATAAATCATTAATAACGCAAAAACGATAAAAGATAGAACAGAATTTTTAGCAGCACAAAACAGCACAAACGTAGCACTAACCAACGAGACCAGTTTTGTGTCATTTGGACGTTGTAGGGGGGCTAGGTGATGTCATGGTCTGGAAAAAACAATTGCTAATATCTTAAAAATAACAAATGTAAATTTTTACGGCACAAAACAGCACAAACGTAGCACTAAAGAAACACACTTGAGTTTTTGTTTGTGCTGATTGTAGGGGGGCCAGCTTCGCTGAGCTATTTTGTTATGTTACAGCCTTATTCCAAAATTGATTAAATTCATTATTTTTCTCAAAATTCTACAAACAATACCCCATAATGACAAAGTGGAAGAAGTTTATTTGAAATCTTTGCAAATTTATTAAAAATAGAATATGAAAAAATTACATGTACATACAGTAAGTATTCATAGCCTTTGCCATG
This sequence comes from Aquarana catesbeiana, assembly GCF_042186555.1. Classification (NCBI taxonomy): domain Eukaryota; kingdom Metazoa; phylum Chordata; class Amphibia; order Anura; family Ranidae; genus Aquarana; species Aquarana catesbeiana. Next base: position 330,920,995 of record NC_133328.1, on the reverse strand, counting down.
ACACTCAAAATTGAGCTCAGGTGCATCCTGTTTCCACCAATCATCCTTGAGATGTTTCTACAACTTGATTAAAGTCCACCTGTGGTAAATTCAGTTGATTTGACATGATTTGGAAAGGCACACACCTGTCTATATAAGGTCCCACAGCTAACAGTGCACGTCAGAGCACAAACCAAGCCATGAAGTCCAAGGAATTGTTTGTAGACCTCCGGGACAGGATTGTATTGAGGCACAGATCTGGGGAAGGGTACAGAAACATTTCTGCAGCATTGAAGGTCCCAATGAGCACAGTGGCATTCATCATCTGTAAATGGAAGAAGTTTGGAACCACCAGGATTCCTTCAAGAGCGGCCGCCTGGCAAACTGAGCAATCAGGGGAGAAAGGCCTTAGTCAGGGAGGTGACCAAGAACCTGCTGGTCACTCTGACAAAGCTCCAGCTTTTCTCTGTGGAGAGGGGAATACCTTCCAGAAGAACAACCATCTCTGTAGCACTCTGCCACTCAGGTCTGTGAGGTAGAGTAGCTAGACGGAAGCCACTGTTCAGTGAAAGGCACATGACAGCCACCTTGCCAAAAGGCACCTAAAGGACTCTCAGACCATGAGAAACAAAATTCTCTGGTCTGATGAAACAAAGATTGAACTCTTTGGCCTGAATGGCAAGCGTTAGGTCTGGAGGAAACCAGGCGAGGCTCATCACCTGGCCAATTCCATCCCTACAGTGAAGCATGGTGATGGTAGTTTTATGCTGTGGGGATGTTTTTCAGCAGAAGGAACTTGGAGACTAGTCAGGATTGAGGGAAAGATGAATGCAGCAATGTACAGAGACATCCTTGATGAAAACCTGCTCCAGAGTGCTCTGGACGGCAGACTGGGTTGAAGGTTCATCTTTCAACAGGACAACCACCTTAAGCACACAGTCAAGATAACAAAGGAGTGGCTATGGGACAACTCTGTGAATGTCCTTGAGTGGCCCACCCAGAGCCCAGACTAGAAAACGATTAAACATCTCTGGAGAGATCTGAAAATGGCTGTGCACCGATGCTTCCCATCCAACCTGATAGAGCTTGAGAGGTCCTGCAAAGAAGAATGGGAGAAACTGCTCAAAATAGGTGTGGCAAGTTTGTAGCATCATACTCAAAAAGACTTGAGGGTGTAATTGGTGCCAAAGGTGTTTCAACAAAGTATTGCAAAGGCTGTGAATACTTATGTACATGGGATTTTTTTTTTTGTTTCTTATTTTGAATAAATTTGCAAAGATTTAAAACTTCTTTCACATTGTCATTATGGGGTTTTGTTTGTAGAATTTTGAGGAAAATAATGCATTTAATCAATTTTGGAATAAGGCTGTAACATAACAAAATGTGGAAAAAGTGAAGCGCTGTGAATACTTTCCCGATGTGTGTTATATGGCTTTTCAGCTTAGCAATGTCATGTGTAGAGCTAATGGCTAAGCACAGAAGTGTTCCTTTTTCTTTCTTTTCTTGTTGCTTATTGTTTTCTTGTCGTTGATATTGCAACATGCAAACAAAGGCAGGTAGAACTTACCAAAACTTGTATTGTACAAACCTGAAATGTGCTTATTTGCAAATGCAATATCAATTTCAAGGGCAAAAATTAAGGATGAGTGGATGATTTTGCTGAACTTGTTTTCTTGACACAAACTACTCATCAACATAAATTCAACTCAAAATTTTACTATGTTCTTCTTAGGGGGAATTTGCATGAAAAAAAATATTAAAGAGTAGAATTAAAAAGCTAACATGAGCCCTGACCAAAAAGCTAACTTGTATGCTAACCCTAATGCCCTGTACACACGGTCGGATTTTCCGACGGAAAATGTGTGATAGGACCTTGTTGTCGGAAATTCCGACCGTGTGTGGGCTCCATCACACATTTTCTATCGGAATTTCCGACACACAAAGTTTGAGAGCTTGCTATAAAATTTTCTGACAACAAAATCCGTTGTCGGAAATTCTGATCGTGTGTACACAAATCCGATGCACAAAGTGCCACGCATGCTCAGAATAAATTAAGAGACAAAAGCTATTGGCTACTGCCCCGTTTATAGTCCCGATATACGTGTTTTATGTCACCTTAGTTTAGAACGATCAGATTTTCTGACAACTTTGTGTGACCATGTGTATGCAAGACAAGTTTGAGCCAACATCCTTCGGAAAAAATCCATGGATTTTGTTGTTGGAATGTCCGATCAATGTCCGACCGTGTTTACAGGGCATAAGCTTAATTTAACGCTAACCCAAACTTTAATCCTAACCCTCTAGTTTTCTTACAAAATTAAGAAATCATTGGTCACAAAGTCAGCATTGAGATAGTGATGAATTTGCTTTGTAAGCAAACAAAGATATGTCATCCACATAGCTTTGTTTATCAACAAAGCCATGTGCTTACCATTTCAAGGCTGCTGCTGATTAGGTATGAGCTTCGAGAACTTACCAAAAACTTGTATTGTGCAACATCGGCTGTTCGCAAGTTCGCCGAACAGTGAATAATTTGGGGTGTTCGCTGCAAATTCGAAAGCAGCGGAACACCCTTTAAAAGTCTATGGGAGAAATCAAAAGTGCTAATGTTAAAGGCTTTTATGCATGGTATTGTCATAAAAAGTGTTTGGGGACCTGGGTCCTGCACCAGGGGACATGGATCAATGCAAAAAAGTTTTAAAAACGGCCGTTTTTTCAGGAGCAGTGATTTTAATAATGCTTAAAGTGAAACAATAAAAGTGTAATATTCCTTTAAATTTCATACCTGGGGGTGTCTATAGTATGCCAGTAAAGGGGCACATGTTTCCCGTGTTTAGAACAGTCTGACAGTAAAATGACATTTCAAAGGAAAAAAAGTAATTTAAAAGTACTCGCGGCTATATGAATTGTCGGTCCGACAATACACATAAAAGTTCATTGATAAAAACGGCATGGGATTTCCCCACAGGGGAACCCCCGAACCAAAATAAAAAAAAGGCGTGGGGGTCCCCCTAAATTCCATACCAGGCCCTTCAGGTCTGGTATGGATATTAAGGGGAACCCCATGCTAAAATTTAAAAAGAAAAAAGGCGTGGGGGTCCCCCCAAAAATCCATACCAGACCCTTATCCAAACACGCAACCTGGCAGGCCACAGGAAAAGAGGGGGGATAAGAGAGCGCCCCCCCCTGAACCGTACCAGGCCACATGCCCTCAACATTGGGAGGGTGCTTTGGGGTCCCCCCAATGCACCTTGTCCCCATGTTGATGAGGACAAGGGCCTCATCCCCACAACCCTTGCCCGGTGGTTGTGAGGGTCTGTGGGCGGGGAGCTTATCGGAATATGGAAGCCCCCTTTAACAAGGGGACTCCCAGATCCCAGCCCCCCCTGTGTGAAATGGTAAGGTGGTACTTGTACCCCTACCATTTCATAGAAAAAGTGTCAAACATGTTAAAAATGACAAGAGACAGTTTTTGACAATTCCTTTATTTAAATGCTTCTTCTTTCCATCTTCTTTCTTCTATCTTCCTTTGGTTTCTTCCTCCATCTTCTTCTTCTTCTGGTTATTCGTCCGATCCTCTGCTTCTTGCTCCGGTGTTCTCGTCCGGCATCTTCCTCAGTGGTGTCTTCTTCCCTTCTTCATTCTCGGGCCGCTCCGCATCCATGATAGGAGGCTCCCGCTGTGTGACGCTTTTCGTCTTCTGACGGTTCTTAAATAACGGGGGGACTTCCCTGAGGCTTTCCCGTGATGTCAGAGTGGGCGGGATCACCCGTTATGTAATGAGTGACCCCCCTCTGACGTCACGGGGAAAGCCTCAGGGAAGTCCCCGTGCATCAGAGGGGGGTGGGGTCATCAGGTGGCCCCACCCTCCATTATTTAAGAACCATCAGAAGACGAGAAGGGTCACACAGCAGGAGCCTCCCATCATGGATGCGAAGCGGACCGAGAACGAAGAAGGGAAGAAGACATCGCGGAGGAAGATGCCGGACGAAAACACTGGAGCAAGAAGCAAAGGATCGGACGAACAACCAGAGGAAGAAGAAGATGGAGGAAGAAACCAAAGGAAGATAGAAGAAAGAAGATAGAAGAAAGAAGATGGAAAGAAGAAGCATTTAAATAAAGTAATTGTCAAAAATTGGCTCTTGTCATTTTTAACATTTTTGACACTTTTTTTGTGAAATAGTAGGGGTACAACCCCTTACCATTTCACACAAGGGGCAGGATCTGGGGGTCCCCTTGTTAAAGGGGGCTTCCAGATTCTGATAAGCCCCCTGCCCGCAGACCCCCACAACCACCGGGCAAGGGTTGTAGGGATGAGGCCCTTGTCCTCATCAACACGGGGACAAGGTGCTTTGGGGGACCCCAAAGCACCCTCCCAATGTTGAGAGCATGTGGCCTAGTACGGTTCAGGGGGGGCGCTCTCATCTCCCCCTCTTTTCCTGCAGCCTGCCAGGTTGCGTGCTCGGATAAGGGTCTGGTATGGATTTTTAGGGGGACCCATGCCATTTTTTTTTTAATTTTGGCGCGGGGTTCCCCTTAAAATCCATACCAGACCTGAAGGGCCTGGTATGGAATTTAGGGGGACCCCACACCATTTTTTTTGTAAATTTTGGTTCGGGGTTCCCCTGTGGGGAAATCCCATGCCGTTTTTTTCAATTAACTTTTATGTGTATTGTTGGACTGACAATTCATTAATAGCCGCGAGTAGTTTTAAATGACTTTTTTTCCTTTGAAATGTCATTTTGCTGTCAGACTGTTCTAAACACGGGAAACATGCGCCCCTTTACAGGCATACTATAGACACCCCCCAGGTATGAAATTTAAAGGAATATTACACTTTTATTGTTTCACTTTAAGCATTATTAAAATCACTGCGCCCGAATAAACACTGCGCCTGTTTTTAAAACTTTTTTTTGCATTGATCCATGTCCCCTGGGGCAGGCCCCAGGTCCCCAAACACTTTTTATGACAATAACTTGCATATAAGCCTTTAAAATGAGCACTTTTGATTATTCATGTTCGAGTCCCATAGACTTTAACGGTGTTTGCATGTTCAAACTAATTTTTTGCCTGTTCGCATGTTCTGGTGCGAACCGAACAGGGGGGTGTTCGGCTCATAGCTACTGCTGATATAGTGATGAATAATAAACAAAGCTATTCCTCACCAGTTATTGCTGACAGCTGAATGCTGGTCCATTCTGACAGGCAAATCTCCATCACTTCCAGGCAATGTTGGAGCTTGCTGACACATCCAATCCCACACATTCGTAATGGCCCATAAAAGTAACTGGAATGTACAGGAAGGGTGGGTAAGTTTTGGCACTATGAAAATGTGACAACTTTGCTTGTGAGAACAGGCTCAGCTCTGTCTTCAGGCTAAAACGTGGAGATGCATACATGCAGACAGTGCAGCAGATTTTTTATTTTATTTTTAGATATAGGTTTCTAATTATAACCATTTTTATACACGATTCATATAGTTTGTAAGCAGGATTCACACATTTCTACAACTCAAACCTTTAAAAAAATGGATAAATCCTGGGTGAAAGCTATGTGAATCCTGCGTCAAAACATTTATAAATAGACCCCATAGCATCTTCACTCATAATACTGTGACGAAAACATGCTTAATTAAGGAGTGGGACTCAAAAGTAGGAGGAAGTTGTTCAAGCAGGATTAAAGCAGTATTAAACCCAAAAGCAAGCATTTTATATATTGCAGATTACTTATTCTTAGATGTGATGGCTGCAGTAGTTTTTTTTTTTTAGACTTTCTTTTGTCTATTTTCATCTGGTGATCTAGCCAGTAAGCTCTTTTCCAGATGTCTCAGTTTACAGGGATGAGACAAACTATATAACACGGGCTTCTTTTAATGATAAGCTTTTATTTATTCATGTAAAACCTTTATCCTAAAAGGAAAAAGAAAATGTTTGTTGTAACTGATTATAAAGTGTGAGCTGGAGTTTGGCTTCAATTTGTTAGTGTATTTAAAGCTGCTAGTACATTTAGCACTCTCCTTCCCCCTAGACTGACAGTGTTGCTGTCTTCTGTGCCCCTTGTGCTCCATCATGCAGAGTGGGGGCATCCTAATAGAGGAGGTGTGTTACTGGCCAGATCACCAGGTGAAACAGAGCTAGCCACAACATCTAATGATTGGTAAACTGTAATAGATTACATTGTTGGTTTTTGGTTTAATACCACTTTAACTTAAAAAAAGGCAATCTCCAAAAGAGAAAAAAAGCAGAGTGCTTAGCTTCAGTTCTGAGTATACTGTGAAAATTTGCAGAGCTAGTATCTTGTAAACATACTTGAAGGTTCTCTTCACCTTATGCTGGTGGTCAGTAGGAAGAGTGCCATTACATTGTGGGAAAATGTCCCTTGACAATTGGTCAATTGGAAGAATTCCCTCTTTCAGATAGCTAAAAAGATAATTAGAGTTAGTGATCAGTTATCTAAGACTCAGAAAAAACACACAGGAGTTTTCAAAGAAACCTTAAGATCCACTGAACCCTGATTGAGAAAGGCTGCTCTATGGTACCTGCTGTTGAGTCATCCGCTTATACTGTATGTGTAAAGTGTGGCTTCAGCTATGGAACCTGTGCTCAATAGTTGTTTTTTTTCAGTAGGCTGAAATTATAAATAGATAACAAATTAAAATAAGCCTTTTTTTATAAATGTTTATTGAAACATATGCAAGAAAAACAGAGATGCTTCCATATCATGTGCTACAGCAGTAAAAAATAATAGCCATTGGTGCCAACAAGACTAAAGGTAAGCAAGGTTGCAAAGAGAAAAATAACAGACATGGATAATATACCCATAAAGTCCAATAACAGTCGGCTCAGTTAAGTTTCAATCTTAAAACAAGGTATATGAGGAGAGAGAAAAAAAAAGAAAGAAAAAGAAAAGTTGAAAGGGGTGGAATGAGCAAACAGGTACAGAGAAAAGTAATGGGAGGCGATTAAGTGCTATGCTCAAAGGAAGATATCCCAATTAGGTGCATGAAATGTAAATAACCAGTAAAAAGCAATAATACCCATAATACTATTATGGGCTCACAGAATTGTCAGAAGCCATAATCTCTAAATAACAGGAGGTGGTCTTGAATGATAGCCAATATGCCCAGATTTTATTAAAAGTGGCCTGTGAGTTACGTAACTCATATATAAGATCTTCCATTTTGCAGATATGGTCTATGGTAGGAATATGCAATTAGTGGACCTCCAGCTGTTGCAAAACTACAAGTCCTATAATGCTTCTGCCTCTGGGTGTCATGCTTGTGGCTGTCAGAGTCTTGCTATGCCTCATAGGACTTGTAGTTCTGCAACAGCTGGAAATCCGCTAATTGCATATCCCTGGTCTATGGTTTGGAACCAAAGTTTTAAGGGTGACACTTGTTGCCATTTCCAATATAAAGGTGTGACAGACTCACCCGGGACAGAAGCTATTGGAGGGGACTGAACGCAAGCCTCTTGCCCACCGATTATGGGCCCTAGCATTTGGGGGAATGGTGCTCTCTGTGAGCTGTATGCCTGGGGACCCTGGGGTTGGTGTTACTTTGGATTCAGCTCCATGGCCCCCCAAAACACACAGACTCTGGAACCCGTTATATGCCATATTAGAATAAGACTGAATTATACTGTTGGGACACATCCTGTGAGGAGATGCTAATGTCATCAACTCCACTCACCTGTCTGATGTCAGCTATCATGTGTTTAATGTAAATAAGTTTAGTCTAGGTTCTAAGGGTATTCAACTCATTGTTGTTTGTTCTAATTAACCCTGTGTTGATGTTTATGGTAATGTTAATTGAATGAGCTGATCACATTGTCCTCTATACAATGTAAGAGATGGGACGACTCCTATTGGAGCTCATGTTAATTAGGTTAATTAGGTTTTGTTTGTATTGTTAATTGTAATTAGCTCCAGCTATTGTGTTTATACTACTGTGTGAAGCTCGGTGCCCACAAGTCTGTCATCTGGTCTGGGTAAATGTTTTAGTAAATTAGCTCATGTTAATTAGGTTAGCTTTGAGTCAGCCTGGTGTATAAATGTATGTGAGATCTCAAATAAAGAGTTAGTTCTGATGTACTCCAAGACTGGTGTTGTCTAGTTCTTGGGGGTTCCTATAGCCAGATCCATTGGGCTCGTGTTCCAGAACTTAGGAAGTGGTATATGACGGAAGCACTCAAGCGGAGTGTGGGACATTCCGTGACATTGGTGGCAAGCAGCGGGAAAGCTTCCTGCAGTCTGGGACATCCAATCCTCCAACTGGATCCAAGATCAGCACAGCAGACTTCAGTCACCCCAGCGGAGATATGGACCTGGCATCAGAGTTTCCGGGGCTGCTGCGGATCATCCTTTCAACATACACCAGGACTGTGTCTGAGGATGAATACCTGGAGCTCAGGCAGCTGATTCGGGTGAAGCTCTGGATTGGAGCCCTTCAGCTCGCTGGTATAAAACAGGGCAAGTGCTTTCCAACCCAAGAGAAACGGGCCAGTGACCAACGGGCATTGCGGATGGCATTCCTGGGAGAGCGGCCCCAGGAGCAATGGGTGACTGAGTTGGACAGGCTGGTCCAGCAGGAGATAGAGCTGGACAATCGTTATGGGGCTCTGCAATGGCACGCAGAGGAGGGATATTTAGGGGAGACAACAGAATACTCTCCGGAGGGATATGACTTTGGCGGCCCTGGATTGCTGTGGGAGAGCCTTACAGATCATTTTATGTTTGGCGATGAAGGGGAACCTGACCTTGAGGACCTGAGAGAATATAGAGAGGCTATGCTCGGTCTTGCAGGGGTCTCAGAGCTCAAACCTGATCTGGACCATTTACTAAGGAAGGAACAGCACCTGGAAAGGGCATACAGGAAACTGCTAGAACAAGTTCAGCAGCATGCCAGAGAATCAGCAGTGGAAAATCTGAAGATTGCCGTCCCCAAACTGAAGTGCTGACCACAGGGCAGAGTTCTGCTAACCTCTGTCCAGCACTGATAACATCTTCTGGGTTCCATGAACAGGAGATGATGAACCTCTATCCCCAGACACCAGTTATAGAGATAGGGGATTTAATAGACTTTTCTACTGAGGAAGAACAACCTGATGAGCCTCCAACAGAAGAGCTGGTATTAGGGCCAAACTTCACTGTGCTCTGCCCAGCACCAACAGCAGTATCTGTGGAGTTACAACAAACTTCTCCAGGAGAAGTGCTGGCAACCGGACAGAGGGTCCAAAACCTCTGCCCCACACCTGTGGCAGTTTCGGAGGCCCAGGGTGAGAAGGTGGCAATCACTTTCCAGCAGCAGATAGAGGGGGAGAAGGGAGAGGAGGTGTGTGTTGTCCCTCCCCAACAGTTGGCCAGGGTGGAGGAAGCGGCCTTCCCTCCCCAGCAAAGATCAGTGCACCTGGGAGACAGTACCATAGACATGTCGTCCAAGCAACCAGATGAGGGAATGGAAAAGGAAGCAGCCAGCTCACCTCCCCAATGGCAGCTACACAGTTTGGGAGTGGAGGAAGCCAGCCTCCTGCCCCAATGGTTAGCCGGAGCGGAGGATGCGGAGTCCCCAGCAGAAGTGCTGGCAACAGGGCAGAGTGTTACCAACCTCTGCCCAGCACCGGCAACAACTACAGAGTTCCAGGGAGGCGGGGCAGTCGGCCTCCCTCCCCAACAGTTAGCTGGAACAGATGGTGTGGGGTTTCCAGCAGAAGGGCTGGCAACAGGGCCAAGGACTGCTGGACTCTGCCCTCAACTAACAGAGGATGGATTTCCTGTGAAGGTGGATGGGACTTCAGTCTCCACCTGTATACCCCAGGGATGCTGGGCAGTCGGCCCAGATCCCCAACAGCATGACAGAGTGAGCCCAGTCCCCCTGTCTTCTCTCCAGCGGCAGAAAGGACTCCAGGGAGAAGGGCCAGTCCAGGCCTCTCCCCAGTGGCAGATATGTTCTCTGAGAGAGGCAGAGGTTGGCTGGGTGAGTAATGCTTTGTTTGGAACAATTTATTTGGGGTACTGTGTGGGTACAGGCATTAGAGGACTGGAGCTACTTACTAACTTCGGAGTCAACCCGTCTGGGGTCTCCTCCTGTGTTAGTCTCCTGCCGAAAGGGGAGAAATGTGACAGACTCACCCGGGACAGAGGCTATTGGAGGGGACTGAACACAAGCCTCTTGCCCACCGATTATGGGCCCTAGCATTTGGGGGAATGGTGCTCTCTGTGAGCTGTATGCCTGGGGACTCTGGGGTTGGTGTTACTTTGGATTCAGCTCCATGTCCCCCCAAAACACACAGACTCTGGAACCCGTTATATGCCATATTAGAATAAGACTGAATTATACTGTTGGGACACATCCTGTGAGGAGATGCTAATGTCATCAACTCCACTCACCTGTCTGATGTCAGCTATCATGTGTTTAATGTAAATAAGTTTAGTCTAGGTTCTAAGGGTATTCAACTCATTGTTGTTTGTTCTAATTAACCCTGTGTTGATGTTTATGGTAATGTATGTTAATTGAATGAGCTGATCACATTGTCCTCTATACAATGTAGGAGACGGGACGACTCCTATTGAAGCTCATGTTAATTAGGTTAATTAGGTTTTGTTTGTATTGTTAATTGTAATTAGCTCCAGCTATTGTGTTTATACTACTGTGTGAAGCTCGGTGCCCACAAGTCTGTCATCTGGTCTGGGTAAATGTTTTAGTAAATTAGCTCATGTTAATTAGGTTAGCTTTGAGTCAGCCTGGTGTATAAATGTGTGTGAGATCTCAAATAAAGAGTTAGTTCTGATGTACTCCAAGACTGGTGTTGTCTAGTTCTTGGGGCTTCCTATAGCCAGATCCATTGGGCTCGTGTTCCAGAACTTAGGAAGTGGTATATGACGGAAGCACTCAAGCGGAGTGTGGGACGTTCCGTGACAAAAGGTATTAAAGATTTTGCTGCATTACGTAAATGGGAATTAATGGATCATTTGTATGGGCCTATAGACTCAGTGGAGCAGTGAACTAGAACTACCAGTGGGTCTTCAGGTACTGAATAGCCTTGTATTGATACCATTAGAGATTGAATGGAAGACCAATATGGACGTATGAGAGGACATGTCCACCATATATGAGCATGTGTGACCTCCAAGCTATATCCTAGCCAGCAAAGAGATAGATAATCAGGTAATAACTAGTGTAACTTAGCCGAGGATTAATACCAACGTGACAGTAACTTAAAGTTCATCTGAGTTGTTTTGGAGGATAGTGAGGAGATATGAGCAAGGTGTATGATTCTATCTCATTGGGCATCAGTAAACGACTGCTGTAGCCTCCCACAATGTTAAGTAAGTGAGATGTACTCCACATCCTGAAGCATTAGATAAAACTGTGATATTCCTGTTGACATGCCCTGCTTTGAGGTAAATATATGCTATACTGCTTATTTAGTTTTTGTCCGACTGAGGGTAGACACCTAAAATTACGCACCTCATCCCAAGAAATCATTTATTTAAAAAAGGAAAAGTTTTGGGAAGGGACTATAATGGTGCTTTACAGATAATAATGGAAACCAAACAGATATATATAAAAAATACAAAATGTTTTTATTACATACACATGCTAAAACTAATAACAGGACATGGTAAGTCATTGGATTTTATAGAATATCTCCATTATGGTGGTTAAGCATAGAGGTTTCTCAGTTGGACAGAGGTTGAATAGTCGTATGTTATCCCAACATGTTTCGCCTTATGGCTTCATCAGGGGATAAACGCATCAACATGGATTAACAAACAAACACCTCAAAGCCCCCCCAGCAAGAGGGGAATAGAGGGGTCAACCACGATGTGGAGATCACCACAAACAAAGGGCACTATGCGGCCATAGTGAGCACACACAACGACCAGGTAAAAGCAAGAAAATTCAGAGCTTAAAGATGAAGGGGGGGGGTGCCTGTGTATAGAAAACCATAGGTCCAGTAAGAACACAATGCTTAGAGCTGTAACTAAAGATCTAGCAAATCTAGGTTACAGGTTGCCCTCATACATTTGTATAAATTTGGCATCAATATTTAATAGAAAAATGGGCCTGTAGTTTCCACAACAGGTGGGATCCTTACCCAGTTTAGGAATGATATTGATGTGTGCGTGGAGGTTTTTGGGCATAAACTTCCCATCTCCAGAGACATAGTTGGCATAGGATGCTAGGTGAGGGAGTAGAACATCTTAAAATGTTTTATAATACTTAGCTGTGTATCCATCAGGGCCAGGGGATTTACCGGAGGCTATGGATTTCACAGCTGTGCATAGTTCAGCTTCCGTAATCTTAGCTTCATACTTCTTCAAAGAGTCTAAGGGGGGTAGTTTAGCCTGAGACAAATAATCAGCTATTATGGCCTTGTGGGCTTCGGGGTCAGTGGCAGATGGTCCCACTGGACAGCGGGTAGGCACTGATAGAAGTCTCTAAATACCAGTGCAATATCTGCGGATGTATGTAGCATGAAGCCTTAAGTTACCCCTAATGGCACAAAAGAAGAATCTAAGCTTTAAGCAACTTGCTTCAAACAGGATTTCCCTCTGTCAATCATCCAGCCATTTCCTACACATAGAACCTACTTTTCCCATGATCACCTCTTTTTAAAATGACCTGTAATGGTGAATTATGATTACAGAATACATAAAATATTTCAGAATATTGATATCATGTCTAAAATATTTTTTCTGTAGATACTTAGTGACACCCTGTGCAGGCTTTTACTAAGATAATATATATTGAAGCTACTTTCTCATTTGAAAGGTTTTGAAAGCTTTGTTTTTTTGTTTCCATCTATACCTGATCCAAAATTTTAAAATAAAGTTTTTGCTTTACATATGATTTAACTTTACTGCCAAAGCCAATGATTATCCTAGAAATGTAATAATGTAATAATGATGTATTTATGGTGTGTATCATCGTTCAGTAATTCAGCATTTACAGCTGTGTCCTCATACTTTTATCAGTGTCTAATATAATACATACTTTATATAGCTGTTTAGTTGGGTCATAGGAAAATATATCCTTTGGTAACATAGTATAACACAATGTTTTTTCTTGTAACATCTGAAGTGAAATAACATTTAAAATACCATTTGTATAACATATGGCTATCAATTTAGAATACATGAGATAAATGAGCTGTTGCAGATTTTATTCCATAGGACATAACATGTTCTTAACAGCTGCCATTGGATTTTCATTACGGCTGGCATGATACATTTGAACCTGTCCTGCATGCTTGAATACATTTTTCGTGATCCAGCTGAAGAAAAAAAATGTTGTTTTGTTTCTAAATGTTGACAAATGTATTAACATTACTGAAAAGCTTCCAGGTTCTTCAAAGCTTTACAAACTGTTAATGTGGTCTCAAGTGTTATCTTGTATCTTGAGAATGTTTTCTTCCAGCAAACATACATTCTCAGATTGGGAATTCTTGACATTTTTACAGTGGATATTTTAAGTTGTTATTATTATTAACTTCATAATCACTTTAAATAGGTGCTGCACCACAAAAAAAAAAAAAAATGTGGTTTTTGAAAATCTTTAGTTAAGAATAGAATGTGGCTCTCAGTTGCTGACTCATTGAAAGACATTTTCCAAGGATAAAATAATTTAAACACACTGTCTAAGTAGTGCTCTAAAACCACCTTCTTGTCCCATTAAAATATACACATAAAAGTCTACCAGCTGGGTGCATTAAGGAGGTAAAAATATTGTGTGGCAGTTAGTGCTAGTGTTGTATATATTAGTCAGGGGATGACAGAGCCATGTGTTGCATTGGTATTGTAACCATATATTCTTTTGGTATTGTAACCATATTGCATATTTTTAAGTACTTCTGGAGTTCTTATTTAGCATTATATATACAGTATCATTGTTTCTTTTTCCAGGTATATTTCATCTAAAAGTACCAGAAAGTTCTCCAGTAGGATCACCAATTGGAAGGATAAGAGCAGTGGATCCTGATTTTGGAAAAAATGCTGAAATAGAATACAGCATTGTTCCTGGAGATGGTGGGAATCTTTTTGACATCAAAACAGACAATAATACACAGGAGGGAATATTAATCCTAAAAAAGGTATTTCATTTAACACATTGGACATTATATTTGTATCACTGGTAAACTGATTTGTGTGATCAATGGTGATATGCCAAATACAATAACTAAAAGCAATCACCATTCAATCCACTTTTCAGGTTAGTAAAATGTGAATTTTAATTGGCTAGTGTGGATTGTTGCACTTGACACCTTGATTAACCAGTTGTATGCACTGGGCATGCTACACAAATCCATAAAAACTGTATCAAAGCACACAGACATGTGTAGTATGCTCTGTACTTCTGCCCCCCTGAGCTCCCTTCCAAATGACGGTGGAGAGTTGCTGTGTAAATACAGCATCTGTGGAAAAAATGACCATGTGATATATTGTTTATAAGCCCTGTTCAGAAAATGAAATAGAGATGCAAAGTAACATTGTTATCCTTGTGTCTACTCTGTTTCAATCATCTGCAGATCTATGGGGTGCTTTGATCCCGTTTAATTCCTTATGAACTCTTATTTTAATTATCCAGTTAACCCTAAATAACTCCTTCTTTCCATTCTCCCCAACCATTATTTTACTTCTGATTTTATTTTACTTCAGATTTTTTTTTCAAATGTCTCTTTGACATTTGTTTGCACAAGCTCTTTGTATTGTCCACCACTGGTAAGTGATGTATATGCTGTGCTGGTAGGTTTTTAATATGCTGAGCAATTCAGCGCTCTGCCTATAATACATATATATATTGTACTAAAATAATCTTAGTACTAGCAATAGTAGTACTAGCAATATCTATATTACATGTACTGGTGTGTATGGTTTAATCAAAGCTTATATGACCAGTACTGTTACAGTACTATTACTTCATTCATCACTCTTGTAAGAGCTGATATATATATATATATATATATATATATATATATATATATACACACACACACATATATATATATATATATATATATATATATATATATATATATATATATATATATACAGTGGGGACGGAAAGTATTCAGACCCCCTAAATTTTTCACTCTTTGTTATATTACAGCCATTTGCTAAAATAATTTAAGTTCATTTTTTTCCTCATTAATGTACACACAGCACCCCATATTGACAGAAAAACACAGAATTGATGACATTTTTGCAGATTTATTAAAAAAGAAAAGCTGAAATATCACATGGTCCTAAGTATTCAGACCCTTTGCTGTGACACTCATATATTTAACTCAGGTGCTGTCCATTTCTTCTGATCATACCTGAGATGGTTCAACACCTTCATTTGAGTTCAGCTGTGTTTGATTATACTGATTGGACTTGATTAGGAAAGCCACACACCTGTCTATATAAGACCTTACAGCTCACAGTTCATGTCAGAACAAATGAGAATCATGAGGTCAAAGGAACTGCCTGAAGAGCTCAGAGACAGAATTGTGGCAAGGCACAGATCTGGCCAAGGTTACAAAAAAAATTCTGCTGCACTTAAAGTTCCAAAGAACCCAGTGGTCTTCCTTAAATGGAACACGTTTGTGACGACCAGAACCCTTCCTAGAGTTGGCTGTCCGGCCAAACTGAGCTATCGGGGGAGAAGAGCCTTGGTGAGAGAGGTAAAGAAGAACCCAAAGATCACTGTGGCTCCAAGATGGTGATAAATAAGATTCTCTGGTCTGATGAGACCAAGATAGAACTTTTTGACCTTAATTCTAAGTGGTATGTGTGGAGAAAACCAGGCACTGCTCATCACCTGTCCAATACAGTCCCAACAGTGAAGCATAGAGATGACAACATCATGCTGTGGGGCTGTTATTCAGCTGCAGGGACAGGGCGACTGGTTGCAATCGAGGGAAAGATGAATGCGGCCAAGTACAGGGATATCCTGGACGAAAACCTTCTCCAGAGTGCTCAGGACCTCAGACTGGGCCGAAGGTTTACCTTCCAACAAGACAATGACCCTAAGCACACAGCTAAAATAACGAAGGAGTGGCTTCACAACAACTCCGTGACTGTTCTTGAATGGCCCAGCCAGAGCCCTGACTTAAACCCAATTGAGCATCTCTGGAGAGACCTAAAAATGGCTGTCCACCAACGTTTACCATGCAACCTGACAGAACTGGAGAGGATCTGCAAGGAGGAATGGCAGAGGATCCCCAAATCCAGGTTTGAAAAACTTGTTGCATCTTTCCCAAAAAGACTCATGGCTGTATTAGATCAAAAGGGAGCTTCTACTAAATACTGAGCAAAGGGTCTGAATACTTAGGACCATGTGATATTTCAGTTTTTCTTTTTTAATAAATCTGCAAAAAAGTCAACAATTCTGTGTTTTTCTGTCAATATAGGGTGCTGTGTGTAAATTAATGAGGAAAAAAATGAACTTAAATGATTTTAGCAAATGGCTGCAATATAACAAAGAGTGTAAAATTTAAGGGGGTCTGAATACTTTCCGTCCCCACTGTATATATAGATCTATCTATCTATCTATCTATCTATCTATCTATCTATCTATCTATCTATCTATCTATCTATCTATCTATCTATCTATCTATCGATATATAGATATAGATATATATCTATATATATCTATATCTATATCTATCTATCTATCTATCTATCTATCTATCTATCTATCTATCTATCTATCTATCTATCTATCTATCTATCTATCTATCTATCTATCTATCTATCTATATATAGATAGATAGATAGATAGATAGATAGAGATATATAGATATCTATATATCTATAGATATATCTATAGATATATAGATATATCTATATATCTATAGATATATCTATATATATATCTATATCTATATATATATATATATATATATATATATATATATATATATATATATATATATATAT
Source organism: Aquarana catesbeiana (assembly GCF_042186555.1). Taxonomy (NCBI): domain Eukaryota; kingdom Metazoa; phylum Chordata; class Amphibia; order Anura; family Ranidae; genus Aquarana; species Aquarana catesbeiana. Next base: position 330,904,093 of record NC_133328.1, on the reverse strand, counting down.
ATATATATATATATATATATATATATATATATATATATATATATATATATATATATATATATATATAGATATATATATAGATAGATATAGATATGGATATAGATATATCTATCTATATAGATATATCTATATACAGTATCTCACAAAAGTGAGTACACCCCTCACATTTTTGTAAATATTTTATTATATCTTATCATGTGACCACACTAAAGAAATGACACTTTGCTACATTGTAAAGTAGTGAGTGTACAGCTTGTATAACAGTGTAAATTTTCTGTGCCCTCAAAATAACTCAACACACAGCCATTAATGTCTAAACTGCTGGCAGCAAAAGTGAGTACACCCCTAAATTAAAATGTCCAAATTGGGCCCAAAGTGTCAATTTTTTGTATGGCCACCATTATTTTCCAGCACTGCCTTAACTCTCTTGGGCATGGAGTTCACCAGAGCTTCACAGGTTGGCACTGGAGTCCTCTTCCACTCCTCCATGATGACATCACGGAGTTGGTGGATGTTAGAGACCTTGCGCTCGTCCACCTTCCATTTGAGGATGGCCCACAGATGCTCAATAGGGTTTAGGTCTGCAGACATGCTTGGCCAGTATATCGCCTTTACCCTCAGCTTCTTTAGCAAGGCAGTCATCGTCTTGGAGGTGTGTTTGGGTTCGTTATCATGTTGGAATACTGCCCTGCGGCCCAGTCTCTGGAGGGGGGGATCATGCTCCGGTTCAGTATGTCACAGTACATGTTGGCATTCATGGTTCCCTCACTGAACTGTAGCTCCCCAGTGCCAGAAGCACTCATGCAGCCTCAGACCATGACACTCCCACCACCATGCTTGACTGTAGGCAAGACACACTTGTCTTTGTACTCCTCACATGGTTGCTGCCACACACGCTTGACACCATCTGAACCAAATAAATTTATCTTGGTCTCATCAGACCACGGGACATGGTTCCAGTACTGTCCTTAGTCTGCTTGCCTTCAGCAAACTGTTTGTAGGCTTTATTGTACATCATCTTTAGAAGAGGCTTCCTTCTGGGGGGACAGCCATGCAGACCAATTTGATGCAGTGTTCAGCGTATGGTCTGAGCACTGACAGGCTGACTCCCCCACCCCTTCAACCTCTGCAGCAATGCTGACAGCACTCATACATCTATTTCCCAAAGACAACCTCTGGATAGGATGCTGAGCATGTGCACTCTTTGGTCGACCATGGCGAGGCCTGTTCTGAGTGGAACCTGTCCTGTTGAACCACTGTATGGTCTTGGGCACTGTGCTGCAGCTCAGTTTCAGGGTCTTAGCAATTTTCTTATAGCCTAGGCCATCTTTATGTAGTGCAACAATTCTTTTTTTTAGATCCTCAGAGAGTTCTTTGCCATGAGGTACCATGTTGAACTTCCAGTGATCAGTATGAGAGAGTGAAAGGGATAACACCAAATTTAACACACGTGCTCCCCATTCACACCTGAGACCTTGTAACACTAACGAGTCACATGACACCGGGGAGAGAAAATGGCTAATTGGGCCCAAGTTGGTCACGTTCACTTAGGAGTGTACTCACTTTTGTTGCCAGCGGTTTAGACATTAATGGCTGTGTGTTGAGTTATTTTGAGGGGACAGCAAATTTACACTGTTATACAAACTGTACACTCACTATTTTACATTGTAGCAAAGTGGCATTTCTTCAGTGTTGTCACATGAAAAGATATAACAAAATAAATATTTTCAAAAATGTCAGGGGTGTACTCACTTTTGTGAGATATTGTATAAATATATATATATATATATATATATATATATATATATATATATATATACATATATATATATTATATCATCTGAAGAGAAAGATGGACTGAGCTTCATCGAAATGTTGACAATAAAAACACTGCTGTTTTTGATCTTCCTCTCCTCTGCAAGACTCGTGAGTGTCTCTAAATCAGTTTTGATTTTATACGGATTTCTTTGTAGATGAGCACCTGGGCATCTACTTCAAGCACAGAGTCCCTTGGCTACTCTTGAAATTGTTATGCCCCATACACACAATCAGATTTTCTGACAATAGTTAAGATTTAAAACATCATTCATTAACCCCCAACCCACTGTCCTCAATAACAACATTCCAATGGCAGGTGTTTGCTTAAGCTGAAAAAAAGCCCCCCAAACATCCCACAAATACAGCATCTGCATGCCAGCTTGGCACTTCAACTGCTTCCATACCAATCTGCAAAAACAATGATATTCTCCTAGTTCATGACCTAGGCATATCCCACATTAATATTTTCTCAACCACCCTCATTTTTTTTGTTGTTAAACATTACTTACAAATTAACTTTTTTATAAATATATATATATATATATATATATATATATATATACTTTATTTTATTTAGTTTTTTATTTATCTTTTTCCTTGTAAAACTGCCTCTGCCCTGATTAAGCAAACATAGGCTTGGATGATAATACTGTAACAAAAATGCTTACAAGTGTTGTATCAATAGTCCTCTAGGTGTCAAGGATGTGTCATTGGCTGGAGGTGGCCCAATGTGAGATTGAGATACTAGCCTGTCATGTCATATCATAAAGGTGCATCAGAGCAGTGAGTGTGTGTGTGTGTGTGTGTGTGTGTGTGGGGGGGGGGGGGGCTAATTGGGGACTTGTGATTGAGAATCTTTAATAAAACAAATTGGGCCTGGATAAGGCCCAGAGAACTACCAGACAACCACTGCAGATGTCACTGATAAAAATCAATACATTTTGTTTATGCTGTATATATGATTAACTAGAAAGAAAAGACTAAACACGTGTTGTGTATATGAGGAATAGGGTGTGTGGTATTTTTAAAGGATGTAGTGAGATGTTGTGAAACAAAGACAGCTCTTGAACGGATTGTAATCCAAAACTGCCTGATGTGCTTTATTCACTCCAAGCTAAAAGTCTAAAAAAAAACAAAAAAAAAACAATTCAAATTACCCTAAGAAAGTAGCTAAGGGGTTAACAATCAAAGAGATAGCTATCATTTAGCAGTTGTGGACAAATACTGGTCCTGAAAAGGATTTGTGGGTGTACAGATTCATTCACAAAGGCAAGGAACATAAGAAATGTACCCCAGAACTGCAACTCAAAGAACTTAAATGATAAGTTCACTTTTTTTTTCTTTTTTCTAAATTCCAGCTCCCCTTTGTATAAATATACCATAAGTGTACTTCTTCTGCAGAAATAAAAAAGCTTTCTATTTATCTTACAGACCCCTTACCTTTGTGTCCAGCTGGCTGTATAAAATGGAAAATTGTATCAAATACTTACCGTAATTTTCCTTTCCTGACACCAAACCATGGCAGCATACTAGTGATAGCTTCTTGACCACTCCCTCAGGACCAGTGAATAGCATAAATGAAAGGCCTAGTTAGGCCCCACCCCATTCTTTGTAATTCTCTACATACCACTACAGACCATATGCTGCCATGGTTTGGCGTCAGGAAAGGAAAATTACAGTAAGTATTTGATACAATTTTTCATTTTCCTGACACCAACACGGCAGCATACTTGTGATAAATAACTAGCTGACAGGGTGGGTTCTACTTGCCAAATCAATCTCTAATTAGGATAGGATAGAAGACTGAATAGTCCTTCCTCCAAAATCCACTGTTGACAAGGCACCGGGTCTACTCTGTAATGCTTAAACAGGTATGCTGTGACGATCAGGATACCTCTGTACAGATGCATTGCACAGATGCTCTCAAATGGGCTGCCCATGAGGCTGCAACCATCCTGATACGGTGCGCAGTCACTTCACTTTTGACGGAGGCTCACAGCCCCTTGCTTTTCATGTACAGCCAAGCCTGCCAGAGTCAAGGCAGTAGCCTCCTTTCCCTGGTGATTTGCAGCTTGAACAATGAAAGGCTGATTAGATGACCTGAAAGGAACCATGGTTGACAGTTACCTCAAGGTTCGACGTCCGCGTGACTCTCCTGTGTGAGCTTCTGGAAAGTTAGATAATGCTCAGACATCTGTTAAATGTAGGGCCATTGCTACCCTTGGTACAAAGTGACCTACAGGACACAACTCAACTCTTTTTGGGAAGAAAGCACTATGTTTTTCTGAAGCTCCAAGAGTCTGACTCTCGGACATACCTCTGGCTAAGGATATTGTGATAGATACTGCTCTGCAGTCAATGTCCCAAGCTGAACATTGCCCTGTTGAAGCAACCGGTTGAACTCAAAGTCAATTCTGCCACAATGACCGATTTTACTTGGGAAAGGCCCCCCTCTTGGTAGATAAATCCTCATGACAAAAATTGTGCCGATATAACCGACCCTTGCAACCTCAATGAGTATAGGTTAACCACTTCAATACCAGGCACTTAGACACTTTCCCGACCAGGCCAATTTTCAGCTTTCAGCGCTGTCGCAAGTTGAATGACAATTGCGCGGCCATGCTACACTGTACCCAAACAAATTTGTTATCATTTTGTTCCCACAAATAGAGCTTTCTTTTGGTGGTATTTGATCACCTCTGCGTTTTTTATTTTTTGCGCAACAAATAAAAAAAGACCGAAAATTTTGAAAAAAAAAAAAGTTTTTGTTTGTTTCTGTTAAATTTTTTGCAAATAAGTACATTTTCTTCTTCATTAATGGGCACTGATATGGCCTCACTGACGGGCACTGATACGGCGGCACTGATGGGCACCGATGAGGTGGCACTGATGGGCACTGATTGGCAGCACTGATAGGTGGCACTGGTATGCGGCACTGGTATGCGGCACTGATGGGCACTCATAGGTGGCACCGATGGGCACTCATAGGTGGCACTGATGGCATTGATTGGTACATATGGGTGGGACTGATGGGTACTTATGTATGGCACTGATAGGTGGAACTGATGGGCACTGATAGGTGGGCACTGATGGGCACAGATGGGTACTGACAGGTGGCACCGATGGGCACAGATGGGCACTGACAGGTGGCACCGATGGGCAATGACAGGGGGCACTGATAACACTGATTGGTGGCACTGATAAAACTTATTGGTGGCATTGCTGTGCATAACTGAAACATAATGGTGCCAATCAGTGCCCATTTGTGGGCACTGATTGGCACAGATTGGGCACATTGGGCACATGTGGATGGCCATGGGGTACATACCTGTCCATCCACATGTTGCCCCTTCCCTGGTGGTCCTAGTGGCGATCCCTGGTGGTGCAGTGTGGTGAACTGAGGGGGAGCTGCACTGATAAACAATCAGCGCAGACCCTCCCTGTCAGGAGAGCTGCCGATCGGCTCTCCTCTACTCGTGTCTGTCAGACGCGAGTGAGGAAAAGCCGATCAACGGCTCTTCCTATTGACATCGTGATCAGCCGTGATTGGACATGGTAAAGAACCTCCACCAAGATCGGTGGAGCGGTATGTCAGGCTGACACACCGCTCCACCGATCGCCGCGATGCGCGCCCCTGCGGGCGCGTGGTGGCATGTTATCCTGCTGGACGCCATATGACGCCCAGTCAGGATAACGCAACCACTTCCCGGACGTCAATCTGCTATAGGCCGGGCGGGAAGTGGTTAAGGGCCATATCCAATCTAGCCTAGAGGAAGCCTTGCCCCACTGGAGGTACTGCTGGATCAAAGCTGAGAAAAAAACGCAAATTGTTTCAGACTGCAGTCCCGATGCTGTCAGTATTGTGTCCTCTAGCATGCAACAAAGTAGATATCACTCTGGAGAAACTCTGGAGCAACCCAGGTTCTACAGCCTCTTCCCACAGCCTCCATGCCTGCAGCTCCAGCCTGCACATGCGCAGAGGGGAAATCGAACTCCGCATTCTGAAGTGAGTGTTCAGGAAAATCCCAGGCCCTCATGGCCAACATGGAGGAATGGCCATGGCTACCCTGCTCTTGACAGCCTCCAGGGCAATCCCATTATGAGAGATTTCGGGGGAGATATATAGGCAATTCCAGGAGAGACCAGAACGTCTGTCCCTTCTGCCTGGGGATGTAAACACCGAGTCAGACTTCACTCAAGTTTGTGATTGTTGTGGGAAGTCAAGAGGACCTTCTTTTGTTTTTACCCAGAATTCTTTTCTGCCCAGATGCCCGCAAAGTGCACCATACTGGCTCCTACACTGGTTTGATGGGCAAATCTGGAATCTCTAGATCTGGAAGGATGGAATCTACTGGGGAAAGGCTTTGATGTTCTCTGTTTCTTGTTCTGTGGGAGCAGACCAGATTTGCCCCCTAACACTCTTGATAAAGCCGTCTCCATCTTACTACAGAAGAGGAATTTGCCATTGGAAGGTATTTTGCACCAACTCAATTTTGAAGATGCCTCTGGGAAGCTTGCATGATAGTCGGTCTGCCTGCGTTTAAATTTCTTGGCAGGTAAACTGCTTTTGGAATTTGTAGGTGATTTTCCACTCCAGACATTATGGGTTTCACTTCTGTCAATAGCATATTGCTGCGAGTACCTTCCTGCTGAATATAGGCAACTGCTGCCCTGTTGTCCAAATGCAGAGAGACTGTTCTTCTCTAGATTCTGTGTAGCAAGGCAAAAAATGGCAAAAATAAAAAAGGCTGCTTGAACTTGTAGTGCATTTGAGACCATCCCCCTTTGGTTGGGAATCTCCACTTGCCCTGAACCGACAGCCACTTGCGGTGCACCCCCCAGACTGTCTTGCCAACATGATTTGTAACAGCAACCCAGTCTAACGGAACATGACTTGTTCAAGGTCTCTCTGTTTGGCCCCAACTGCAGACTCCTACTCAAACTGAGTGACACTATTAACTGTGTTAGATTCTGTTTCCTCCATTGAGTTAAGAATCCCAACTGAAAACTGGTGCAGGTGCCCAAAGAATCATCGGTATACATGATGACATTGTGTCCAAAAGACTGAGGAACTAAGAAGCACCAAACAAGTGGAGGTTTCTGTCCTCAGATTACCCTATTGACTGACACCATTTTCTCCAATGGAAGAAAAACAGAGGAATCAGTAGAGCACCCCAGGGTGCCCTAATTGTTAGGTTTGAGAGAGCTGGCTTTCTCTTTTTTTTCTTTTAAGATAACATAGCCCTATCTCTGCAGGGTGTAAAAGAAGATCTTTTGGTGCTCCAGCAATTGTTTCAGACCTCTGGCTAGGGGTAGACAAAAAATTTAGAGGGCAGCTTTTGCCCACAAGCAAGATGGCGGTCGGTACTCCTGCTGGCCAGTGCGCATGTGCCACCTGGCATAGCCTGATGAAGTCATCCAGAGAATCCCCGGCAAAGAAAAACAGTGCCGGGTGGCCACTCTCTCCCTAAAGAGACGCTGGGGACACCACAGGTAGAGCAGGCCCAGACCTCCATATGGGCAAATGAATACTCACTAAAAATGGAGTCATTGGAAGCACACAATGAGAGGCAGACTAAGGTAAGGGAGAACACATATGAAGACAGGGAAGAGAGACAAACGGGGAAAACGCTCTATGCCTGTGTATTTAGTGAGAATGATATTCACTGATTGCATAGCAAAAACATGTACCTGATGAGGGGTGGGAGTGATCTGCTGGAAGGGGAGGATAGATGCAGGGTGTGTGCAAATTAGGTCAGCTGGTAAACTCCTTCCTGTGTCAAGCCCCAAGGACGATCCAGGAAGTAATAGAGATTTTTTTTTTATACAGCCAGCTGGACCCAGCGGTAAGGAGTGTGTAAGATAATTAGAAATCTTTTTTATTTCTGCAAAGAAGTAAACTAATGGTATATTGGTACATAGGGGAGATGGAATTTATTAAAAAAATAGAACTTATCATTTAACCAGTTAAGCACTGCACTATAGCAGATTTACTGCTACAGGGTGGCCCTCCTCTGCAGAATCACGTACTGTATATATACATGACTCTGCACCCCCACCTAGAGGGTGTGTGCGCGCACCACCATCAGGCTGTTTCTGCTGTGATTACTCACAGCAGAAGCCGATCTGCAGTGGATAACCTCCAGCACCCACAGATCGTCAGGCAGAGACAAAGAATGGAGATCTGCATATGTAAACAAGTCAGATCTCTGCTTTGACAGGGGGGAAGGGATGGATTTTGTGTCCCTGCAAAGCAGGGAATAAAATCCATCACTTCCTTGAGTAAAAGCAGCACACGTAGTACAGTAAAATACTGGCTAGGCACACAGTTAACCCTTTGATCGCCCTAGATGTTTAAACCCTTCCCAGCCAGGGTCTTTGCTATGGTGACAGTGCATATTTTTAGCACTGTTTACTATATTAGTGTCACTGGTTTCCACAAAGTGTCAAAAGTGTTAAATAGTGTCTGCAGTCCCGCTATAAGTTGCTGATCACCGCCATTATTAGAATAAAAAATAAATAAATAAAATTTCAGTATATATCCTATAGTTTGTAGACACAATACCTTTTGTGCAAACCAATCAATATACGCTTATTGGGGTTTTTTTACCCAAAATATGTAGCAGAATACATATTGGCCTAAATTTATGAAGAAATGTGATTTTTTAAATGTTTTTATTGGATATGTTTTATAGCAAAAGTAAAACATATTGTTTTGATATTTTCTACTTTCTGTTTTAAAAAATATCCAATAAAATCAAATTGTGTCATACATTTAGGCCAGCATGTATTCTGCTATATGTCTTTGGTAAAAAAAAAAATCCTAATAAGTGTATGATAATTGATTTGTGTGAAAGTTATAGAGTCTACAAGCTATGCTACCTATCGTTGAAAATGGATCAATCCTGATGTACTGACTGCCTCATTTCTTGAGACCCTAAAACACAAGAACATTACAAATACCCCCATATGACCCCTTTTTGGAAAGGAGACAGTCCAAAGTGTTTAGTAAGAGGCATAGTGAATTTTTTAAATCTACCATTTTTTTCCCACAATGCTTTGGAAAATGTCATATTAACAAGTTATTTCTCACACACTGCATAGGTATACTTGCAATTACACCCCAAAATACATTCTGCTACTCATCCTGAGTATGGTGATACCACATGTGTGAGCGTTTTCCACAGCCTAGCCACATACAGAGGCCCAACATCCAAGTAGCACCTTCAGGCATTCTAAGAGCATAAATTGCACATCTAATTTCATGACAAACTTTTGAGGATCCTGGAGCACCAGAACAATAGAAATACCCACAAAATGACCCCATTTTGGAAAGAAAACACCCAAACATATATTCTATGAGGCATAATGAGTCTTTTGAACATGTCATTTTTTTCCACATGTTTTTGGAAAATGTGGAAAGAAAATGAAAACGCATTTGTTTACACAAAGTTGTCAATTTATAAGATTTTTCTAACACATAGTATATACATACCAACAATTACACCTCAAAATACATTCTGCTATTCCTCCTGAATATGGCGATACCACATGTATGAGACTTTTACACAACCTGTGAAAATTACACATCTAATATGCTTACATTTTGAAGGCCCTAGAGCACCAGGACAATGGAATTACCCACAAAATGACCCCATTCAACAGTTGTTGATCACTGGGACAGATGTTTGCAGATATTAATCACTGGGACAGATGTGTGCAGATGTTGATTACTGAGACAGATGTGTGCAGATGTTGATTACTGGGACCGATGTGCGCAGATGTTGATCACCAGGACAGATGTTGATCAGTGGGACAGATGTGTGCAGATGACAGATGTTGATCACTGGGACAAGATGTGCACAGATCACTGGGACAGATGTTCGTAAATGACAGATATTGATCACTGGGACAGGTGTGCAGATGACAGCTGTTGATTACTGGGACAGATGTTGATCACTGGGACAGATGTGCACAGATGTTGATCACTGGGACACATGGACAGATGTGGGCCAATGACAGATGTTGATCGCTGCGACAAATGTGTTCAGATGACAGATGTTGATCACTGGGACAGATGTGCGCAGATGTTGATCACTGGGACAGATGTGTGCAGATGTTGATCACTGGGATTGATGTGCACAGATGTTGATCACTGGAACAGATGTTGATTACTAAGACAGATGTGTTTTACTGTGTGGGGGCACTGTGTGGGCACACTTCGTAGGGTCACTGTGTGGGGATACTATGCGGGGACACTCTGTGGGGACACTTGCTGTGTGATCAGTGAGTGTAAAGTGCTATACACTCACTGATCCCCACCGGCAATACAGACCGGCTCTCCTTCTCCTCACTGACAGGCTTTGTGTGAGGATAAGCAGAGCCGTTGAAGTAACAGCTGGCTCTGTTTTCATCACACAATGGCTGTCATTAGGATTGCGCCACTGCGTGGCCTTGTTCTGAGGGGCATTCCTGTATGTCCACTCAGAATGGCCGAGTGCCCACCTGGCCGTTTATGTGCAGCGGCCGGGTGGGAAGAAGTTAATTTGCATGAATTTCCTCTCAGTTCCTGTTTGGCTATGGGACAGGAAGTGAAGTGAAATCTCCACAAAAAGACAAGATACCGAAAAAACCTTACAATCCTAAAATATCTAAATCTTATAACCCTCCCTTGCTCTATCCAAAATAAAAAAAAATGTTTTGTGTATAGTTCTATTTTAAGCATAGTTTATATATAAACCCACCCACAAACTCCATTCAGCTTTACCATGATAATATCACTAAGAAAGCCTAATCACTAGTGTTTATGAAAATAACAGCTGGTGATACTGATATAAAGCTTATTATTTGAATACATGGACGCACACTTCAGTTAATGATAATTAAAAATGTATATAACATCTTGATCAGCATACCAGTCACTAATTTTAACAATAACAAAGTTACCCAATTTTGGTTGATGCTGATTTATCTTATGCTATTTAGAAGTCTTTCTCCAGAAGAGTCTCTTTAAGCATTTGAAGGTACATGTTATCATTGAGTGAACACAGTCCCCACCTTAGCACTGACAAATGTACTTGTGTGGCATAAGATCTGAGGCAGATCCTATTGTACTGAAAAAGTCTACATAGTCTTTTGTCTGACAGCTGCAATGCAGCAAACGAGAGAATGGGGAAAGAGAAAGTCCACCGTATCAGGGCCAGCCTTGTGCAGGGAAGCAGAAGCAATCTCCAAGATATGTAAGAGAAGAAAAAAATGCAGGTGCCTTTGAGTGCAGACTGTTAAAATCATATTGGTAAATCACATTTGAGAATGCAATGACAGGCACATCTGTGGTAGTTCTATTGTGAATCATCCATGGTGCTGGTCCGTAAGGGGAGCCCTCCTGGCCCCACTGTAGACTCTCATGGCCGGCAAGATGGTGGTGTAATGGAAGAGAACTGAAAAGGAGGGGTGGGGAGGGGTGTGGCTTGACCTCGTAGAGAATGGCTGCTTAACTTCAGAGCTTTGCTGACAGGGATAGAAATCTGAATTCCAAGGACGGTCAACGGCCTCCCAAACACCCGAAAAGCGATGGGTACATCCTCCAGAACTTCGTCGACCTCCCGGTCCCGTTCTCCCCGTGAAATACCGGCAAGATCCAGTCAGAACATTCAGGAGATGTTCCGGGCACAGATGGGAACTTCTGTGCCGGATCCCACCTCACAGAGCCAGCATCAGCATCCTCCTAACCCTAATGCTGCTGCCTCTCCATCACATGCTGATCTCAATGACGGGGGAATTCTCCTCACTCCTCATCAGCATCCGAGCCTGAGCGATCTCAGATCCGTAGCTGAGGACATTAAGGACACCCTGACAGCAGCAATCTCGGATTTAAAAATTGAAATCCAAGCTATTACAGGCAGAGTTCAGGCGGTGGAACAAACGACTGCCCTCCATTCATCCAAGATCCGTCACCAGAATCTGACGATTGACACACATACACGGCAATTAAGAGATGTCAATCGCCACTTGGAAGATTTAGACAATCGCGGCAGACGCCATAACCTCAGGCTGAGAGGTTTGCCTGAAACCGTAGATGCGGATCACCTTCAAAGAGAAGTTATTCATATCTTTAATAACATACTCGGCAGACCCAGAGATGTTCCTATTGCGATGGAAAGAATCCACCGTGCCCTGAGACCGAAGGGAAAGGACTCTGGCCTGCCTAGGGATGTGGTATGCTGCATTATTGACTACCGTTTGAAGGAAGACATCCTGAGGGCTGCACGTTCCCTGACCCCTTTACTACATAATGGCACAGAACTTCGCCTATTCCAGGATTTATCAAATATAACCTTGCAGCGCAGAAGGGAACTGCAACCCCTTCTGTCAGTACTCCGGGCCAAGGGTATAATTTACCGCTGGAAGTTCCCTTTTGGTTTGGCGGCAACAGTACAAGGTCGCTCAGCTCTCCTCAGAGTCCCTGAGGATCTACATTCCTTCTGTGACACGCTCGGAATCCCTCTCATGGAGGTACCAGATTGGTACGCGGAATTTCGTACCCCTACAGCATCTAAAGCACCTTCCAGGAGTGAAGCAATGGAGACCCAACACACAAGCTACCGAAGACACCGTTCGCCATCGGAACCAAGAATTCTTCAATCCGACCCGCAGTCTCCTTCCATCTACAGCCCGACGAAACCTCCACGCTCCAGAAGAGCTAGAAGAGATCGGTGAACACAGATGGCATCTGCAATATAGACTGAAAGATTTCCTCTGACTGTCCATGTGCCGTTTTTAGAGTACTGAAAGTTCATGCCCCGGCTGGTAATATGTTCCTAAAGTATTTCAATATGTTAAGTTTAGTTTAGGTAGATCATAGTTCTCACACACAGGCATATCTATATCCCCCTTAACGCTGACTACCAAAGCAGCGCTTTGCCTACATGGTTTGTTCTGTCACACCTTATTCTCCAATACAGCCCTACACTAGCAGTTCCACCCTTCATTAGAGCTCTATTATAATTAAATTCTTATGTGACTGTATTTTCCAATCTAATGAGGTATAGGGTCATCAGAGATCTCCAATCTACTTTATCTCTCCCTCCTCTAGCTGATCGGTACACTGACAGTTTAACAGGGTTTCATCCCGCTCCGATTACACGGATTGATAATTCTGACTGCAAATATGCCCTTCTCTTACACACAACAGGCTGCTAGTAATACTCATTGACACCCCTATTTTAATCCTGTATTAACTCTCTGTTTCTCTTAGATAGCAACTACATTATTAGGCAACTTTTAGAACTACCACACAATCTTATTGCCATGACAACCAGCTGTTCATCGCTCTATTGGTTGCTGTCTTTCGGAGCAAATTCATGAGAGGAGCCAAGGTCTGAGGTAACAAGTTCTCCCCCAACATGACTCATGCAGTCGCTCATTGGCTCTCACAAGGTTAGAGACCTGACTTGTTACCGTGGTGACACACTGCAGACCTTTCTCCCCTGCCTCCACACACGCTCCTCCCATAGGAGGATGCCTGTGTCATCCCAGGCCGAGATGGTTGTGACACATGATTCATCTTCTTAGTAGTCCTAACATCACCTTATCTGTCATGAATTACGCAAAGACTAGGGCACTCACTACCCTATATGATTATATAGAACTTATGCTTACGAGTGCCTTTCCCTAACTGGACAGCTGTCTACATGTCAAAACGGAACTGAAAAGCTTCTCAGACAAAGGCACTCTAAGAGAGTTTCACAGACACTGATCTTTCTCATATAATCATCCCCTCCTATCCACTGAGATATGCTCCTAATTAGCATAACGATCTACATAGATACTTCGTTTTATTAATTATTTTGAAAAGCTTCTTCATAGCCTTAAGGGGTAGTTAATTATTAATTAGTTCAGGCACGGTTTATCTATCTTAAGAGATAATACTTTCTACCTATGCTGAATACTCTGCTCTGCAAACTGTTCAAGTTTTTTGGCTGACTGTTTAACTGAATTATTACATAGACTTTTGCGCTATGAATATCTGCGCCTCACCAGATGCTTATTTTATGTGCTACTCATGGGGATTTTTATTTCTTTTATTTTTTATTTTTTTCTGTTTTTTTTTCATTCTTTCCTCTCACTTCACGATCACAAGGGGAATCTCACATTTTATGTCATTAACTTAATGTTTCATCTGACCATACACCTAATTTTTTATCTGCTTTTCGCAAATCTGACCCATGCTGTTTCTCCAAATCCACTGAGAAAGTTAATAGGCGGCATTCACAGCAATCTCAATGCAACCATTTCACACATGGACCGTCTTCAGTCCATGCCTTCTTCCTACATCTATCCCATATGTCAGCGGCTCTTGTCCCTTACTGACAGGTTTTACTTTTCTCTACGTTATCGTTTGGTCACCTTCCCGAACAGTGGTTTCAACTGATTACCTGATTTCTTCCCTCAACCCTTCTTTAAACCACCACTGACCCATTCCGGTACCATATATCACGAGTGTATACTCGTACATAGCCTAGCGAGCAGGCATCACTAGTCCCCGGATTACTTTCCACTACCTATAACCCCTAACAACACTACACAGTGGTCTTTACAGTTTCCTCTCCCCCGCATACCCAATATCCCTCACATCACTCCCTATTCCTGAACAATCTACTCTCATCCTGAATAGAATCTCATCACTCTCCTAGAACGCGCCTTCCACACATAAGAGTATAAGGCACAAGTCCAACTACTGTTCTTTTTCTGCCACACATACACCTGCAACGCGGAATATATTCAGTAAACACCACTCCAGTCTAACTCACAACACCTCCCAAATTACAGAATGACACCGGTCTCACACAATTCTACATCAATATCTCACCACAACGTCACTACTAAACTAGTCTCGCTCAACGCACGGGGAATAAATGTCCCTGAGAAACGTACACAAGTTCTCCTTTCTATGCATAAACTCAAGGCAGACATTATATACATCCAAGAAACGCATTTCAAAACGGACTCTATCCCCAAATTCTCCAACTTACGTTATCCAACAGCTTTTCATGCTACCAACAAACAATCAAAAACAAAAGGAGTCTCTATCCTTATCTCAAAACAGTGTCCACTCATAATCAAAGACACTCTAGCGGCTGAAGATTGAAGATTTCTATTTGTCAAAGGTTCACTTTTCGGTAAACCTTTAACCTTAGCAAACATATACGCCCCCAACATTAAACAAGTCCCGTTCTTCCAACACACACTGCAATTGCTCCCATCGTTTCAAGAGGGTATACTATTAACTGGAGGAGATTTTAATGTTCCCTTAAACCCAATACAAGATACATCTTCAGGTGCATCCAAATTACCCTTCTCCGCGTTTTGAGCAATTAAACAATGTTTTCAAGAATTGACATTACATGACGCATGGCGTACTTTAAACCCCTCAACTAAAGATTACACTTTTTTCTCCAACCCACATGGCAGTTACTCCAGACTTGACTATTTCTTTATTTCACAAAGCGATCTCACCATGCTCAAGCACACCTCCATCGAACCAATGTACATATCAGATCACCACCCGATAACCATGTCCTTGGAATTTCCATCCAAACAGACTCGCTCACAAATATGGCGTCTTGATCCCTCATTGCTGACAGACATTTCAATAGTGTCTACTATACACGACAATCTAAAACTTTATTTCCAGGATAACGACTCCTTTGATATATCCCCAATGATAAAATGGGAAGCCCACAAATGCACCATACGGGGAAAACGAATAGCTATCGCTTCCAAGAGAAGACGAGAAAGACAAGCGCATATTTCTATCCTTTCCAAACGCATACAGGATTTAGAAAAAATACATAAGAAAACTCGAGCTCTCTCCACGCTTGAGGAGCTTACTCAGGTGAGGACAGAATTGAAAGAAGTGTTACATAAACAAATAAAACGCAAATACATATTATCACAAAAAATATTCTACGAACATGGCAACAAATCCGGTAAAATTCTAGCCAGAGCCCTCCATGCAAAAAGATCATCTACAACACTTCATTCCATTAATGACCCTTCGGGTTCTAAAGTAACGTCTAATACACTGATAGCAGACCAATTTGTGAATTATTTATCGCAGCTCTATAATATCAATCCACATAAACCCATGATAAACAATGATCGTAGAACACACTTGATTAAAGATTTTCTAGCCCAACATGGTCCCAAACCCATTTCTGATGCAGAAGCATCGCATCTAGAACGTCCCATCTCTAAGGATGAACTAGAGACTGTGCTCAAACAACTCAAAACAGGCAAAAGCCCAGGTCCAGATGGCCTAACAGCAGGATACTATAAGGAATTCATTGCTACGCTTTATCCTCACTTCTTAAATGCTTTCAACTCCCTTTCATCTGAGAACCCCCCTCCCAGAGATCTTCTCACAGCCCACATAGTGGTTATTCCAAAACCTGATAAAGATCCAAATTTAGTTCACAACTACAGACCAATATCTCTACTAAATGTTGACCTGAAAACATATGCAAAAAATTTTGGCTAATAGACTTTTACCCCTTCTCCCTGGCCTCATCTCCTTGGACCAAGTTGGTTTTGTCCCAGGTAGAGAGGCAAGGGACAACACCCTAAAGGCAATCAGTATTCACAATTGGCTGACTTCAAAGAAACAACCGGGATTCCTTCTTTCCCTTGATGCGGAGAAGGCATTCGACAGGGTGGCCTGGGACTACCTAAAAGAGGTCCTAACACACATTGGCATACAAGGTCGCATGCTACAATTTATTCTTGCTCTATACTCCACCCCAACTGCCAAAGTCCAGATAAATGGACACCTGTCGAATGCCTTCTCCATATCTAACAGTACAAGACAAGGATGCCCACTCTCTCCGCTTATTTTTGTCTTGGCACTGGAACCATGTCTAACCCATCTAAAAAACAATCCAAATGTTAAAGGAATAACCATTGCAAAATCTACCTATAAATTAGCGGCATTTGCGGATGACATCCTACTATTCCTGAAAGAGCCACACATTACGCTACCCAATCTCCTCAAAGATCTTACTCTCTTTGAAAATCTCACATATCTTAAAATTAACTTCGCTAAATCAGAGGCCTTAAATATCACTCTACCACCAGATATAGTGAAACAATGTCAAACTAATTTCCCTTTCAAATGGAAACCGAGCGCCATTAAATACCTTGGGGTATACATTCCAACCTCGCTATCAGACTTATACAGCAAAAATTATACTCCCATTATCCAAAATATTCAAAAAGACCTCAACACTTGGTCAACGGGTTTGTTCTCATGGTTTGGCAGAGTTTCCATTATAAAAATGACTATAATGCCAAAATTTCTATACCTGCTCCAAACAATCCCAGTGTCACTACCACTATCTTTTTTCAATGCATACCGCAAATCCTGTATGAAATTCATCTGGAACGATAAGCGACCTAGAATGAGTTTCAACAGAATGACCATACCCAAAATGAAAGGTGGGTTAGGCCTACCGGATCTTCGAAAATACTATTGGGCATGTCAACTCTCTCGAATAGTGGACTGGAATGTTCACCCTAAAACTAAAGCATGGATCGCAATTGAACAAGCCTTCTCACAAATCCCGCTCCATAATCTACCCTGGATTCACCCTCGCCACATCTCTCCACATTGCAAACAACATCCCCTTATCGGTACAACACTGAATTCCTTTAAAAAGACATGTAAACATTTGCACATTTCCTCCTCTCCAGGCCCTCTCAAGCCAATCAAACATAACCCAGACTTTCCACCAGGCATTGATGATTCTTTCCTTCATCAAATAGGATCCCAGACAAGGATAACAGCGGGAGATTTCTTCGCTAAGGGGAATATTAAACCACTGTCCTCATTGAACTCCCAAGAAACGAATCACCAGATCCCTTTCTGGTCTTATATGCAACTCAGACATTTTCTTCTTGATCCCCAAACTAGGGCTGCATACTCAAGAAACCAATCACACTTTGAATCCCTTTGCTCTGCCACTGAACCACAAAGACACCTGATATCCACCATATACTTGAACCTCTTTCTCGAACATACTCCTAAAACAAATATAGCTAGTGAAAAATGGGAAAAAGATCTTTCCATCCACCTCTCTGATAAGGAATGGGAAAAGATATACTCTAACATACACAAAGGCTCCATTAATGTAACAACTCAAGAAAACGGATACAAGCTTTTCTCCAGATGGTACAAAACGCCTCTCAAGTTGCACACCATTAATCCAGAGATCCCATCTAATTGTTGGAGATGTAATGACAAAAACGGATCACTCCTTCACATATGGTGGGACTGCCCTGCGATTTCTGCCTTCTGGACTAAAGTTTTTCACCTCTCCTCCAAAATCACTGCACTTCAGCTAGATTTCTCTCCAGCACAAGCCCTCCTACACCACTCCTCCCTACCGATGAAATCTTACCACAAATCCCTAGCACTACATCTAATCAATGCTGCCAAACTCTGTATCCCAGTTCTCTGGAGATCACCCAACCCACCCACAATCTCAGACTGGTTCAAAAGAATAAACAAAATAGCTGAAATGGAGGAACTTGTACATCAAGCACAGGATTCCTATACTAAATACAGGAACACTTGGGCCTGTTGGCTACATTTCCGCACAACATCTGAATATACCCAATTAATCAGTCAGGAATCCTCCTCCAGCACACCATAAGACACATCACACATCCCAACTGTCTATAGTCCTCCCTATAGCCGTGCATGAAACAAAATTCAGGAAGCAACTATATCATTACGCTTACAGAATTCGCTTCAAAAGCTCTATTATGCTTTTCTTCCTGGGACTTGGTCCTTCTCTATAGATATTTCCCGTTAGACCCATGGCTGAGCCAGGGACGGGAAATAACTTTCCACTACCTTCCTTTTGTACTTCTCACTATATTTTGACCACCATTTAATAGAAACTTTGATATGTTAGGTATCTATTGTTGTATGCTATGATTATATCTCTATCTACAGACATTACCCGACTTCTGGACACCATGCACCAGGATCAATTTCACACTCTCACACAGACATAGTAATTTACGATTATTCCAAACACAATCCAACAAAAATCTCAGACTCATATACTAAAGCTATCATAGGCGATCTATTATAATACGGTTTTTACTCCTCTCTCCCTTTTTAATCTTTTTCGCCCTCAAAAATCAACATGTTTAAAAAATGTTTTACCTGCTTTAATATATGTTCTTTATATTTTCTGCCCACACTACTCTGTAATCCCATATATACACACCCCAGATGTAATGTGTTTTTCAACAACTCCACAGTCGTAGATTTGAATACTTGTTAAAATACAACGTTGTACTCTCTGGACTGTTCACTCTGTATAATACTGTTATCATTTTATCTCAAACCTTGCTTTTGTATACTTCTTTTCTGTATGGATTTAACTTAATAAAGCTTTATTTGGAAAAAAAAAATACAGTAAAAAAAAGAAAAGGAGGGGTGGAACGCT
Organism: Aquarana catesbeiana; assembly: GCF_042186555.1. NCBI lineage: Eukaryota > Metazoa > Chordata > Amphibia > Anura > Ranidae > Aquarana > Aquarana catesbeiana. Next base: position 330,884,756 of record NC_133328.1, on the reverse strand, counting down.
CCTTGGACCGCAGCCCTGGTTTGAATAACGTCACTGGCGTGCTCGCGACGCGTTTCCATGCTAACACACCTTGGTGGCGGGAAGAGTGCACGCTGCTTTCTAAAGCTATTACAAGCAGACTAGATGTGCTGTATTTATATTTTACTAGTGCTGCCATCTAGTGGGGAAAGTATATAATTACTTCAAGCAGCATTTTAGAGGTGAAATGTTGCCATCTAGTGAAAAAAATGTATTGTCATCAAACAACAATTCTTGATTTGGGAAAACAAATTACACATATTCATCAATATAGATAAAATCTTACAGTATTCACACATGACATAAAATAAATATGTAAATAAGGGTTAATAGTCCATTCTGAGGGATTTCTGAAACAGTAAATTGAATTTAAATTTAAATAGATATTATATTTAAATAAATACAATAGCATTAGATTTAAATTCACTGGACATGTTTAATGTACCTTTATATATATATATATATATATATATATATATATATATATATATATATATATATATATATATATATATATGGGTGACAGCCAGGTGTTATATAATGGGAGGGGATTTATTTAGGTGGGAGAGAAAAAAAAGACCCTGTGGATGGTTTTCCATGATGGTATTGTATAGTAAATCATGTATTTTAGTAGTGGTATCAATATATCCATTAATTAATGGTAGTATTGATAAATGTATGTTTGAATGATGATTCCTTTAGATCTGATGTAAAAAATATACACATTGAATGGTGATTACTGAATCTATCAATAAAAAGACAACATAAGGCAACATACACTATAGTACCAATAGCATTATTTTGGGTATGTTTACTTACTGTAGGGAGATCCCACCACCCCTGACATCTTTTTCACCCCATTCATCAAATATAGGGTTACATTTATTCTGTGGAGAAAGGGGAGGGAAAGGAATAAGTGTAAAAATTGTAGATAACTCTAATGCCCTGTACACACGGTCGGATTTTCCAACAGAAAAAGTGCGATCGGATTGTGTTGTTGGAAATTCCAATCGTGTGTGGGCTCCATCGGACTTTTTCCATTGGAATTTCCGACACACAAAGTTTGAGAGCAGGATATAAAATTTTCCGACAACAAAATCCAATCATTTAAATTCCGATCGTGTGTGCCCAAATCCGACGCACAAGGTGCCACGCATGCTCAGAATAAATTAAGAGACGAAAGCTATTGGCTACTGCTCCATTTATAGTCCCGACGTACGTGTTTTACGTCACCGACAACTTTGTGCGACCGTGTGTCCAACATCCGTCGGAAAAAATCCATGGATTTTGTTGTTGGAATGTCCGATCAATGTCCGATCATATGTATAGGGCATAACACTTCATTTAAACCACCAGGCAAGAGAGTATCTAAAGAGTAAATCCAAAAAGTCTCATTCTCACAGAGCCTGTGGAATCTCTAGGCTTCTGAGAGGTTCCTGGGTATCTGCTCTACTACCCAAACTTCCAAACCTGCTGATAATTGTTGGTAATGTTTGGCAAAATGACGAGGAACACTATGTTTGTCTATTTCTCCTTCTATCCACCTGCGGTGTTCTCCAAACCTTTCCCTTGATGGATGGATGGTGCGTCCTATGTATAGTAGATTACAAGGACAGCTTAAACAATAAACTACATGGTCAGAGGAGCATTTGTAAAACTCTTCAAATTTATAGGTTTTTCATAAAGGTTTTTACACATATACATGCCTACGATAGGGATAAGGCAAAGCTAAGTAGAGGGAGTACTTAATTGAGATTTGAGTTTGCTTGGGGCTATTTTATTTTTGAGGTTCGGAGCTTTTCTGTATGTGACTCGCGGTTGTTCTAGAAGAAGGTGAAGATGAGGATCTTCCAGTAATATTTTCCAATTCTTTTTAGGATGTGCTCCATTTTTTTGTGCTCTGTATGAAATCTAGTGGTGAATTGACTAGTTTGATCGAAAGGCTCTTTTTCTTTTTTGGGAGTTTTGTCATCAAGATATTATGAGTATGCCTGCTGGATAAGGGAATCAGGGTACCCTTTATCTATTAGTTTGTTTTTCAAGATAGCACTTTGGTCTATATAGTCCTCTGTTCTAGTACAGTTATTTCGAAGTCAACAGAACTGTCCCTTGGGAATATTATTGGCCCATTTAGGATAGTAACATCTTTTAAAATGTAATAGAGAGTTCCCTGCCATTGGTTTGAAATAGTTTTTGGCATGTATTTTGTCTCCAATGTGATACAGTTCCAAGTCTAGAAAAGCCAGTTTGTTTGAATATGTGACATACATATGTAAAAAAGAGCCCATCTGGGCTGTTGTTACAATGCGTAACAAAATATGTGATGTCTGCACTCAGAGGCACCTGCAGTCTTTTCTTCCCTTACCCACCTTGGCACTGCCATGGGACAGGAGAAACTAAGTGATGAAATGGCGGGCCTAACTGTCTGAAAAACACAGAGAAATGCTATACGGCAATGACCGGCACCCTTTCTCCTGACTGGAGGCAGTTTTTTTTAAAGAAGTTGTTCTTAAGGTTGTGATCTTTAGAACCTGAATAAGATACTGTAAAGTGGTGATAAGAATATACCTTAGGTTGTCAAAGATTGGCTATTACTTTATTTGAAGATTGCAAATACAAATATGGCAGGAACATGCTTTATATCTTCATAGGTATTTTCAGTAATTTTCAGTATTTATTTTACACACCTTTTAGTTTAAAACATTAGGTCTGATTGTTGGAATTGTAATGTTGTGTGAATTAGTAAATGATCTTTAGTTTGAAAGGATCAAATTATGCAGCACTTTACTGTGGTTTATACTGCTGTTAGGCCTCATTTACATGGATGGCAGTGGGGCAGTCAAAACAAGCAGTTCATTCATGTTTTATAACCCCCTGACCACCCACCAGCAAGTTAACATTGCCAGCAGACATGGCTGTATACACTGCCTCAGTTGCAAATGTGACAAATTTGATACAGTATGTCACTTTTGGCAAGCTGTACCACCACCTAACATGCCCTATTCAAGTGAATGTGACTACACCACAACCACAATGCAACCACATCAAATGCAGTTGCAGTGCGGTGGAATTTCCCCCAAAAAACTGGTGTCCAGGAGGTGGCATATCACCTCTAAACTGCCTGCCAACCAGCTCTGAAAATCAATCCATTGCAGTTTGCTTTTCAGAGATGTAAAGAATATAGCTAGCTATAATATTAGGGGAGGATGACTTAATTGTAGACCAGATTTTCGACTATTCTGCATCATTTAGGGTGTGTTCCAGATCCTCCTCCCATTTCCGCGTGTAAGTAGGTTTATCTGTATCAGAATTCACTAGTAATTCAGAATAAAGGGAGGAAATTAGTCCCTTAGCATGTGGGTCATTTTTGCAAGGGGATTCAAAACTAGTGAAGTGATTCAGAGGTACATCAGTATTAGTATTAGGTGTGAAGAAATTTTTAATTTGGAGATATCAGAACAGTTCCGATTGTGGCATGCCATGTGTTTTGCAGAGAGAGGGAAAGGGGATAAAGGATGAAGTGGTGACAAATTTGTGCAATCTTAATACATCTAAGGATGCCCATACTTTAAAAGATAAAGGATAGATCCATGCAGGGTAAAAGGTTGGGTTTTTGAGGAAGGAGAGGAGAGGGTTGTGTGGAGATTGTAAATGATTTTTAAGTTTGAACCTATCCCAAAGGGATAGATAATATTTGGTTATAGGATTACATAAACCGGGGTGGTCTTTGGGATGGAGCCATAATAAACTGGAAATCGATAAAGGATCACAATCATAAGCCTCTATCGATACCCACAAAGGAATTTCCTGTGTGGCATGGTATTTAGATAAACTGGCTATGTGAGCTGCTCTATAATATGTAGCAAAATTTGGTACTCCTAGACCTCCTAAGTTTTTAGGTAGGTTTAATGTGTGTAAAGGTATATGCGGTTTTGATGATCCCCATATAAATGTAGATGCTCTTTTCTGAACAAGACGTACCGTATTTATCGGCGTATAACACGCACCGGCGTATAACACGCACCTCAATTTAGGAGGGAATTTTAAGGAAAAAAAACTTTTAGGAGGGAAGTTGAAGGGAAAAAAGCTTACATTTAAATGCCCATCATTGCAGCCTTCTCAGTGCAGCCTTGCCCCAGTCCAGCCTTGCCCAGTGCAGCCTTGTCAGTGCAGCCTTGTCAGTGCAGCCATGTCAGTGCAGCCTTGCCAGTGCAGCCATGTCAGTGCAGCCTTGCCAGTGCAGCCTTGCCAGTGCAGCCATGTCAGTGCAGCCATGTCAGTGCAGCCTTGCCAGTGCAGCCTTGCCAGTGCAGCCATGTCAGTGCAGCCTTGCTAGTGCAGCCATGTCAGTGCAGCCATGTCAGTGCAGCCATGTCAGTGCAGCCTTCCCCAGTGTCCAGTCCAGCCTTGCCCCAGTCCAGCCTTGCCCCAGTGCAGTCTTGCTGAAGCCTGTGAGCTTCAAAATCGCCGACCGCGATTTGAAAATGGCGCCGCCGGCGCCGAAATACACAGAGCCGGTCCTCGGCTCTTCTCGGCGGCTCTCGTTTACTTTCGGTTCCACTCGGACGGTGAGCGGAGCTATCCGAAACTAGCCGAGTATACTCGGCTAGGTTCGGGCGGCGGTCGAGTGAAACCGAAAGCCGCCGAGAAGAGCCGAGGACCGGCACTGTGTATTTCGGTGCCGGCGGCGCCATTTTCAAATCGCGGTCAGCGATTTTTTAATTCTGACAGGTCAGGATCACAGGGGATCGGCGTATAACACGCACCCGCGATTTTCCCCTGATTTTAAGGGGAAAAAAGTGCGTGTTATACGCCGATAAATACGGTAAGTAATGGGAAGGAATTGCAATCAGTAATACTCTAAATAAATATAATAATTTGGGTAGAATTGTAATTTTGACATTTATTTTTCCCATCCAGGAAATAGGGATATGGCACCATTGCTCCATTAGCTTTGTGATGAGTTTCAGAATGGTAGGGCAATTAGCAGAATATAAGTTTGAGAGAGAGGCTGTAAGGTGAATCCCTAAATACTAAACTGTGCTATCTGTGACCAAATACAAGGTATAAATTCACCATAGGTACTGAGCTAACCTAAAAAAAAAAAGGAATTTGAATGCCTAAATAAAATCAATTTGCTTCACAGTATTCTATCTCTAAAATAGTGCAAATAATCGCATCATAAGGCAATAAATGAATCGCATCATAAAGCAATAAAAAAGTACATGAGGAAGTTGTTGTTTTCCAAAGAGGTCTGAGCTGGTATTGTTGTTAATCAATCAATGATCACAGTATAGGAAAGTTTCTCCTTCATATATGATAGTGACTTCAAACTGAAAAAGCACCATAGGAAATAGTGATGTAAAATAGGAAAGTCCTTCCACCTGGAAAATCACTGACTCTTACCAGCTGCCCAGATCTCTTATTAGGAGATCAATTCTGCTTTTAGGCTTATGACCCAGCCACAGTCTCTCGGTAAACCGATTAAATAACAGTTCTCCTCGTCTCCGGTTTTTCCCAAGTGTCTCCCAGTCAGCCATTAATCCAATGAGAAAAAGAAAATGTGGAACCTGGATGGTTAATCCTCCGCATTGTGTAAAAAGGCTGTCTTCTCTGATCCTCCCCTTTTTTACTGTCACCAATCCATCTGCTGTCAGAACAGAGCCTTGAGGGCACTCAACACATGCTCAGTTTACTTTACTTGGGCAGTAAGGTCAATCCCTAAATACAGGATTGACCTTACTGCCCAAGTAAAGGGTAATGCTATTTTTGCTGAAGTAAATTCAATTGTTGAAAGAGATATGTTTAATGCTATACATTTCTTGAGGTTTATCTCTAATCCTGATATATTAGCAAATTTGTTAAGAATGGGAAAGAGATTAGGGCCTGAAACTTTGGGGGGATGTGATTTCAAATAATCTACCATGGCATAAAATATCATCTGTGAATAAGCAGAGTTTATGCTGATATCCGCCTAATTCAATTCCAGTGATAGTTGGATCTAGTCTGAGGTACTGAGCTAAAGGTTCTATTAAAAGGGCAAATAATAAGGGGGAAAGTGGGCACCCCTGACGTGTACCTCTTTCTATATTGAAATATTCTGATTTATAACCCACATATTTTACATAAGCTTGAGGTTTATTATAGAGTGCTGCTATCCAATTAGTGAAGTGGGGGCCAAATCCCCATTTCTGGAGAGTGTAATGTAAATTAGGCCAGGTTACTGAATCAAAGGCTTTTCTAATGTCAAGAGAAAGGAAGCATGCAGGAATGCGTCGTGTTCTGTCTATATGTGACAAAAGAACAGCTCGGCGCACATTATCGCTTGCTTGCCTAGTAGGCATAAAACCAACTTGAACAATATATTGGGGTAGATGGCGCTTAGGCACACATTCATATGGTGCATAGAATGCTAATATATTACTCACTGATATATCACAGACACATTTATATTTGAAGCATTGGCATTTTAATTGAGTTTGGGATCATATATAGTGCACAGGATGCTAACATATCACTCATTGATATATCACAGACACACCTATATCTGAATCACTGGTATTTTATTTGAGGTTGGGATCATATATATTGAGTATTGGTGGGGCACACTTACTTGTGGTGTAGTTCTTAGGCCTCCCTTTCTCTTTTCTATCCACGTCTTGGTATTAATTAGCAGTAGGTAGCGCCATCTACCCCAATATATTGTTTGTGTTTCTTCTGGAGATCCCCTAGGGGAGCTCTATCAGGGGAGGCAGCAGACCTATCCTTAATCCTAAGCACGGTCATATATATATTTTTGTATACTATAAAACCAACTTGATCATTATGTATCAGTTTGCCAATTATCTTATTGAGACGTGTTGCTAAGATTTTTGCTAGAATTTTAATATCTTGATTTAAAAGAGAAATGGGACGAAAGTTCATGCAGGATGTTTTATCCGAATGAGGCTTAGGGATCATACATATAATTGATAATCGCAGATCCGGCTCCTCGCCTGGCTCCCGCTACCCACCGACCAGCCCCATGACGGCACCCCTCCCTCGCAGAGCCCGCAGAGATCGCTGATGACCCACGCAGAAGGTACCTATAAGATGACATCGCTCCTTCCCCCCTACGACTCCTCAACCACTGCCTGACCTACAAAACGACTGCCGTAATCCACCGAAGATCCTTGTAGAGACATGGCTCACCGAGACATCGAACACTCGCCTCCACCACCGGACCCTCGACAGCTGACCCCTGCCACATCAGCAAACCCTCTCCACCCACAGACTTCAGTGACTCTCTTTCTTCCTTACCCCTTGTTATGCCTGGGCCGCCTCCGCCCCTGTCCCCGATCACATAATCCTCCGTGGCAGGCTCTCCGGACTCCCTGCAAAACCGCAGCAAGAAGTCCAGGCTCCGGCTACATCTCACCCACCCATTCCTCCGCACCGGAATACCAAGAGACATGGCCCCGACAAGCCTCGCCTCCAGAACGACTAACCCCCTGGACTGCCTTCAGACTGACCTCCTTTCATACTACAATCAACTACGGTCAAGTATAGGTATTGTTTATTGTGCATACACCATCGATACCACTATATGGGCTATACTACCTCCTGAAATGGGAAATCTGACAGGCCTTAGGCCTCTTTTACATGTTTAATATCTCTGCAACGTTTCATTTAAAGTTTTATAATAGTTAAATTCGGTGGCTTAACGCTATTTCTTACATTAACGCCAGAGACGGGCGCCAAAGGATGGGGTCATTGGAACCCTATTGGCACACCTACACCTCCGCCCCTCACCCAGCATAACTCTTGGTGATCAGCCTGGGCGTATTACAGGGTGTAGTGACGTAATGACGATGCTCCTGCAGTACCT